>NW_006921799.1:4411382-4444757 GCF_000298275.1 Orycteropus afer afer | reverse complement strand
AATATCGGGACTGTGCCTTTTTACTTGTCAACCTTGGGCTTGGCAGCCTCAGCAGCCAGCAGCTGTCTGAGTGAAGAAAAGCCTCTAGCTTCAGTGGGCCGGGAGCTGAAGGCAGAGCTGAAGCCCAAGGTCAGGGAGCTTTTACCCAGCCCCTGGAGCCTGGCACTTTGAACTTGGACTTAACGCCTCCAAACTATAAGAGAATAAACTCCTGTTGGTTAAGGCCATCCCATTTGTTGTATATTCTTGTCAGAGCGGTACTAGGTAACCAGAACAGGTACCTTCAATGAATTGAAAGACAGATCAAGGAAAACACTGACAAAATTGAGGAAAACACAGAGAAAACCCTAAAACAATTTTGAAAGACATTGTAAAAACAAAATGACAAAATAAACAAGTAGAAATTATACAAGACCTACACACAGAAATCCAGAAGATTAATACTAAATATTCAGAGATAGATAACACATTGAACAGGCAAGGAAGTAAAATTGAATCAATGGAAGACAGAATTAGTGAGATTGAAGGCAAATACCTGAATACTTCTTTGGAAATGGAACATTCAGAAAAAAGATTAAAGCAAAATGAAGAAAGCCTAAGGTTCATGTGGGATACCATCAAAAGGAATAACCTACGTGTCACTGGAATTCCAGAACAGGAAGAGACAAAAAGAAAAAATTGTTGAAGATTTGTTCGAAGAGAATTTTCCTGATATGATGAAAGATGAGAATATATCCATTCAAGTCCAACGAACCTGAAACAGGATAGACCCCGCCAAAGAAAATCACCAAGACATACCATCATTAAATTCACTGGAGCCAAAGACAAAGACGGAATCCTGAACGCAACTTGGGAAAAACAAAAAGTAACCTACAAGCACAACCAGTAAGACTAAGCTCAGATTACTTGGCAGAAACCATGCAGGTGAGAAGACAATGGGATGGTATATATAAAACACTGAAAAAGAAAAATTTCCAACCAAAAATTATATACCTGGCAAAATTTTTCCTCAAATATCATGGTGAAAGTAGGACATTTCTAGATAAGCAGAAATTAAGGGATTTTGTTAAAACCAGACCAACCTTACAAGAGCTGCTAAAGGAAGTCCTTTGTACAGAGAACCAACAACATCCAACAACAACTGACCATTAACACACATGATGACATAACCCAGAAACCAACCCAGTTATAGAATTCTCCAAAGTAAATAAACCTACAAGATTGTAAGCAGGGAACTAGAGACATCAATTGACAAATGAAGACAACTACAAATGAAAAAGAAGGAAAAAACTGTGTAGTTACAGAACTTCTAAATGGTAGGGAAGTCAAGATAACTACAAGATAGAACAGACTGTTCTAAACTTGGGAAGAAATTATAAAGCACAGGGTAACCTCAAAGAAAGATGATAAACCTTCATGTCAAAATAAAAAAGAGGACGAGTACAAATATTTAGCAAATACTAAAACAGTAGTAATGAAGGAAGTGATAACATGATTCAATCACAGGAGGACAAATATAGTATTAGTTCATTATTGTAAAAAGTCAAGGAAAGGTTTATATATGGAAGGGAACTTTCTTTGTTGGTTTCCAGGGGTGGGAGGGGAGGAAAGGGAACACTGCAAGATAAATTAAACAAATAAATGCATTGACTCATGTCACTTTAGTTTTGTGTAAGTTACTGTACATAAATTATATTTCAATAAAATGCATTAAAAAAAAATTCCTGCCTTGGAAACACAATGGGGATCTTTGTGAGTCATAATTGACTAAACGGTAGTGGATAGAGAAGGATCAATCAATAAATATGTGTACATTACATTATTAGGCATATAAATATTTAGGCTGTACTTATTAATGTAAAATATATGTCTTTGAAATATCTGGAATATTCGAGATAATAGGTTTCTCTTAATGTTAAAATAAGTTATTGATAAATAATGTTTTAGTAGCTGTTATATGATATGGAATTCATTAATTTATACTAATAAAACATTTTTATTTTTATGTCATTTGATTAAATGCTTTTCTTTAGTCCCAATTTGCAATATAACTATCATTAAGGTTTTTATCCATAAAGTGTTAATCTGTTAGTTAAAATACTTTTTGGAGAAATGGGGTGACAGTAGCAAAATTTAGAAGTAAATAGTTTTTGCTGAGTGTTTTTCCAGTTAAAAAATAAGACCATCCATACATGTTTAAGGCTGCACATTTTCTTTATAAAGTAGCCTACATAAAAGTGTATAACTTTGTCATTGCAAGTTCAAATTAAGTTGTAGTTTGAAAAGTAATGAGCTGCATTGGAGGTTTAGGGTCTGATTTCCTGGGACATCCCAGTTAATTGGCTTAATAACACTTCTGTTCTACCTCATTCAATGAATACTGGCTGGGGTCTTAAAAATTTACAAGCTGCTATCCAAAGCCCAACAGTTTGTCTCTATTCACTTGGAACAACAAAGAAAGGAGTCAGAAACAGGAAGAGAATATGCAATGTGTGGCTCATTGCCTCCAGGAACAACTGCCTCCTTAGCCGTGAGACCAGAAGAACTGGATGGGCCTGGGTACCACTCTGGAACATTTTAATCAAAGATTCCATAGAAGAGTCCTGATCAAAAGGGGGAAAATACAGAACAGAATTCCAGGCCTTAATGAAATCCATATTTTCTGGAGGCTTAGATGAACCTCAGAAACTATTGCCCTGAGATAATCTTTAAACCTTAAAACAAAACTGGTAATTTAGCTTAACTAGTAAAGAATGTCTACCTTGAGCATTGTGTTCTTTTAAGAATTATCTATGTGGAGTAAAAAGGAGCTCTGGTGGTGTAGTAGGTTAGTTAGTTAGCATTTAGATGCTAATCAGGTCAGCAGTTCTGCCCTACCAGCTGCTTCCACAGGAAGAAGATGAGGCAGTCTACTTCCGTAAAGATTTATACCCTTGAAAGCCCTATGGGCATTGCTATCAGTCAGAATTGACTTGATACCAGTGGCTTTTTAGTTTTTATGGAGTTAAATTGACAATGTTGTTGTTATGTGCTGTCGAGTCAGACCCTACTCATGGCGACCCCTCCTTTGGTTTCTGAGGCAGTATCACTACGGAAGTAGATTGCCCCATCTTCCTTCTGGAAATTGACAATAGCACCTCAAAGATTAGATAGGAAACTTAGGGGACGGTGATTTTGTGTTAATGGGGGAGGAACAAATGCTGATGTGCTAAATGAGAGTAACATCGGGCAGTGATGGTTATGGTATGTGGCAGCTTGGTTGGGCCATGATTCTCAGTGCTGTGGCAGTTATGTAATGATACAGTCATCTTCCAATTTATGATCTAATATGGTCATCTTTTATTCTCATATAACACCAATTTTTGCATAACAGTCTAGTCTTTGGAAACTAACCATGTCAGTAAGTTAGGAGTGGGTGTAAATGGAAGAAATGCAAACAAGCATATGCTTTAAGAAATATGTTTCTGCTTACAAATAGGCTGTTTCAGATTATGTATTAGTCCTTTTTAATGTTCTTATGGTCCCTAATTCATTATGACCTCTTTTATTTTTACTTTACTTCTTATATGCTTTTCTAAAATAAAAGAAAGAAAAAAAAAAGGATTTCAGATCATATACTTTAATATTTTCCAGTTGAAAATGAAGATGAGGCTGAAAGAATTCTCTTTTCCTATGGCTATGGTGCTAATGTTCCCACAACAGCCAAAAGACGACTAAAGCAGAGGTAAAAATGTGTGTTTTACTTATCCACTCAAGCTAAGAGTAACTGTGCTTTTTTGATAATATGCTGAATTGAGTGACAGAGTCAACTTACTTAATCCTTGGTATGCATAAATAGTAAATTGATTGCAAAATAAAACAGTAAGAATTATGAATTTCATTTTTTTTAATGAGTCTAGTAATTAATAGAGCAGAGATAACATTAGAATTTTCCTAGAATAAGATTCAATGCTTATGAAGCCATTTTAATTTTATTTTCACATTAATTTCAAATGAGTTATAAATGCTTCTGTATCAACAATTTTCAGGTTAAAATTAATTATGCTTTCTTGTTTTCTACCTCTTTTTATTCACCTACATACATTAATTGACAAATTTTACATATGTGTGTGTGTGTGTGTGTTTATGTATGTATTTATAGTGATTGAAAGGAGTGCTCATGATGCAGTCCCTAAGGCATTTGACTGCTAACTGGAAGGTTGGTGGTTCAAACCCACCAGCCACTCCAGGGAAAGAAGATGGGGCAATCTACTTCCATAAAGATTTACTGCTTTGGAAACCAGTGGGGGTCACTATGAGTTGAAATCGACTCAGTTGTTGTGGATATAGTGATAGAACCTATGGAAGCCTTGGTAAAGACCAAGAAAATTTTTGGAAGATCCGCTATTTATCATGTGGACACTGCTTAAAGTACACTAACAAAAAATTGTACCTATATTAATCAGTTTTCTAGTTAGCTTAGCTGATTGTTTTTCTTTCCATTTCCACTACGTAAAATCACCTTACATATAGTTGCTATGCCAATCATTCTTTCACATCATACTTTCTGTAAAAATTCTCTGTGTTAGACTGGGTTCTCTAGAAAAGCAAAATCAGTAAAGCTTAGAGAGAGAGAAAGAGAAATTTATCTTAGGAACATGGCTCACACACTTAAAGATGCTGGCGAGTCCCAAGTTCTTGGATCAAATGTCAAGCTGGAGGCTTTTCCTGACTCACACAGCTGCAGGAGCTGACAAGCTCAAGGTTGGCAGGAAGTATACTGGCTGTTGACTCCAACGAATGACAAATCCAATATCTCCAGGCTGAATAGTGGATTGTTTGCTCACAGACAGTTGTAGGCAACACAATAGAATCCCAATCCATAGAATAGTGTCTCTTGTCCCAGGATGTCCATAAATATACTGGAAGCAGGCCACACCCTTGGGAAACTCCCTTTCAATGGATTGGCTGCTCAAAACATATTCATCTGATCCCATCATGGGAACAACCCACATTATAATTGCTTAAACCACACAGAATTGTGGTCCAGCCAAGTTGACACACAGCTCTAACTATCACAGTCCACCCCTTGTCAACTTGGCAGTTGTACACATCTTCTTAACCATATATAATCTGTAAATAAGGACAATTATAAAGTTATATTTGTACCTAACATGATAGGCTAACACATGTACAACCAAAATGCATTAACCTTATTTACATTTCACAGTCCATAAAAGAAGGAAACAAAAATATTTGATGCACATATACAATTAAGAAATATAACAATCACAGTCCTCGTTTCTGCAGCTGGTCGTGTGGTCGTAGCTGATATATAGATCTACCTTTTTCCACCACCCATTCTGTATTTCCCTTGCCCTCAGCAAGCACCTCAGCTGGTCATGGTTCTTTGCCTGGTGAGGTGACCCAAACCTTCATACTTGAAGAGTCTGGTCCATTAATAGTCAAATCACAATTGGGTTGCTGTAATTTTCCATTGACTTTAATCACAGGGCATGGTAGTACTAAGAGACGTCCTAAAGAATCTCCTGTATTCCAGACATACTCGTCTTTACCTCCATTATGTAATGTCAATCCAATTTCCCCTTGGTAATCAGGATCTGTAACAAGAGATAGTACAGTAATGCCCTTCTTTGTCTGCTGATCCAGAGCCATGAGGAAGCCAAAATTGCCAGGTGGCATTCTTAATTTCCAGTTCAATGCAATCAGTATTGTGTCACTGGGTGGAAGTGTTCCTCCCTTTGGGACTAAGATCTCCAGACTGCACAGCATAGGGTAGCAGAGACAGGAAGCAAAATTTTTTGAGTGGGTCACTAGGGGTAATAGTGAGTGGTACCACTCCTGTTTCCACCCATTGGTTCCTGGACCCATGAATCCTGGCTACTGGAGAAATAGCACCATATATTGGATGCTGGTTTAGAGCATATACAGCCTCCTGGAGAACATTACCCCAACCCTGCAAGTATTGCCACCTAGCTGGCACCATAATTGTATTTTCAGTAGGCCATTCCATCATTTTATTAAGCCAGCTGCTTCAGGATGATGGGGAACATGGTAAGACCAGTGAATTCCATGAGCATAGGCCCATTGCCTCATTTCATTTGCTATGAAGTGAATCCCTTGATCTGAAGCAATGCTGTGTGGGATACCATGACGGTGGATAAGGCATTCTGTAAGTCCACGGATAATAGTTTTGGCAGAAGCATTGCATTCAGGGAAGGCGAATCCATATCCAGAATTAGTATCTATTCCAGTAAGAACAAAACACTGTCCTTTCCGTGATAGAAGTGGTCCAGTGTAATCAACCTGCCACCACGTTGCTGGCTGATCACCCTGAGGAATGGTTCCATATCATGGACTCAGTGTTGGTCTCTGCTCCTGCCAGATTGTGCACTCAGCAGTGGCGGTAGCCAAATCAGCCTTGGTAAGTAGGAGTCCATGTTGCTGAGCCCATTCATAACCCCCATCCTTGCCACCATGACTACTTTGTTCATGAGCCCATCGAGCAATAACAGGAGTAGCTGGGGAAAAAGGATGGCTGGTGTCCACTGAATGTGTCATCCTATCCACCTGATTGTTAAAGTCCTCCTCTGCCGAGGTCACCTTTTGGTTAGCATTCACATGAGACACAAATATCTTTACTCCTTTGGCCTAGTCAGAGAGATCTATCCACATACCTCTTCCCCATTCATTCTTGTCACCAATTTTTCAATCATGCTCCTTCCTATTCCCAGACCATCCGGCCAAGCCATTAGCCACAGCCCATGAATCCGTATATAATCACACATCTGGCCATTTCTTATTCCGTGCCAAGTGAACAGCCATATGCACGGCTCGAAGTTCTGCCCATTGGGAAGATTTCCCTTCACCACTGTCCTTCAAGTAAGTCCCAGAAAGGGGCTGCAGTGCTGCTGCTGTCCACTTTCGAGTGGTGCCCGCATATCGGGCAGAACCATCTGTAAACCAGGCACGAGTTTTCTCTTCCTCAGTCAACTGATCATAAGGAACTCCCTATGAGGCCATAGGTGCAGAGTGGGACACAGAAGGTAATGTGACTAGAGTAGAGACCATAGGCATTTGGGCCACTCCTGCATGCAACTTACTTGTCCTTTCCTGTCCTGCTCGAGCCCGATCTCTGATACACCACTTCCATTTAATGATGGAGTGCTGCTGTGCACGTCCAACTTTTTGACTCTGGTGGTCAGACAACACCCAGTTCATGATGGGCATCTCAGGCCTCATGATGACTTGGTGGCCCATGGTTAAGCGTTTAGTCTCTACCAAAGCCCAGTAACAAGCTAAAAGCTGTTTCTCAAAAGAAGAGTAGTTATCTGCAGAGGATGACAGGGCTGTGCTCCAAAACCCCAAGGGTCTGCATTGCGATTCACCAATAGGGACCTGCCAAAGGCTCCAAACAGCATCTCTATCTACTACAGACACTTCAAGCACCATTAGATCAGCCGGATCATATGGCCCAAATGGCAGAGCAGCCTGCACGGCAGCCTGAACCTGTTGCAAAGCCTTATTTTTTTCTGGGCCCCACTCAAAACTAGCAGGTTTCTGAGTCACTTGATAAATAGGCCACAGCACCACACCCAAATGAGGGATATGTTGCCTCTAAAATCCTAAGAAGCCCACCAGATGTTGTGTCTCCTTTTCAGTTGTGGGGGAGGCCAGATACAATACAATAACTTATCCTTCACTTTAGTAGGAATAGCTTGACATGCCCCACGCCATTGGACCCCTAGAAATTGCACTGTGGTGGAAGGTGCCTGAATTTTTGTTGAGTTAATTTCCCAACCTGTAGCACACATATGTCTTACGAAAAAGTCTAGAGTCGTCGATACTTCTTCCTTACTAGGTCCAATCAGCATAGTGTCATCAATATAATGGATCAGTATGATGTCATGTGGAAAGGAAAGTTGATCAAGATCCCTACAGACTAAATTATGACATACTGTTGGGAAGTTAATATACCCCTGAGAAAGCACTGTGAAAGTATACTGTTGCCCTTGCCAGCTGAAGGCAAACTGCTTTTGATGGTCCTTTGAAATTGGTATCGAGAAAAAGACATTGGCCAGATCAGTAGCTGCATACCAAGTACCAGGAGATATACTAATTTGCTCAAGCAATGAAACCACATCAGGAACAGCAGCTGCAATTGGAGTCACCACCTGATTAAGTTTACAGTAATCTACCGTCATTCTACAAAATCCATCTGTTTTTTGCATAGGCTGAATAGGCAAATTAAAGGGGATGTGGTGGGAATTGCCACCCCTGCGTCCTTCAAGTCCTTGATGGTGGCAGTAATCTCTGCAACCCCTCCAGGAATGCAGTATTGCTTTTGGTTTACTATTTTTATAGGTAGAGGCAGTTTTAATGGCTTCCACTTGGCTTTTCCTACCGTAATAGCCCTTACTCTATATGTCAGGGACCCAATGTAGGAATTTTGCCAATTGCTCAGTATATCTATTCCAACTATGCATTCTGGAACTGGAGAAATCATTACAGGGTGGGTTTTGAGACCCACTGGACCCACTGTGAGATGCACCTTAGCTAAGACTCCATCAATAACTTGACCTCCATATGCCCCCACTCTGACTTGTGGGCCACAGTGATGCTTTGGGTCTCCTGGAATTAGTTTCAGTTCAGAGCCAGTATCCAGTAGTCCCCAAAAAGTCTCATTATTTCCTTTTCCCCAATGAACAGTCCCTCTTGTGAAAGGCCTCAGATCCTTTTGAGAAAGGCTGGGAGAAAGATTGACATTATAGATTTTTGGCAATGTAATGGGGTCCTTCCTCAAAGGGACCCAACCTCCCCTTCATTCAAGGGGTTGTGGGTCTGTAAACTGACTCAAGTCTGGAAATTGATTAGAGGCTGTGACTCTGTATTCTGGCAGTTCAATCTAGGCTGCTTTTCATGTGACCTAGAATTCTTCTGTCTATACAGATCAAGTAAATATTTAGTAGGTTTGCCATGTGTTTCACTATAAGGAACACCATGCACAAGTATCCAATGCCATAATTCCACACGAGTCAGAATATTCTAATTACTGTTCTGACTCTGCTTTCCATTATGGTAACCATACCCACCTTGCCTTTGTTGATTAAGTGCTGCCCCTTAGCACCCAGTACCACGGGGTCCAATCAGCCCCATCACAGTTAAGTGTCTTAGTTCAATTAAGGCAGTTCCCACTGTCAAATGTGGCTTACATAAGTTAGCAATTCCAGCAGTCTTCAAGGATGCTGGAGCTCCCTTCACAAATTTATTCCTCACAGTACTGGTGAAAGGTGTGTCTTCTGGACTCTCCATTTCTGGCTCTAGGGGTCTAATCTTATAAATCCATTCTAACAGTCCAATTTCCCTAAGCCTCTGGATACCTTCTTCTGCATTATACCAAGGTAGATTTGGTACTTCAGCTTGACTTAAGGTAGGCCACCACATAATCCATGCTTCAGTAAGTCAACCAAATTAACTATTAGATCCTTTCCTAACCTCTTGAGCTGAAACATTGAATGAAGAATCTGTACTTAGTGGGACTAAGTCAATAAACTCAGACTGATCCAATCTTACATTCCTTATACCATTATCCCATACCCTCAGTAGCCATTCCCATACATATTCTCCAGGTTTCTGTCTGTATATCTTAGCAAAATCAAGTAGATCTTTTTGGGTGTACCATAACACCTGCTCAGTCATACCTTATGTTTCACCTTTTGGGGCTCGCTTAGACTTAGCTTTATTTATAGGTCTAGCATCAACAATGGGTGGTTGGGGCAGTTCCTGAGAAAATTCAGCAATGTCTTCCATGGACTCTGTCTCAGGCAATGACCCAGCAGGAACAGTTGGGTTAATCCCATCAAACTGAGGTGGAAAGGATAATGGTTTTACAGTAATCCCTGCAGATGGGAGGGATTCAAAAGAATTTACAGGCTCTATATCCTGATCTTCCTGACTGTCTGCCCGTATGTCCCCATTCCAGGTTTCAAGATCTCATTTTTTCCCAATCAATGCCCTCACTTTAACTGCAGACCCCATTCTGGTTTGGTAATTTAATTGGCATTGTAATTCAGCCACCCTTACAATAAGACTCTGGGTTTAGTTTTTGGCAATATCAGCTCTGTTACTGGAAGAAATAAGGCTTCCTTTCAGAGCACAACTGGAAAAATTGAGGTCTTTTATGTGGCGCTATGACTCAGCAGCCCTGAGCTCATCTCACTCTTTAACCACTTTGTCTGGTGTAAGTAGGACCAACCAACCAGCTTCCTTATATACCTTATGCTGAGAGAATTGCAGAAAAATATCAAATATGCAGTCACCCAGGGCCTTATTTCTCAAAACTACTTGATCTATTGGTGGTGCTATTTTGCATATTAATGTTGCCACATCACGCCACAGATTAGCAGGCCCTCTTTACTAATGGAGGCAGGGTCACCAGTGCCTTTATGATTAATCAAATTGGAGAACCAATTTAGGAAGCCCATCCTTATGATTTTGTCTCTCTAGAGCCACCCCACTCTCAGTATAAAAAGTGTTAGACTGGGTTCTCTGGAGAAGCAAAACCAGTAAGGCTTATATGTTGTTGTTATATGTCGTTGAGTTGGACCTCACTCAAAGCAACCCCTCCTTGGGTTTCCGAGGCAGTATCACTACAGAAATAGATTGCCCCATCTTCCTTCCAAGGAGTGGCTGGTGGGTTTGAACCACCAGCCCTCTGAGTAGCAGTCAGTTGCCTTAGGCACTATGCTACCAGAGCTCCTAATGCTTATAGAGAGAGAGAGAAAAAGAAATTTATCTTAGGGAAGTGGCTCACACATTATAGAAGCTGGCAAGTCTAAGTTCTTGGATCAAACATCAAGCTGGAGGCTTTTCCCAACTCATGCAGGTACAGGGGCTGACGAGCTCAAGGTTAGCAGGCAGTATATTGGCTGTTGACTCCAATGAATGATGAATCCAAGATCTTCAGGCTGAATGGTGGATTGTTTGTTCATGGACAGTTGTAGACAGCACAACAGAATCCTAATCCACAGAAGAGTATCTCTTTTCCCAGGATGTCCATAAATATACCAGAAGCAGGCCACACCCCTAGGCAAACTCCCTTTCAATGGATTGGCTGCTCAAAACATATACATCTGATCTCATCATGGGAACAACCTACATCACAATTGCTTAAACCACACAGAATTTTGATCCAGCCAAGTTGACACACAACTCCAACTATCACACTCTCACTGCCTGTTTGCTACCACACCAAATCTAATTGTTCCTGCCAGACAATTAGACAACCCCTCTGTAAGAGGCCCCAAGTCTCCAGCCTTATTTGCCTCTCTACCTAGTATGAGAGTAGGTCTATCTCTTTATCTCTGATGATTGGTTTTCTGCATACCACACAATGGAGCATTTATCTAATCTCATCACCTATAGTTTCCTGTGTAATTTCTCAGCTAGATGGAAAGTTCCTCAAGGTCAGCAACTACATGTTATAGTTTATTCACCAGTGTCTCTACCTAGCATTTTACAGGAACCACATAAACCAAGCCCATTACCTTCACGTCCATTCTAACTCCTAGTGACCCTTTAAGACAGGGGAGAACTGCCCTCCATAGAGTTTCCATGACTGTAAATCTTTATGGATGCATTCTGACCCATCTTTCTCACATGGAGTGGTTGGTACGTTCAAACCACCAAACTTTTTGTTGAACAGCCAAGTGCTTCACCATTGCATCATCAAGGCTCCTTTACAGTGAAGGATACCTACTAGTTTCTTCACCATGAGTATTTGAAAATTCAAAGCTGCTTATCTTTCATTTTTAATGAATTGATTTAGATTTTTAGAGATACATGCTAAGTAAGAAAAAATCCATCTACACTCTGATAATTTGGTAAAAAAACAATTGATATGATGGCTTAAAGATTAAAATGTCTTTATGGCTACTTAAAGTGATTTAGAATGTGGAACATTTTATGGGAAATGGCAATAGGATACTTAGAACATGTATCTCTTGCTGGTTAGACTAAATAGCTGCCCAATGGGATCAAGGATAAATATCTAAAAAGTATCAATCTGTAGCTGGAATGGTTAATTCTGTCTGGTGAAAATGCACATATATCTAAATTATGTATTATTTAGGAAATCAGCTATAGTCTTATCCCATTTTCAGGCTCTGTTGCAGTCTCTCCAAAGGTCACTAGCAGTAGCCTAGAATATTGTTTAATCTTTAGCATACACAGCTTTTTTTTTAGCATGATGTTACCTAGGGAAGATTTATAACATAGTTTTATGGGTATGAGACTTTGGCATTAGTGGTAAATGATAGCTAAAATACTGAAAAAATGAAGTTGGAAGGAAGATGTTTATTTCCTTCTCTGTATTAGCATCTGGATTCTCTCCAAAAGAATTTTTGTCACAAGAAAAAAAAAGAATTTCTGTTTTAAGTTTTCTTTCTTTAGCCTCAAATGCTGAGTTTTTCCAAAATTGAAAGCAATTATTGCTATTACCTATTTTCTATGAATTTCCAAAACCAGAAGTTGGTTACTTAATATTTAGAGTGAAGATTTAGGGAACCACACAACTGATTCATATTCTGAATAATCTAACTGTCCAAATATTTCTAGAGATTCTCTCACCAGGCTATCTGTGTGCCTTGAATAAGTGCCTAATGGGCATACTATTAATATCTCTTGCCAGCTGGTGCCAGGCATTCTTCTCATGGTGAACCAGAGGGTTATTTTGAGGAAGTGCTTCTCAGGTCATGTAAACTGACTGGGGGAAAGTCTAGATATCCAAAGAGGACATCTTATTCCATTTATACATTCTTTCATCCTTTCATTCATTGACTTTTACTGAGTGCCTACTGTATGGACAAAATTGACCAGAGACACAGAAGATACTATTTCAGAATCTGATACATTTCTAACATTTGACAAGTTCACACTTGTCATTCTTAATGGATGTTTATAAAAAAAGTAAATGGTTTTATGGTCTCTTTTTCTTCAATTTAACATGGAAACAAGGTAGCCTTTCAAAGAATCTATATTTAATCTTTCACATATGAAATGAAAGCAATGGAAACTTAAGGAGGATTCTAAAACAACTCAGAGCAGTAAATGAAATATTTGTATAATATAGTTTTCATTATGTATCATCTTATACCAGAATATATTAAAATAGCAAAGTAATGTATTTTCTGCTACCGGGAGCTCTGGTGGCATAGTGCCTAAGGCATTTGACTGTTAACCAGAAGGCTGGCAGTTCAAACCCACCACCCACTCCTCGGAAGGAAGGTTGGGCAATCTGCTTCCATAGTGATACCACCTCGGAAAGTCAAGGAAGGGTCGCTGTGAGTTGGATCTGACTCGACGGCAGTGGGTTTCATTTTGATTTTTTATACAGTATATTTCATTTATACTAAATTTGATGTAAAATCTCATATTTCACAAACATTTAGACATTTTTGGGGTAACATTTAATTGGATAGGGGTTGTGATTATAAAAATAATGCATTTATTTTAAAAATGCATTAACCCATGCCACTTTAGTTTTATGTATTTCACTGTGCATAAATTATATTTCAATAAAAAATATATTTATTTTAGAAAATTAAGAAAATTACTGGTCATCTTATAGTGGGCCTAAGGCACTTGACTGCTAACCAAAAGCCTGGAGGTTCAAACCCACCAGCCACTCCTCAGAAGGAAGGTTGGGCAATCTACTTCCGTAGTGATACTGCCTTGGAAACCCAAGGAGTGGTCGCTATGAGTCAGGTCCAACTAGATGGCAAATAACAACACTGATAATCTTACCACTCAAATATTACCATTCAAAAATTTACATAGACACATATATTCATTTAACATGTTTAGGATGTTATTATATGTAGGTTAGTAGTTTACTTTCTTACCTCAGAATTTTATCCTGCATATTTTCTTACATCATTGAATATTCTTCAAAAAAATAATTTTGATGGTTATCAAAAGCCTTAATTTTTAACCATTTTGATTTTGAGTGCTACATTGCTGTTAATACCTTAGATAGCTGCTGAAATAGGATTCTTATGATAAATTTACAATGAGAAAATGAATGTGAAGTTCATTCAGCACACAATGCCTGGCATAGAGCAAATGCTCAATAAATATAAGGAACCTTGGTGGCACGGTGGTTAAAGCACTTGGCTGCTAACTGAAAAGTCAGAGCCACTCCATGGGAGAAATTGTAAAGATTTACAGCCTTGGAAATACTATGAGGTAGTTCCATTCTGTCCTGTATGGTTGCTATAAGTCAGAATCAACTAATGGCAGTGGGTTTTGGATTTATAATATCAATTAATATATTCTTAAAGTAAATTGCATAGTTGATTTTTAGAAAAAAAGCCAGGATTACAAAAACTGTCATTAGGGCCAATTTGAGTTTTAGTTTAAAACAATTTCATTTTAAAATGTAATGAAACTTCCTCCAGTAATTAGTAGAAACACCCTCTGGACATGAAACCAGTTTTGAGATTCACTTTCTTTGATATCAATTACTTAAGACATATACTGTAATGCTAATTTCCTACAAAGTGATAACATAATTAGTTGTTGTTTCTTTTTAGGTTGAAAAATAACTTCCCAAACTGTCTTTTAAGCACATTATAATTATAAAATAAAGTAACTCACATTTTGAAGTTTCAATGGAGATATGAACAATTACTAACTATTGTGTTAAACTCTTTCTGTAGCACAGTTAAGGGAAGTTAAAAGGGCTTATACAGTTAAAGTAGATTAAAATAAAATGGGCTCTTCTTGACTTGACTGAACTTGAAAACCTGAAGTAATGTTTTTGTTTCAGTCATGACTGTTTTGAAAATAGCAAACAAGATTTTCTGGTTAAATGTTTTGGTTATATTCTTTAATCTGCAACACAGAGTGGGTGACACCCAACCCCTAACGTGGTCTTAGTGTGTGCTTTTCTGTTTATTTTGGCAGATATGAATGTGAAACTTCTCTAAAGGTTTTTAAGCTTTTCAGGTTGCCAGATTTACTACATATTCTATAGACCTTTTGTTTTGGTTTCTATCTAGTTTTAGAAAGAGCTTTCAGATGAAATTTTCATAGTAGACTGAGTTTCATAATAAAAGGAAAGATAAAGCACAGGAAACTAGCAAACTTTTGTGTATAATGAAAATTTGTCTTCTTCTCTCTGCCCTCTTGTATATAAGTTCTCATTTTTATCCATGGAGAAAGTTTGAGCTTTATTTCATTTAGGTTGGTTTGGGGATACTCCTTTTAAAAATTATTATTTCATTCATGATCAACTTGAAAGTTCAGACCCTTAGGAGCCACTAGGGAATGTCTCCTGTAACTACAGATAATCCCCATGAGACCATTATTTAGTCTTCAGTAATTGCCAGCAGAGCAGGCAGTACAGGACCCAACCTGAAGCTTTCTGAAGCTGGAATCATTGTGGCACATCTGCCTTTTTTTGTGAAACCATTTTTCATGCCCTGCTAAAAGATTGAAATGCCAAAAGTTTCAGACCAAGTAACTAATTAGTAAGCCTCACATGCACATACTTGGTTTGTTGTTTGTTTTTTTGTTTTTGACAGTATGAGAGAACCATACTACAATTGAAGGACTTAGTATAGAGCATCAATCCCCCATTTTTCTTTGACGTCAGTCAGCTATAAATAGAACTCTGCCATGTCCACATCGGCTGGATTAGATTGTTAGGAAATTGTATGCAATAATCGGGGACTGACTGCTATTGGCTGATCCAAGAGAAATAATCTTTATTTGGAGTCAAGACTGCTTAGAGCCAGTAGATAACCTTTGGGGAAATAATTTTATCAAGTAACAGATGAAATTTTGTTTTAATGTTTAGATTTAAGACTATACTCTTGTATTAGTTTCTAGTTCATGTTGAACTTAGTACAGATAAAAATCACATGGCAATTAATACAATTACAAAGAAGTATTGTGTGTTGTACCTGCTTTAGCGTCACAACAGATAGCTTTTAAAAACATTGCTTCATTTAAGTCTTCAGTACATTCTACCCAAAAAAGAACCTTTAGCAAGAGTCATTTTCCCTGATGACTGTATCCATGGTTACCTTTATAAAGAACTTGGACAGGACTTGTTTTCATTCTGTCTGTATTGTGGTGGAGACATAAACGCTGTTGTAATTAAGCAATTCTTCATTTGCTTTGAATCTTCAGTTAAAACAAATCTCCCTCTTCCTTCCCATTTCTGATATCCCAGCTTTCTAAAAAGAATCCATCCTTAATACTAAATCACTCATCAAAGCAATATGCCACATTTAGATTTAAACCAAAATCCAAACTCACTGCCGTCGAGTCGGATCCGACTCATAGCGACCCCTTCTTGGGTTTCTGAGGCGGTATCGCTATGGAAGTAGATTGCCCAACCTTCCTTCCGACGAGTGGCTGGTGGGTTTGAACTGCCAGCCTTCTTGTTATTAGTCAAATGCCTTACGCACTACCCCACCAGAGCTCCTACATTTAGATTTAGATTTAAAAATTGTTATTTCATTCATAATCAACTTGAAAGTTTAGACCCATAGGAGCCACTAGGGAATGTCTCCTGTAACTACAGATAATTAATAATAATAATGTATTACATTCATTATTATCAATAATAATAATGTAACTACAGGTTGAAAATATAGAAGGGGTGAATTGGCATCTGAGACCTTTGTTGTTTCCCCATATTACCTTTATGTACTTTTTAATTGTTTCCTCAATGCTTAGATACTGATCATTAGGTGAACTTTAATATTGAGGCTCTACAACCTTGAAATATGGTTTCTAGTAATATTCATTTGAACAAAATTCACTGTACAACAAGCAATTAGGAAATACTTATTAAGTGTAATTCTGTTCAGCTCTTAGGCACCACAGGGGATATGTAAGACCTCTGTCTTCATATAACTTGCATCTGTGGGGGAGAAAAGACTAACACATGAATGAATATCAAGAAATATCTGTGAATACATAATTTAGTGTTGTATTGTGGGTTAGCCTTTATTAATCAGAGGAATAGAGATCAATGAAGACCCAGTGTGCTCAGACATGGAGGAAGTGTGACTTAAAGGGTACTTTCATTGAAAATTGGAATAACAAACCATAGAAGCACTTGTCTTCTTCAGACTAGAGGACCACCAGAGGTATAAAGGAAGGAATATACAAAATGTGTTTGTGGAACAGTAAGTAGAGTAGACATTAATTGTGAATAAAGTATATATATCTATCTATATCTATCTATCTATCTATCTGTATATGTAAGTATGTATGTATATGGAGCTCTGGTGGCATAGTGGGTAAGGATTTGGTTGCTAACCAGAAGATTGGCAGTTCAAACCCAGCAGCTATTCTGCAGGAAGAGGATGAGGCAGTCTATTTCTATAAAGACTTACAGTCTTGGAAACCCAGTCAGGGTTGCTGAGTTAGCATCAACTCAATTGCAATGGGTTTGGTTTGATTTGGGTGTATATATATATACATGTATGTGTGTGTGTGTGTCACTACTATAAGTGCTCTACCTTTTAATTAACTCTTTCAATCTTTATTACTACCATTAGTAAGGAGGCTTAGTGACATAGTGGTTAAAGCTCTCCGCTGCTAACAAAATATTAGTGGTCCAAACCCACAAACCCTTCATGGAAAAAAAATGAGGCAGTCTGCTTCCATAAAGACTTACAGCCTTGGAAACCCTATGTTGTTGTTGTTAGGTGCTGTTGAGTCATCTCTGACTCATAGTACAGCAGAACGAAACACTGCCCAGTCCCACGCCAGCTCCACGATCCTTGCTATACTTGAGCCCATCACCACAGCTACTGTGTCAATCCATCTCATTAAGGGCCTTCTCCTCTTTCATCGACCCTCCACCTTACCAAGCATGACATCCTTCTCCAGGGAATGTCCCTTCTGACAACTTAACCAAAGTAGGTGAGACAAAGTCTGGCCATTTTTGCTTCCAGGGAGCATTCCGGCTGCACTTCTTCCAGGACAGATTTGTTAGTTGTTTTAGGAGTCCATGGTATTTTCAGCATTCTTTACTAGCACCACAACTCAAAAGCATTAACTCTTCTTCAGTCCTTATCCATTGTCCATCTCTCACATGCATATGAGGCAATTGAAAATACCATGGCTTGTGTCAGGTGGACTGTGGACCTTAGTCCTCAATGGGGCATCTTTGCTCTTCAGCATTTGAAAGAGATCCTTTGCAGCTGATTTGCCCAGTGCTATACATCACCAATTGTAGAACCAAGCAATGTGAATTCTTTGACAACTTCAGTCTTTTCTCCATTTATCTTGATGCTGCTTATCAGTCCAGTTGTGAAGATTTTGTTTTCTTTATATTGAGATGTAATCCATACTGCAGTCTGTATTCTTCAGTCTTCGTCATTAAGAGCTTCAAGTCATCCTCAATTTCAGCAAGCAAAGTTGTGTCATCAGCATATTGCAGGTTGTTAATGATTCTTCCTCCAATCCTGATGCCACGTTCTTCTTCATATAGTCCAGCTTCTCAGATTATTTGTTCAGCATACAGATTGAATAAGTATGGTGAAAGGATACAACCCCGACACACTCCCTTCTTGATTTTAAACCATGCAGTGCCCCATTGTTCTGGTTGAATGACAGCCTCCTGGTCTATGTATCAGTTCCTCATGAGAACAATTAAGTGTCCAGGAATTCCCATTCTTCTCAATGCTATCCGTAATTTGTTATGATCCACACAGTCAAATGCTTTTGCATAGTCAGTGAAACACAAGTAAACATCTTTCTGGTATTCTTTGCTTTGAGCCAAGCTCCATCTGATATCAGCAATGTCCTCTTCTGAATCCAGCTTGCATTTCTGGAAGATCTCCGTTAATAGACTGCTGCAACCGTTTTTGAATTATCTTCGGTAAGATTTTGCTTGCATGCAATACTAATGATATTGTTCGATAATTTCCACATTCTGTGGGATCACCTTTCTTTGGAATAGGTACAGATATGGTTCTCTTCCAGTCAGTTGACCAGGCAGCTGTCTTCCAAATCTCCTGGCATAACCGAGGGAGTGCCTCCAGCAGGGCATCCATATGTTGAAACATCTCAGTGGGTATTCCGTTAATTCCTGGAGTCTTGTTTTTCACCACTTCCTTCAATGCAGGTTCAACTTCTTCCTTCTATACCATTGATTCTTGATCATACGCCACCTCCTAAAATGGATAAATATCAACCAATTCTTTTTAGTACAATGACTCTGTGTATTCCTTCCATCATCTTTTGATGCTTCCTGCATCATTCAATATATTGCCTGTAGAATCTTTCAGTATTACAACTTGAGGCTTAAATTTTTTCTTTAGTTCTTTCAGCTTGAGAAATGCCGAGCATGTTCTTCTCTTTTGGTTTTCTAACTCCGGGTCTCTGCACATTTCATTATAGTAATTGGCTTTGTCTACTCAAGCTGCTCTTTGAAATCTTCTGTTCAGCTCTTTTATCTTTTCATTTCTTCTATTCGATTTAGTTACTCTCCACTCAGGGAGCTCTGGTAGTGTAGTGCCTAAGGCACTTGACTGCTAACCAGAAGGCTGGAGGTTCAAACCCACCAGCCACTCCTCGGAAGGAAGATGGGGCAATCTACTTCCATAGTGATACTGCCTCGGCAAGCCAAGGAGGGGTTGCTATGAGTCGGGTCCAACTCGACGGCACATAACAGCAACAACAACAACTCTCCACTCAAGGGCAAGTTTCAGAGTCTCTTCTGACATCCATTTTGGTTTTTTCTTCCTTTCCTGTCTTTTTCATGACCTCTTGCTTTCTTCATGGATGATGTTCTTGATGACATCCCACAATTCCTCTAGTTTTTGGTCATTGGTGCTCAGTGCTTCAAATCTATTTTTTTAGATGGTCTCCAAATTCAGACGGATATATATTCAAGGTCATATTTTGGCTCTCATGGACTTGTTTTAATTGTCTTCAGCTTCAAATTAAACTTGCATATGGAGCACTTCTACTCTGTCCTATACGGTGGTTATGAGTCACATTCCACTCTATGACTCTGAGTTTGATTGGGTACTACCATTAGTAGTAGGTATCACTAGTATCTTATTTCAACAAATGCAAAATTTGAGCATAGAGAGATTAAGGTCTTGTTACCTTAAAATACACAACATTTAGATTTGAACTCTTACAGTCTGACTCTACACCCTGTGTTTTGACACTTTAAAAAAAAAATCTCAAAATGGTTTGTAATAGCAAAAACTTGGAAATACCCTTACTATCCATCAAGGGATTAGTTAATTGAATTATGGTAGGTTCATTTGTACAGTGACCTAATTTTATAGCCATTAAAAGGAATGATACAAATATCTATGTCCACAATATGTGGTGGTGTTGTCATTTATTGTCGTTCTTGTTGTTATGTGCCGTCGAATTGGATCCCGACTCATAGGGACCCCTCCTTGGGTTTCCGAGGCAGTATCACTATGGAAGTAGATTGCTCAACCTTCCTTCTGAGGAGTGGCTGGTGAGTTTGAACCGCCAGCCTTCTGGTGAGCCTTCTGGTGAGCCTTAGGCACTAAGCTACCAGAGCTCCTTGTCATTTATTACAAACTCTAAATATTGAATGATTTTTTTAAATTTCTATATATGCAAAAAAGACTCTTAACTCTACATCATTTTGTTATGTTAGCTGAAGTTTCTTTGAAGAGTACTATTATCCCCATACTTACTTCACTTACATCTTTATAAACTTCTGTGTTTTTTTTATTCAATTAGCATGTTATGTCAATTTTTCCCTTATTTAATTAGGGTAAATGGGTTCTATTTTTACCCTTAGGGGAAAAAATATTCTCATTTAAAACAAATAAAAATAGAAACAACAATAATAGTTGCTATTACAACACAGATAATAAATCATATAATAATAGCATATAAAGAATCTCTGTTATGGTTCTACTGTATTTATTCAGTGCCTCAAATTTATCAAGAAAGCAGATGATAATAGGGCTTCAAACTGAATCATTCCCATTTTACCCTCTGCTAAGAATTTGCCGTTCTACCCCAGATACACTGAATCAGAATCTGCATTTTCGCAAGATTCCCATAACAAGGTCCCTATGCGGCTATGGTCACAGTCAGCCTAGATCAGTGGTCTACAAAAGGAGGTAGTGCAAAAGAATACCTTCATGTTGGGGCAGTTCTCCCCCACTTAGTATGAGTCAGAATCGATGGCACACAGCGGCATGAAGATAGATGCCTTTAATAAATATCTGTTAAAAGAAACTGTGGATGTTCATGAATGTTTTGAATGAATTAGTGAAAACTTCTAATTCAGCTTGCTTTTCTGCAGTGATTGATATTCAAAATGAGCAAAAAATTGCTAATTCTGTTTTATCATTTTCATTTAGTTGCAAGTAGTATGATGAAAAACAACTATACTTCTTGTTTTGGTTATGTTCTGGGTATTTAAACATATGATTTAAAGAAAAAGATTTCACAGTGTCATTTTCTACACTTGGTTGTTTTGTTTTATTTTATTTTTAACTACATTCATGGGCTAAAGGTATATTTAAGGGCAACCTGGAAACTTTAATACCATTCCTTGTATTTCTATAAAGAAATGTGTTCTGCTGTCTTTACAACTGGCTTAGAAGTGAATTTTCAAAAATGTGATCTATTTATATTGCAGATCAATTATACCACTGTGTCTTCCACATCATAACCATTATGCATATGAAGTAATGTCAGTGTACCACGTAAAAATCACAGCCAGTCCTGTCAGCATCAGTCCCTAGAATTTTTTTCTCAATAAAATAGTACTATAAGCTACTAATTAGAATACTGCAGAACACATTTATGAGCCATTTCAAGGCATTGTAAAATACTTTCCCGAGCCAAAATTAGGGAAATTCTTATTAAAAGGTAAAGTAGTTCTCAAGTCCTAACATACCAAGAACTACTTGAATTCATTGTTTTCTGTCTTATGATGTTTTCATTTTTAAGTGGTATCAGCATATTTGCATAAGACCATTTTACAATTCTCAAAGAAAACAAAAAGCACCAAAACCAAATGAGCAATTTAGTATATTAAACTTGATGTCTTCAAGTCATTATCTTCTTCAGAATGTTGGTAATGGGTGACCTTTGCATCTCATTACTTTCTTGCATCCCCCAGTCTTCATTTTATCTCATCAGAAACTCTGTTCTGTGTAATTGCATTTGATTGTGTTCACTTTTCTATACTCAGAATATTACACAAACACTACTCTTTACCTTCAACATAAGTTTATGGAGAAAGTACCAGGTACAAAAGACCCTAATGCTAATTTCTGTAGGAGACAGAAAGATGAAAATACTTATTCCTAAAATATATGAAGGATGAGGAGAGATTAATGCGAATATAAATGAAGATTTAATATGATGAAGATTTAAAAATTTTTAATTTTAAAATTAACCTAATAAAAAACCGAATTAATAATGTCAAATTCTGGTGTTTGCAAACATCTAATAGAATCAGCAGATTTTAAATGTAAAAATACAATTTAGCATTGAAATGTATCTAATAGAAACCATGCTGTTTTAGGATCAAATTTGAGAGAACTAGGTATATTTGGATGTTGTTGTTGTTGTTATGTGCCGTCGAATTGGATCCAACTCATAGCGACCCCTCCTTGTGTTTCCAAGACGGTATAACTACAGAAGTAGATTGCCCAACCTTTCTTCCGAGGAATGGCTGGTGGGTTTGAACTGCCAGCCTTCTTGTTAGCAGTCAAGTGCCTTAGGCACTATTCAATAAGAGCTCCTAATATTTTAAGAGTGAAAAATAGAATAGCCATAAACTGTAAATGCCTTTAAAATTTGTAGTTCACCTAGGCTAGGGTAGGAGGCAGGAGAGGATAGGAACTAACTAATAATGGGTACAGAATTTCTTTTTTAGGGGATAATGAAAATGCTCTAAATTTAGATTAAAGTGACAGCTGTTCAACTTTATACTATAAACACTGAATTGTACATTTTAAATGGGGAGACTTTATGATATTTAAATAAAATATAATAAAATTTATATATCAATAAAGCTGGGTTTATTTTCTAACAGTTTTTTTAAAAGATGATCAAAAAACAGGAATTGGTGTGTCTTTTCCATCTCTAACTTCAATTGGTTATCAAGGCAAAAGTTTATGTCCATTGAAAGAATAGACTTAAGTTTGACTGTATCTAAAAAGCTATTTAATTCACTATATAAACTTTTCCCAAAACTCATCTTTTTTATTTGAAATAATGAGTTCCTAGAAATAGATATCAATACTGTTTTCAGGATTTTTTCTACATTCCTTTTATGTCATGTTAGGAAATATAAAAAATACAGCAGAACTGTTCCTGTCCCATAATTTATTTTGAGTGAAGATCTCTCTTTTCATTATAAAACATCTATTCTTCTTTACTCATGGATTATGTTAATAGATTAACTCAGATAGATATAAATACATAAAAATATGATAAATATGAAATGTTTTAAGTTCTTAGAAATTGCAAAGAAGGTTATTGGACCAACATTTCTTCTAAACAGTATTAGCAGTTCTTTAAAAAATTATGTCATTTCTTTTTCTAACAGCTAAAAGGAATGATTTTATAACTAAATCTTTTTTTTTTTTTTTTGCATTAAAAGATTTTTAAAGTTAAATTGGGACATTTCACATTTAATGTGATTTTCAATACTAAATATTTGACCTAGTGCAATAAGTTACCGTGGTGCCGATCATCAAAGGGATCTTCCAGGATGGAGCCCTTGCCTTTAATATTGATTTCCCAAGTTTCGTACATCTTTTCCATCTCGACTTTCAACAGAAAATCTATGCCATTTGTGTTGTATCTAAAATGCATTATATTATCAGAGGTAAGCACTGATGCTTTTCAAAGTACAAGTTTATTAATGTTCATAATATTTCAACTAATTGGCTAATTTGTTTGTAATTGGGAAAGTTTTATAAAAGTGGGGGAAAAACTGCAAATTGCTATCTTGTGGTCTTTTCAAGGAACTATAATGTAACTCCCTCCTTTTATAGCAAGGGCTAAAAACCATTACTGCAGTAATGGTTACGTTATTGTGGAGATTGTAATGTGGTTACTTTCAAAATTGTTTGGAGGTACTAGTCTTCTACTATGACATCTGAAAATATTATTGGACTATATTTTTTATGTTAGTATGTATGCATTATTAGGAAATGGTAAGTCAGTTTTTAAGCATGCAAACACATTTTCAGTATTTTAGACAGTATTTCACTTATGTAATCATTAATTTTCTCCTTTCTTTGGCCCAGTGTCCACTTGGCAAGAAGAGTACTTCAGTTAGAAAAACAAAACTCACTAATTTTAAAAGACCTAGAACATCAAAAGGACCAAGGAACGCAGCTTTCACAAGAGGTAAATAACTTAAACAAAAGAAACACATGGAGAGAATCCCAGTGTTCAGTTTAATTCTTTATAACTCCTTTGATTGTTTTCTGAGCACTTTTAAAATAAGCTGTTTGGTAATGTAAAATGATTTCAAAATTTATGAACCTAAATTAATGTTAAAGCCTTATAAAACAACTTATAGTGTATGGCAAAACTAAGATCAAAAGACAGATTAATTTGTCCAGACTAAATATAAATGCAGACTAGACAGACACAGCTTTGATTTTGGAGAATATCAACTGGCAAAACAAGTTTGTCAATTTTTCATGGCATTTTAAGTTTTTAACTAATACTTTTTTTTTTTTAATGGATTTGCTCTTTAACTTCTGTGTTTGATGAAAACTAATTAATTAACACACTTGTTATATACTTAAGCTCTCACATTTTCAATCCCAATTGAAAGTGACCCTTTGGGACAAAGTAGAACTGCCCTATTGTGCTCTGGTGGCGTAGTGCCTAAGGCATTTGACTGCTAATCAGAAGTCTGAAGGTTCAAACCCACCAGCCACTCCTTGGAAGGAAGATTGAGCAATCTACTTCCATAGTGATACTGCCTCCGAAACCCAAGGAAGGGGTTGCTGTGAGTCGGATCCAACTTGAGGGCAGTGAGTTTGGATTATTTTTGGTAAATCTTTACTTAAGCCAACTGCCACATCTGTTCCCAAGGAGCAACTGGTTAGTGGGTTTGCGCCACTGACCTTTTGGTTAGCAGCTGAGCACTTAACCACTGCACTACTAGGGCTCTTTGGTGTGTGATAGCTGCTAAATTATATTTAGTTTGTGTGGTGATTATGTTTGTGTGTTAACTTGGCTAGTTGACATACAAACATAACAAACATAGTTGGTTGAGTGGCTGGGTAGCTGGTGGTAGTTATTCCCAATGATGAGGTTGGCAATCAATTGCATGGTGGGATCTACCACAGGCAGCTGAGTAGCTGCTTTTTGGTATGTGGTCTGCTTCCCATATATAAGAAGAGGCTTTGGGAATGGTCTCTTGTTTATGGCACCTTGGATCCTGCATGTAGCTGTGTCGTTGTTCAGCAGCCTGCCATGCTCTGCCGACCTTGGGACTTAAATTAATGGCCTGCCGTGTGGTTTGGTAACATCAGGACTGTGCCTTTTTTGTTGTTGACCTTGGACTTGTTAGCCTCAGCAGCCAGTAGCTGCCTGAGTGAAGAGATGCCTCTAGCTTCAGTGGGCCAAGAGAAAGAGGCAGAGCTGAAGCCTAAGGTCGAGGGGCTTTCACCCAGCCCCTAGAGCCTGGCACTTTGAACTAGAACTTAAAGCCACCAAATTGTGAGAGAATAAACTTCTGTTTGTTAAAACCATCACATCTGCGGTATATTCTTGTCAGAGCGGCACTAGGTAACCAGAACAGAATTTGGTACCCAGAGTGGGGTGCTGCTCTGACAGATACCTAAAATATGGAAACAGGAGTGGAGTGTGTCCTTGACCCAAGACCCTGGCAGAGAGACCCTGACCTATGGCATGACAAATGACAGGAGCAGAGCAAGAGACCGGCATGAGAGACGGCAGTAGCAGAGCCAAGAGAACTGGCATGAGACAGCGGCAGCCTTACCAGCCCACAGAGGAGGAAGCTTGATGCCTTTGGTTAGGTGGCTTATTGGCAGAGTGGGTTGCTTTCGGGCATTAATTGGTAAAAGAGACCGGCATGAAATGGAGTACCAGGTTGGCTGGGCCACAGAACAAGAAAGCCGAGTGCTTTTTGGGCAGGGTTTTCCAATGGAGTGGGTTGCCTTCGGCATTAATCGGCAGAAGCGGAGACCAAGGAGATGGAAGCAGAGCTGCCTTAGCCTGAAAGGGTAGGACCATGGCCTTTGGGGGTGGAACGACCACAGCCTTGGTTTCAAAGAGTCAGGCCTTCACCAACGTAGTTCTGGAGTGTGGAGCTGCTTGTTCATGTGAGCCAGTGGGATGGAGCCATAGCCGCTGCCCAAGAGTCAGGGGGTGGGGCTGCCATACCCAAGGGGGAGAGGAACAGGGTCCGCCAGGCCAAGGGGGTGAGGTCACCACTTAGAGGAACTAGAGGACTGGAGCCACCCAGTGAGAGAGAGCTGTACAGATGCCACCCAATGAAGATCTGTACAGATGCCAAGTTGACAAGGGGTGGAATTGTGGTGGTTATGTTTCTGTGTCATCTTGGCTGGGCCTGATTGAGTGGCTGGGCAGCTGTCTCATCATGACAGTACTCCCCATGATGAGACTAGTAATCAATTCCATGGTGGACTCTACTGTGAGCAGCTGAGTAGCTGCCTTTGGGTATGTGGTCTGCTTCCCATATATAAGTAGCAGCTTTGGGATTGGTCTTTAGTTTATGGCATGCTTGGACCCTACATGTAGTCATGTTGTTGTTCAGCAGCTGCCATGCTCTGCCAACCTTGGAACTTAACAATGGACTTGAATTAATAGCCTGCTATGTGGTTTGGTAACATCGGGACTCTGCCATTTTATTTGTTGACCTTGGGCTTGTTAGCCTCAGCAGCCAGTAGCTAGCTGCCTGAGTGAAGAAAAGCCTCTAGCTTTAGTGGGCTGGGAGCAAGAGGCAGAGCTGAAGCCCAAGGTCAAGGAGCTTTCACCCAGCCCCTAGAGCTTGGCACTTTGAAGTTGGACTTAAAGCCTCCAAATTGTAAGAATAAACTCCTGTTTGTTAAGGTCATCCCATTGGTGTTATATTCTTTTCAGAGTAGCAGTAGGTAACCAGAACAGTTTTGAAAATCAGGTTTATATTTCTTATTTTCCTTAGCCTTCTGTCATTTAAAGAAAATATATATGTATACATTTTATGTAGTATATTTAATTATCTTTTTAAGTCATCAACTAACTATATTTTTCTCTACTTTTGAAATCTAAGGTTTAAAACTAAAAGATGGCACCTCAGTGTAGTGTTCCTTTTATTTCCTGAGCTTCAGCATGAAAAGTTTTTCTATGTTAGTATTTAAAGACTTTGGATTTATTATAATAAAAAGATTTTTAAAGATATATATTTAATACTATTAATACATGGTATGTATTCTTTGTTTTCTTAAGGACCCATTCATATTTGTCTTTTGAGTGTCTTCTGTAAAGTGCTTTCAATACTATATCATTAGGAGGATCATCATCCTCGTGTGAAAAGACAATACCTGGCATATAGTGCTAAGCAGGGAAGCAGTGATATGCTTTTAAATGTTAACAACCAGGTCTGTAGAGAGGTGTTATATAAGGCAGAGCTCTGATATGATTATATATGTGGGATAAATACCGTATTTTTTTACACAAATAATGCATGTTATACTTTTTCCAGCCTTATAGGGCATATTTATTCTTGTAATAAACATGGTATTCCCACCATAGCTAATTCAGTCTATCAACATCATATCACTGAACACAAGAGTAGAGTAGAGATGCTCAGAAGCACAGCTTAGCTAATGTTGCCACCATACAGACATAATAGATTTACTTAAGAGCATAAATGATAGTAAAATATAATAAAATAAAATCATTGAAAAGTGATGAATTTGTATTTATTCCCTGTATTTTTATATAATTAATTTTTAATTTAAATAATATTTAATAACAGTTATGCCTAACAACCAGCTCACAGAGTTCCTGAATACAGTCACAAACTGCAGCTCCTAGCTCCAGCATACCACTGGGTGGAATGCAATCTGGACAAATAAATATATAAGGAAACAAATGAACCTGTGTTTTCTAATATACATTTCAGTGTAAACACTTAACTGCTTGACTGTTGGCTGAAAAGTTAGTGGTTCATACCCGTCCAGAGGCGTCTCAGAAGACAGTTTTGGTGATCTGCTTCTGAAAGATCAGAGCCTTTAAATGCTAT
Source organism: Orycteropus afer afer (assembly GCF_000298275.1). Lineage (NCBI taxonomy): Eukaryota > Metazoa > Chordata > Mammalia > Tubulidentata > Orycteropodidae > Orycteropus > Orycteropus afer. Next base: position 4,416,472 of record NW_006921799.1, on the reverse strand, counting down.
GGAGCAGTTCTACTCTGCACAGGTGGGGTCATCATGACTCAGAGGCAATTTGACAGAAACTAACAACAGCAACGTCTTGGTTTTAATTTTATAATAACTTTTGAAAAATATTTTTAAAATAAAATGCTAAGATACATATAGACTTGTATATATCTGTTTTTTGATGTTGTTGTTAGGTGCAGTTGTGTTGGTTCTCAATGATAGCGACCATAGGTATAACAGAACAAAACACTGCCCAGTCCTGTGCTATCCTCACGATCCTTGCTGTATTTGAACCTATTGTTGCAGCCACTATGTCAGCTCATCTCACAGAGGGCCTTCCTCTTTTTCACTGACCCTCTACTTTACCAAGCATGATATCCTTTTCTGGGGACTGCTGCCTCATGATAACATGTCCAAAATATGTGAAATGAGGTCTTGCCATCCTCCCTTCTAAGGAGTGTTCCAGCTGTACTTTTCCGAGACACATTTGTTTGTTCTTCTGGTAGGCCGTGGTGTGTTCAATATTGTTCACCAACACCATACTACAAAGGCACCAATTCTTCCTATATATTCTTTATTCATTATCTAACTTTTCCATGCATATGAGATTATTGGAAAGAACAATTTTTTTTGCAGGAGATTTACCCGTCATTTAAACCATCATTTGGTTTCTTAACTGCTACTTCCGTGGATTATGGTTGATTATGGTTCCAACTAAAATGAAATCCTTGACAACTTCATTCTTTTCTCCATTTATCATGATATTGCTTATTGTTCTAGTCGTGAGGATTTTTGTTTTTTTTATATTCAGGTGGAATCCATTACTAAAGGCTGAGGTCTTTGATCTTCATTTGAAGTAGCTACTTCAAATCCTCTTCACTTTCAGCAAGTAAGCCTGTGTCATTTGCATATTACAGGTTCTTTGTGAGTCATCTTCTAATCATGATGTCACATTCTTCTTCATATAATCCAGCTTCTCTAATTATTTGCTCAGTGTACAGATTGAATAAACCAAAAACGAAACCCACTGCCATTGAGTCAATTCTGATTCATAGACCCTACTGAATAGGTATGCTGACAAAATACAACATTGACATACACCTTTCCTGATTTTAAACCATGCAGTACCCCCTTTCCGATTGAACAGCTGCCTCTTGGTTTATGTTCAGGTTTGTGTGAATAAAATTAAGTGCAGAATTCACATTCTGTGCAGTTGCTACAGAGGTAGGGAGGCTGCATCTTCTGACCTCTTCTAACCCCACAAGAGGAAGACAGAATCAACATCACTAGCCCAAGGCCTATCCCTGTGAGGCTAGACATGCCACCTCCTTCCAGCCCTTTCACCAACCCTGATACCACCTGTTCCTCCCATAGCACCCACCATCTCTCTGCTGGGTTCAATAATTCACTGCAGTGGCCATACAGAAGTCACAGATTATGGGGTTTATTAGGGAAGCACCAGACTACAAATCAGGTTCAGAAGTGCACTCAGTCTCTTACAGCTGGCTGTCTCACTCAGCAGCCAGCAGTCTTAGTAGCACATTCCTCTCACAGCAGTGTGTGTCTCTCATGTCTCTCTCTCTCAGCAGTGTGTCTCTAGTGTCTCTCAGGAGCATGTTTCTCTCAGCAGCATGTCTTCCTCAGCCAGCAGTCAGACCCCTTCTGCTTCTAGAAGGCCTCCTTTTGAGCCTGGCAGAGTGGCCACACTAACCAATCCCAACATCAGAATTCTGTACACCTGAAAGAGAGAGAATGCCCCAGAAGACTGCTTCACACCACCCTCAACAAAAATACCCCAGGTGGATAATTTAACAATCAGGAGCTACTCAGTTGCTCGTGGCAAATTCCACCATGGGGTTTACAAAGACTTGTGGTTGGAAAAGCCACACTATGTAATTTACTACACCACAGCAGTGGTATGATCCAAATAGTCAAATGCCTTTGCATAGTCAAAAAAAACACATAAACTTCTTTCTGGTATTCTCTGCTTTCAGCCAAGATCCATCTGACATCAGTAATTATGTCCTTCCTCCATGTGCTCTTCTGGATCCAGCTTCAATTTCTGTCAGTTCCCTGTTGATACACTGCTGCAACCATTTTTGAATTCTCTTCAAAATTTTTACTTGCATGTGTTAAAAATTGTTTGATAATTTCCGTGTTCTTTTGAATCACCTTTCTTTGGAATGGGCACAAATATGGATGTCTTCCATTTGGTTGGCTGGGTATAATGTCTTCCAGATCTCTTGGCATAGATGAGTATGCCCTTCCAGCGCTGCATCCATTTGTTGAAACATCACAGTGGGTATCCCGTCAATTCCCGGAACCTCATTTTTCACCAGTTCCTTCAGTGCAGATTAGACTTCTTCCTTCAGTAATATCATTGGTTCCTGATCACGTGCTACTTCCCGAAATGGTCGAAGGTTGACCAGTTCTTTTTGGCACACTGACTCAATGTATTTCTTTCATCTTCTTTTGATGCTTCCTGCATCATTTACTATTTTACACATAAAATCTTTCAATATTTCAACTTAAGGCTTGAATTTTTTATACCATTCTTTCAGCATGACAAATGCTGAGCATGTTCTCTTTTCCAGGTCTTCACACATTTTATTATAATATTTTACTTGGTCTTCTTGAGCTGCCCTTTGAAATTTTCTGGTCAGCCCTTTTACGTCATCATTTCTTCCATTCACTGTAACTACTCTTCACTCGAGCAAATTTCAGAGTCCATTCTGACATCCATTTTGGTGTTTTCTTTCTTCACTATCTTTTTCATGACCTTTTGCTTTTTTCATGTATGATGTCTTTAATGTCATCCCAGAACTCATCAGGTCTGTGGTCAGCAGTGTTCAGGGCATTAAAATTGTTCTTGAGATGTTCTCTCAATTCAGGTGGAATATACTCAAGGTTGTTCACTAGCTTTTGTGGACTTATTTTAATTTTCTTCAACTTCAACTTGGATACGAGCAATTGATGGTCTATTCCCCAGCCCTGTTCTGATGGATGATATTGAGCTTCTCCGTCTTCTCATTCCACAGATGTAGTTGAATTGATTCCTGTGTGTTCCATCTGCCAAGGTTTATGTGTCTAGTTGCCATTTATATTGTTGAAAATAGTATTTCCAAGAAAAAGTTTGTTGGTTGTTACAAAAAGGGCAAGGAGGCCACATGTTATGACCTCCTCTAATCCCACAAGAGGAAGACAGAATCACCATCAATAGCCCAAGTCCTATTCCTGCCAGGCCAGACATGCTGCCTCCCTCCAGTCCTTTCTCCAACCATTCCTCCCAAAGTACCCACCACCTCTCTCCTGGGTTCAATAATTCGCTGCAGTGGCCACACAGAGCTCACAGATTATGGGGTTTATAAAGGAAGCACCACAGGCTACAATTCGAGTTCAGGAAAAACACTCAGCATCTCTCCCAGCCCACCGTCCCTCAGCCAACAGTCTCTCATAGTCTCTTTCCCAGCAGTGCTGGTCCCTCGGTGTCTTACTCAGCAACGCATGTCTCTTACGTCTCTTTCCCAGCAGTACGTGTCTCTTTCAGCAGCATGTCTTCCTCAACCAGCAGTCAGAGAGAGTTCTGCCTCTAGCAGGCCTCCTTTTGAGCTTGGCATAGTGGCCCAACTAGGCAATCATAGCATCAGAACTCTAAGCACCTGAGGGAGAGCCTCCCATAACATTGCGTTGTGCCACACCCAACAGAAATAACCCAGGTGGATAGCATTTACAATCAGGAGCTCCTCAGTTGCTCATTCCACCACTGAGTTTACAATGACTTATGAATAGAAAAGCCATACTAAGTAATTTACTACACTGCAGTTGTGTAGAATTCTATCATGTAGTCTCCTGCATCATTTCTGTCAACAAGGCCATATTTTCCAACCACTGGTTCTTCTTTGTTTCTACCTTTCACATTCCAGTAATTATCATTGCAGCTTGATTACAAGTTTGATCAATTTCAGACTGCCAAACCTGGCAAAAATCTTCAGTTTCTTCACCTTTGGCATTAGTGGTTAGTGTGCAAATTTGAATAATAGTTTTATTAGTGGTCTTTGTTGTAAGCATATGGATATTACCCTATCATTGACAACATTGTACTTCAGGATAGATTTTGAAGTGTTCTTTTTGACAATGAATGTGATACCATTGAATTACTGAATATGGCCCTTCTAGCCATAGTACTCCATTTTATGATGTATTGTAAATTCTATCCTCTATGCCTGTGTTAGGAGCTCTGGTAGCATAATGCCTAAGGCATTTGACTACTGACCAGAAGGCTGGCGGTTCAAACCCACCAGCCACTCCTCGGAAGGAAGGTTGGAAAATCTACTTCCGTAGTGATATTGCCTCGGAAACCAAGGAGGGGTCACTATGAGTCGGTCCAACTCCACGGCACATAACAACAACAACAACATGCCTGTGTTTATGGTCTCATTTTGGAGTGAGTTGTCTGTTAGGTTAATTAGGCAGGATTAGGGTGGGATGTATCTTGAGTCACCACCTTTAGTTTCCTTCAGAGTATGGTCTGCATCCAGTATATATGAAAGCTCTGGCAGAGTTCTCTCTATTACTGTGGATCCTACACCTGGCTCATCTTTAACTTCTGGTTCTTGGGACGTGAGGCAGCAGCCTATTGTCTGACGTAATTTACCAATTTCTGCAGGCTTGTGAGCTAGCAGCCTGTTCTCTGACCTGCCAATTTGGGTTCATTAAGCCCTGCAACACATGAGTGAAGAGGATCCTTCAGACCTTCGTCTGACTCCGATTTGGGACTTGCCAGCCTCCACAATTGTGTGAACCATTTCCTTAGTGGTTCGTGTGTTCTTTGAAACATTGCAGCAAATTATGGAACATAAAGATAGGAGGGAGAGTTCTGAGGGGTAGAGTAGTTGATATTAGAGATGATGGAGTAGTATAGCAGTTTTTGGAAAACTTGGACATTTGGGATATCTTTAACCTCTACCTCAGAGAAAACCCCAGGGTTACAGGTGAGGAGAGACAACTCAGGGACGCCCAAAGTAGCAGGCGGAAAGAGCAGGAGAAAGGGGATTAAAAGCCAGGAAGCCAGAGAGAACAGCAGTCAGCTGAAGGGATTAGGTGAGGAG
>NW_006921799.1:4401861-4403647 GCF_000298275.1 Orycteropus afer afer | reverse complement strand
GAGCAGGGAAGGGGATAAAAGCCTTGAGCCCCAGGCTTAAGGCCCCAGGCTTACAGGTGAGGAGAGACAATGCAGGGACGCCAGAGTAGCAGGCCTGAAGAGCAGGGAGGGGGATAAAAGCCTTGAGCCCCAGGCTTACAGGCGAGGAGAGACAACGCAGGGACGCCAGGGTAGCAGACCGAAAGAGCAGAGAAGGGGATAATAGCCTTGAGCCCCAGGCTTACAGGCGAGGGCAGACAATGCAGGGACGCCAGGGTAGCAGGCCGGAAGAGCAGGGAAGGGGATAAAAGCCTTGAGCCCCAGGCTTACTGGTGAGGAGAGACAACGCAGGGACGCCAGAGTAGCAGGCCGGAAGAGCCAGGAAGCCAGACAGAGGAACAGTCAGCCAGGTGGGGGTGACACGAGAGGTCTCCAGCAGCAGGACAAACTTGTCTGTCGGTTTTTCCTACTGTGGTGACATATAGACGTGAGTTTTGGAGGCTGAGCCTCTGGTGTTTAAAACCCAGAGAGATGCACCTGGTGCACAGGCAACAGCCCAGCTTATAGACTGAGACAGACTAGGAAGAAGGAAGAGGCCGTCCACTTCTGAAAGAATTGGCCAGGGAAAACCTTATGAATAGCAAAGAAACACTGTTTGGTACATTACCAGGCACCTTTAGGAATAGTCTGTTTAGGCTAAAAGGCTCTCAAAATAGGACTGGGAAAGAGTGCTATAGTAATAAAGTATAATTAACTTTATATAGAGCTATTTTCAAATTGGCTGTTTGCTTACATTGAGAAAAAGCCTACTTTTTATGATGTGAAATGGTATAACACTTTATTTATGTGTAAATTTTAATGTGATTTGGGTGAAAGTTTACAGAGCAAATTGAAATGCTTCAACACTTTAAATTTGCTTTAAAATGTTCTAAGAAAAAGTAGGCAGTGGCTTAATAGATAAAATAAGAATCTCAGCAAGTTGATAAGGATTGCAACTCTGTGATGGGTATTTTATAGGTCATTTATTATTTAATTCTGTATTTGTGTGTATATTTGAAAATTTTTTCTAATAAGGTAACTGTTGTTGTTGTTATGTGCCATCGAGTAGGACCCAACTCATAGCGACCCCTCCTTGCGTTTCCAAGGCAGTATCACTATGGAAGTAGATTGCCCCATCTTCCTTCAGAGGAGTGGCTGGTGGATTTGAACTGCCAGCCTTCTGGTTAACAGTCATATGCTGTAGGCACTATGCCCTATGTTAACAAGATTTTGCAGACTGTACTATATAACTTTATCCTTAAGGTTTTAAAAAAAAGTGCTATAATTTGAAATCTTTCATAGAGCTTTCTTTTTTATGCCATATAAAATTACATTGCTTAAATTGGAAATAATTATATAAACTAATTAACTGAAAGATGGTATTATTGGATTGCTTTTATAACAGTAGACTATTCATGATGGATGGTTAACGAAAAAAAAGAGAGAGGGAAATTCTCTCAGATTCTTTATCCTTTGGAACAGATTAAATATTTAAACAAACTTAAGAGTTCCTTAAACTAGATACAAATGAAACTCAAATAACTCATGCTTGAACTACCTACATTACATGCTATTCATAATGTGTCTTAGGTTATACATATATATACTTCTAAAATGAGAATGCTAAGTAACACTCAAAATGAAAATACTATTTCTGACAGCATTATTACAGTACAGTTGACATACCATAAACTGCACATATTTCAAGTGTACCATATGAAACTTTGGGCTTATGTATTGTTGTTGTTTTTATGTGCCATCGAATCGG
>NW_006921799.1:4399437-4401006 GCF_000298275.1 Orycteropus afer afer | reverse complement strand
CTGTGTAATCCACCACAGAAGTAAAATTAAGGAAAAGATCCACATGATCAGGCATTTGATAAAATCCAACACCCATTCCTGATAAAAAATCCACCGTCTTGCTTACTTGCACCACTTTTACACTCTCCTACTTCTCAATGTCCTTTGTTTATTTTTTTCATTGATAGTTCCATTAGTGTTAACATGTCCCAAGGTTCTACCTTTGAAACTTTTCTCTTCTTACCACACTTTTCTGTTATTTTTTTCCATGAGTTAAGCATCCACCTACAATATATCTTTCTGTTGTAGTCTTTTTTAACTCAAATATATATGTGGTTAAAAAAAAAATATATATATATATATATATATATATAATGTGTGTGTGTGTAAATAATTCAAGCAATGTTGTTGTTACATGCCGTCGACAAGCAATACATAGGAGTATTAAGCAAATATTAAGTTTTACCTACTCTTCTTACCATCTCTCTAACCATTCTCCTGCTTTAGTCTTACTCATCTGGTACAGTCTCTTCTTGGCATTATTTTCTATTTTTTAAGCTTGCCATCTTGTTCCCAGACTCCTGTCTCTCAGTACAGATCTGTTCTTGATTCTTCCACATCTAAAGTTGTCTCTGGTTACTAATAAGAATGATATATAACACCTTGCATTATCAAGTTTCATCTTCCATGATACCACAGACACTGAACTTCCCTCATAATCCCACCATATTTATCTACTTTCAGTTCTCCAAACCCTGTGCTATTTCTTGCCTCCATACTTTTACCCCCTTTTCTCCCTATTATCTCCAGTATGCCCTGGTCTCCAGCACAGATGGTTGGTTGCCTTTCAAGATCAGTTTCAACTGGTAGCTCTTACCTTTTCTGAATCTTAGGAGAAAATGACTTCTTTATCACAATGATACCATTTATACCAAAATATAGCTATATATCTATGTAAAATAAATATAACTATAGAGGTAGGTTTATTACCCACACATACATACATATATATATAAATATAATTATTGACATGGCTGTCTATAAGCTTCTTTAGGGCAAGGACTATATTTATTGGTCTGTGAATCCCTGCCATTTAGTACAGTGCTTGGCTTTTGTAGATGTTACAGATGTTTGTTGAAGAATTAATTTCCAACTTTGGTAGGACAAATTATGTTAAAAACCTAGAGAAAACAGTAGAGGTCCCTAGCAAGAAGGCTAAAGGATAACAGAGGAATCAGAGTTGCTTAATTAAAGAAGAAAAGGAAACCATACTATATCATTGACTCGATCATGTGCTTTTTACCATCACATGCTTTTATTAACATAGAGAAGTTGAGTATTAGCTAGTTGACCCATCACCACTACTGAAAAAATGTTTTAAGGTTCAAGACATCAGCAGAAACATCAATTTTTATAGAAAATACTGTGGGTTGTTTTGGTTTTTGGTTTTTAGGATGAAAAGGGAATGTCAAGAGCTGAGATAAGTAATGAAAAGATAATAAAGATGAGAATACCTTGCATGTGTGACACGGGTATATAGATGGATAGATAGGTGGACAGGCTAAATGAATAGGTAGGTCTATGAAATGG
>NW_006921799.1:4395736-4398623 GCF_000298275.1 Orycteropus afer afer | reverse complement strand
GAGAGTATGGAGGGATGGACACTGGGAAGAGGTAACTATGGGGAGGAAGTGGGAGGGGAGCTGTTGCATTGTGGTAAACTATGGTCAATGACATGAGACACAAAGTATATGTGAACTGCTGTATGGAAAGTGAATTTTCTCTGTAAATCTTCACCCAAATCACAATTAATAAAAAAAACAGAATACCTTGCATGTGTGTAGCAGTTTGTATGTCACTATATTCACTTAACTGTGTGAAGGTGATCAGCTTTCTAGTGAGGCCGACTTGCTTACATTATTTATCCTCTGTAAACCTCAATTTACAAACCCGAAAAGTGGGATTAATAATATTATATTATATATTAGCCCCACAAATTAGAGATAACTCAATCTAAGAAAACACTTGGTATATAACTCGACTATATTAATCACTCAACAAATGCTGCCAGTTTTTATTTTCATTTCTTTTTTTGCTGCTGGTCATACTATTGATAAGAGAAGTATTTTGTTCATAAGCCTAGCAGTTTATTAGAAAAAAAGTCATTTCCAGAATTAGAGTAAGTAATGATTATTTTGCATATATGTAAGTATTCGAAATGAACTATCTGAATGGATTTTTGACACAAAATAGTGAATTTTTTAAATGAAAATTTAAATAATTTAAATGAAGAGGAACATGGTACTAAAACTGCAATTCTGAAATGTAATGAATTCTTACAAAATGTAAAACTATGTCTAATTGCATGCAAATTGTGGTGGTGGTTGTTGTTATGTGCTGTCAAGTTGGTTCCGAATCATAGAGACCTCTCCTTGGGTCTCCGAGGCAGTATCGCTACGGAAGTAGATTGTTGCCCAACCTTCCTTCTGAGGAGTGGCTGGTGGGTTTGAACCGCCAGCCTCTTGGTTAGCAGTCTAATGCTATAGGCATTACGCCACCAGAGCTCCTCAAAATAAGCATCTTAAAAAGTACCAAACCCAGAGTTCCAGTAAGATGGCAGAATAGGCAGAAAGACTGCACAGACCCTCTTCAACAAAATAAAAGGGAACCAATTAACACAGATACAGGAGATAACCCTGGACCTCTGAGCTTTGAAGGGAAGGATATAGAAGTGGACTAAAGCTTGAACTAGCAGAAGAATTTGCACAAAAACACCAAAAAAGGAGACATATGGAGCTGTGGTCTGGCAGCGATCCTGACAGCACAGACAGCTTGAATACTGCCAAGTGGTGTTAGGACCTAAGAATTAACCTAATAATTGGCTCTGCTAGCCAGGGACTGCTCTGGTGGCTGGTGAATAAAAGAGGAAGCAGTGAAGAGGAAGGCAGGCTGAGCTGTGAACTTCTGCCGCTCCGGAGGGCACAGACATTTTGAATGTTTACAAGTGGCTTAACCATTTTGGATATTTAAAGTGACAGTGTTCTCCCAGATTCCAGGGATTTAAGAACAGGCTCCACTTGCTGGAAACCCCAAGGACATTCCGGATGCTGACACCTGGAAAGGTGTAATGTTCCTCTTGTTAATCTTATGTCTCAAACCCTCTTGGTGAATGAAGGTGCAGCCATCCCTCATTTCTACCCACTTTCTAGGCTGGCAGGAATTCCATCCCTGTCTGTGCGCTAGGACGGAGCCTGGGTGCCCTGCCCTGCCCTGCCCCGCCACTATTTTTTTTTTTTTCTATTTTTAAATTTGTTTGTTTTTGTCTGTTTTAAAACTACTTTTATTATTATTACATTTGTCCCTTTTTGTTATTTTTCTTTTATTGTTTCTTTCCCAGGTTCTAGTATTCAGCTTTTTTTCTTTTCCCTGTATCTGGTTCTAATTTTTTTTCTTTCTCGTGATTAACCCTATTACTTGTTTTCTTTTTGCATTTTTCCCCTTTTTTTCTTCATTATTCTCCCTCTCTACCTTTTTTCTCTTATGGACCTCTCCACACATATTGTAGAATATTTTTTATTTTCCCCTTTTTTCTTTTTTTGGTTACTGTTCCTGTGTGATTACATGGTGTGTTTTTTGTCCATGTGCTTTTAGTGTTTTGATGGTTATTCAATTGCTATTTTTGTCTAACTGAGTGGGAGACAGCAACAGTCCCCATACAACACAACTATACCCACACCTCCTGCAGATTCACTTACTGAGTGAGAGCCACCACTTACTTCTCCACCAACAGACCAACAATAAATATGCACCAAGAAGAGCCTGACTCACTGTTAGCTGCTCTTCACAAACAGTTAACAAAGATCTAAATGCAACAGTGTCACAATGTGTCAGAGACAACACACCATCCCGGTCCACACAAAGAAGCAAGATAGAGTGGTAGAAACAGGGGAGCAGGATATACACCCAGAACACATCCCGGAGGAAGAAGCAGCATTGCAACTCCCTGATAAGGAATACAAAACAATTATCTTTAGGTATCTTCAAAGTATTGAGAGACAGACCAAGAAACACATGAGAAAACCCTAGAAGAATTTTGGGAGAAAATACAAGAACAAAATGACAAATTAAATGAAATATTAGAAATGATTCAAAATCTACAGGTGGGAATCCAGAAGATTAATAATAAATTATCAGAAATAGATAACACATTGAAAGAGCAGAGGAATAGAATTGATCCCATGGAAGTCAGAATTAATGAGATTGAAGACAAATACCTGAATACTTATTTGGAAAGGGATCAATCAGAAAAAAGATCAAAACAAAATGAAGAAAGGTTCTAGTGGGATTACCATCAAAAGGAGTAACCTATGTGTCATTGGAATTCCATAACAGGAAGAGACAAATAAAACCACTGAGACAATTGCCCAAGATTTGTTGGAGGAGAGCTTTCCTTATATGATGAAATATGAGAATATATCCATTCATGAAGTCCAGCGAACCCCAAACAGGATAGACCCCAAAAGAAAATCA
>NW_006921799.1:4394343-4394921 GCF_000298275.1 Orycteropus afer afer | reverse complement strand
GGTGAAGAGAAGGGCAATGTACCAAATCTGTGTGACCAATATGATAGCATTGAGGATGAGAAAGACATAGAGAGGTACATGGGAGGTACAGACAATAAATATGAACCCTTTAGCACATATAGTACTGTGTTGTCAATGAAGGCAAACATGGGTATATGGATGGATAGATAGATGGACAGGCTGTACGATTAAGTATGTCTATGAAATGGGGAGTGTATCCAAGTACATGTATAGGGTTGGCAGACAATGGTCCTACAAGTTTATGTGAATGATCAGAATTCCCAGGTGTATAGTAGAGTTGACAAGGGGCAAGGTTGTGACCACTGCTTGGTCACAGCCAGCTACCCAGAGAGACCGAGTAGTTGAACCTGTGGGCTTGGGACCATAGTCGCAGCGGTCATCAAGCTCAATTGGCATAACATACTGCATAAAACATTGTTCCACCTCCTACCTTGGCAAGTAGCAACTGGGATCTTAAAAGCTAGCAAGCTGCCATCTAGATCCAACGATGGGTGTCTCCTCATCTAGAACAAAGAAGATGAGGAAAACCAAAAATTCATGGAAACAGTTAGTCCTAG
>NW_006921799.1:4392068-4393223 GCF_000298275.1 Orycteropus afer afer | reverse complement strand
CCACAGTCACATTAGGAGACATTAATACACCACTTTCAATGAAAGATAGAACAACTGGAAAGAAACTCAACAAAGATGCAGAAGAGCTAAACAATGCAATCCACCAACTTGGCCTTATAGACATCTACAGAGCACTTTACCCAACAACAGCACAATACACATTCTTTTCCAGTGCAGATGGAACATTGTCCATGATAGACCATATGTTAGGCCATAAAGCAAGCCCTAATAAATTCAAAACATTGAAATGCTTCAAAGCATCTTCTCAGATCATAATGCTATCAAATTAGAAAGCAAAAATGGGAAGATCAATGGAAAAAGAGTAAAGACATGGAAACTGAACAACATCCTCCTTAAAAAAGACTGGGTAAAAGAAGAAATAAAAAATGAAATTCAAAAATTCCTTGAATCAAACGAGAATGAAAATACAACATACCCAAATCTTTGGGACACAGCAAAAGCAGTGATCAGAGGCCAATTTATAGCAATAAATGCATACATCAAAAAAGAAGAAAGAGCCAAAATCAACACATTAAATCAACATCTCCAACAATTAGAAAAAAAACAAAGAGAAAAGCCTGCAGTCAGTAGAAGCAGAAGCCAGTAAAACAGAAAATAGACAGTAGAAAAAATCAACAAAAGAAGAAGTTGAAAAGGCTTAATTAATTTTGTATAAAGATTAATAAAATTGAGAATCCACTGGCAAATTTAACAAAGGAAAAGAGGGAGAGAATACAAATAACACAAATAAGAAACAAAATCAGTGACATCAGAACAGAACCAAATGAAATAAAACGATAATATCTAGATATTATGAAGAACTGTACTCCAACAAATTTGAAAACCCAGAAGAAATGGACAGATTTTTAGAAACATACCACTTACCTAAACTAACACAGACTGATGTAGAAAAGTTGAGCAGATATATAACAAAGGAAGCAATTGAACAGGTCATAAAAAGATTACCAACAAAAAATGTCCTGGACCAGATGGTGTCATTGGAGAATTCTACCAAACATTGAGAGAAGAACGGATGCCGATCCTATTCATACTATTGCAAAACATAACAAAGGATGGAATCCTCCCTAACTCATTTTATGAAGCAAGCATAACCTTGACACCAAAACCAGGCAAAGACATCACTCAAAAGGAAAA
>NW_006921799.1:4388759-4391528 GCF_000298275.1 Orycteropus afer afer | reverse complement strand
TGTACTAGAAGTCCTAGCCAGGGCAATAAGGCAAGAAATGGAAATCAAAGGCATCCAAATTGGTAAGGAAGAAATCAGACGATCACTGTTTGCTGATGATATGATCCTATACCTAGAACACCCAAGAGACTCAATCAAAAACCTACTGGAACTAATTGAGAGATTTAGCATCGTGACAGGATATGAGATCAACATCCAAAAATCAGTTGGATTCCTCTACACCAGTAAAGAGAAATAAGGAAATCAATACCATTTATAATAGCTACCAAAAGAATAAAATACTTGGGAATAAATCTTACCAGGGGCACAAAAGACCTCTACAAAGAAAACTATAAAACACTACTTCAAGAAACCGTAAGAGATCTACATAAATGGAAGAATATCCCATGCTCATGGATAGGAAGATTGAACATTGTGAAAATGTCAGTTCTACCCAAAACAATCTGTACATTCAATGCAATCCCAATCCAGTTCCCATCAACATTTTTTAAGGGTATAGAAAAACTAATCACTAACTTCTTATGGAAAGGAAAGAGACCTCAAATAAGCAAAGCACAATTGAAGAAGAACAAAGGAGGAGGTCTCACATTGCCAGATCTCAAAACCTGCTATACAGCCACAGTAGTCAAAGATGCCTGGTATTGGTACAATGGCAGATACATAGACCAATAGAATAGAATTTCGAACCCAGAAATAGATCCATCAACCTATGCTCAGCTGATCTTTGACAAATGGCCTATATCCACTAAATGGGGAAGAAGAGAATGTTTGTTTAATAAATGGTTCTGGCAAAACTGGAGATCCATTTGCAGAAAAATGAAACAAGATCTGTACTTTACACCATATGCAAAAACTACCTCCAGATGAATCAAAGATGTTAATGTGAAACCTAAAACCATAAAGTTGCTCAAGGGAAAAATTGGGGCAAATTTTGGGGCCCTAATATATGGCATAAATAGACTATCAAGCATAACCCAAAATGCACAAATAGCAGAGGAGAAACTAGATGAATGGGACCTTCTCAAAATTAAACTTTTACGCACTTCCAAAGATTTCTCCTGAAGAGTCAAAAGAGAACCTACAGATTGGGAAAAAATATTTGGCAATGACATATCTGACAAGGAACTTATCTCTAGAACTTATAGAAAACTCCAACACCTCAATAACAAAAAGACAAACAATCCAACTAAAAAATGGGCAACAGATGAATAGACACTTCACGAAGGAGGATAATCACGCAGCCAACAAACATATGAAGAAATGCTTGTGATCATTAGACATTAGAGAGATGCAAATCAAAACAACAATGAGATACCATCTTGCTCCAGCACTAGTAGCAAAGTTCAATAAGACGGAAAATAACAAATGATGGTGAGGTTGTGAAGAGATTAGGACTCTCATACACTGCCGGCGGGACCGTAAAATGGTACAACCATTGTGGAAAGCAGTATGGCGATTCCTTCAAAAGTTGGAATTAGAAATACCATTTGACCCAGCTATTCCATTACTAGGTATATATCCTAAAGAAGTGAGAGGCATGACAAGAACAGACATATGCATACCGTGTTCATCACAGCACTATTTACAGTATCAAAAAGATGGAAACAACCTAGGTGTCCATCAACTGAGGAATGGATATCCAAACTATGGTACATACACATAATGCAATACTATGCAACACTAAAGAATAATGTAGAACCTGCAAAACACCGCATAATGTGGATGAACTTGGAAGACATTATGCTGAGTGAAATAGGTCAATCATAGAAGGACAAATATTGTATTCATCCATTATTGTAAAAGTCAAGGAAAGATTTATATATGGAAAGAAATTTCCTTTGTTGGTTACTAAGAGTGGGAGGATAGTGTAGGGAACACTCTTAGGTAGAGATAAGTATTGATTTGGGTGAAAAGAAGGGCAATGTACCGAATGTGAGTGATCAACATGGTGGCATTGAGGAAGAGGAAGACATAGAAAGGTATTTGGGAGGTGCAGCAACAAAAATGAACCCATTTACACATACAGTACTGTGTTGTCAGTGAAGGCAAACATGGGTATATGGGTGGATATGTGGGTGGACAGGCTGAACTATTAGGTATGTCTGTGCAGTGAGGAGTGTACCCAAGACCATATATAGGTTTGGCAGACAATGGTTCTACGAGTGTATTTGTATGTTCTGTAAGAATTTCCAGGTGTATATTAGAGCTGACAAGGGACAAGGTTATAGTCACTTCCTGGTCATAGTCAGCCACCCAGAGGGAGCGAGTAGTTGAATGTATGGACTCAGGACCATAGTCACAGGGGACAACAAGCTCAATTGGCATAACATAGTATGCAAAACATTGTTCCACCTCCTACTTTGGAGAATAGCAACTGGGATCTTAAAAGCTTGCAAGCAGCCATCTAGATGCAATGATGGGTCTCCTCATCCAGAGCAAAGAAGAATAAAGAAAACCAAAGATTCATGAAAACAATATGTCCTAGTGACTGGTACAGCATTCGATCCTCAGCCTATATGACTATGAGACCAGAAGAACTAGATGGGGCCTGGCTACCACTGTCAACCACTCAAGGGGATCTATGTAGGAGATCCTGGATATAGAGAGAGAACAATGTGGAACAAAACTCAAAATCATTTGGGATAAAAAGGGGTGGGGCGCAGACCAGGTTTGCTGATCTGATAGAGCCTGGTGGAACCACTGAGATTATGGCCCCTAGCTGTCCTTCAGTTGTGGAATTGAACCCACACCTGTGGCTTCCAGCCAAAC
>NW_006921799.1:4380488-4388338 GCF_000298275.1 Orycteropus afer afer | reverse complement strand
CCACTGCCATTGAGTCGGATCTGACTCATAGCGACCCCTCCTTGGGTTTCTGAGGCAGTATGTCTATGGAAGTGGATTGCCCAATATTCTGAGGAGTGTCTGGTGGGTTTGAATTGCCAGCCTTCCAGTTAGCAGTCAAATGCCTTAGGCAGTATGTACCAAAATCTACATAGTATACAAATAATAAAAACTTCAAATTTACTAACCACAATTGTTTCAAACTAGAGAACATGAATTACTGAGGAAGTAAATTCATTAAATCAGTGTATAGAAAAGCAAAAGTGGAGCAATTTTAATATGTAATAAGAAAAGAAAGATGAAAATGTTATTTAATAGCAATGGAAGCATAGTTTTATTATCAGTTTAAAATAAATATTTAAAATCAAAATTATCATTTGAACACATTTACATGTGAATAATGATACTAGGCCAGCAGTTTTAAGTGCCTGCTCAGTGCCAGTCATAGCACTTATGAAACCATGGGAGTGTTGCTTGCCTGGGCTGACTGGAACCTTCTGAGTTAGCTAGCTTACTTAGGCCTGAAAGGAACTCATATGAGTGCACTTTTATGATGTTGATATGTATTTCTGAGAAGAAACAATTTAAAAAGTGACTTGAATGCAAAATCTACTGAGTTTACTCTTGGTTTTCGGATATATGTTGTGTTGGCTATAGTTAACATATTAAGTATGGTATCTCCATTTTTCAAATGTAAAATATTCACTGAGTGATCAAGACATCAGAAAACTGGCTACAAAACAAACCTAAGACTGATTTGAATTTGGACTGATTTCAATGTAGATTTGGTCCTTTATAAAAAAATTAACAATGTAAATACCATGTAGACAAATAGTTTTCATACTTTTTGACCATGCTTCACAGCAAGAAGTGTGTCTTACAAAGTGACCCCATACATGTATGTGTGTGTGTTTGCATGTGTATGTATGAAATAATTTTCATAGTACAGTGAATATGCTTACACATGTGCTACATTCTATTAGTTACTGTTATGTTCTGTTTTCTTTTCTTGTTTTTTGCTTTTTTAAAAAAAATATACTACTTTCAACCCACAGAGTGAAAAGACTCATCTGGACAGTTATGTAACACATTTTTATCTCCCTGTATAAGAGAAGAATGAGTAGAAAATCAAAAAAGGATGAGTAAAGCACATTAGAGTAAGAAGGAGTCAGTGGTGTGACTGACGGATTAAAATCTTCCCAGTTGTATATGTTCACCATTTACCAGAGCAGTGCGAGTCCAATCTCTATATCTTTTGAAATTAGGACAGTGTACTACTAAACCAACTGTTATGTTTTTCCTTTTTTTTTTTTTTTTTGTCCTGTCCCCTTTCTGCCCCTTGACCAAATTTATTGTGGTGTCACATGTAGGAGTTAGTTAATACCATTTACACATTTGATTAATTTTCATCTGTACTCTCATTCTCCACAATATTTAGAGTACATATGCATGGCTAAAACTCCAGACAGCATCACTGTTTTTGTTCTTTTTCTAGAGAAGTATTTTGGCCTGGCCTTCATAACAAGGTGCCCCTCTAATTTCATATGATTTCTTAAGGAATCTGGTTTTGAACTTTATCAAGGAACTCTGATATGTAGCAAGATTTTTCATAGGGATTTTTTTCTTCAAATGAATGTATTTCCTTATGACTCTTTACACAAAAACATTTTATTTCAAATATTTACTAATGGCAGTGCTATTTGTAAAATGTTTTATTCCATTCCATGCCATTTAACTCAGTATACTAAGTAAATCACTTTTGTTAAGTGTTAGGTAATACTAATATCAAATTCAATCTTTCAGCAAATATTTACTGAATACCTACTATGTTCCAGGCATTATTCTAGGTCCTGAGGATAATCACAGAATAAAACAGACACAATCGCTACATTTTGGAGCTTATACTCTGATAGGGGAAAACAAAAGAGTTTTAAAGTAAATTGCATACTGTATTAAACCAAAAAACTGAAATTCACTGCATCGAGTTGATTCCAACTCCTAGTGACCTCCACTGGGTTTCCAAGGCTGTAAATCTTTATAGAAGCAGACTGCTTCATCTTTCTTCTGCAGAGCACCAGGTGGGTTTGAAACCCCAGCCGTTTGGTTAGCAGGCAAATACCTTAACCACTATACCACCAGAGCTCCTTATATACTGTATTCCCAAAAAAAATAAAACTCACTGCCATTGAGTCAATTCCAACTCATAGCTACCTGCTTTGGATTTCCGAGGCAGTAAACCTTTATGATAGTAGATTGCCCCATCTTCCTTCTGTTGAGCAAGTGGTAGGTTTGAACTGCCAACCTTCTTGTTAGCAGTCAAATGCCTTGCACGGTGCCATGAGAAGTCCTTACACACTGTATTGAGACCAGAGACCAGACCAGACTCACTGCCATCAAGTCAGTTCAACTCATAGTGACCCTCCTTGCGTTTCTGAGGTAGTATCTCTATGGAAGTAGATTGCCCAGTCTTCCTTCCAAGGAGAGGCTGGTAGGTTTGAATCTCTAGCCTTCTGGTTAGCAGTCAAATGCCTTAGGCACTACGCCACCACCTGATAATTATAGGAAGGCAAATAAAGCAGAGGATGAAGATGACTAATTTATACTGCATGTAGTTCCCGGCCAAATGGGCATGCAGAAGTCGCAAAGTGAGTGCCTAGGTATCTTGTGAAACTGATCATTTAGCATGGAAAGGAACATAAGAGCCTGTAGATCCCAGCATGAACATAGGCACTCTGGTAAAAGTAATTAAATATCTGCAGCATGGAGATAAGCTGCAAACATAAGCTACAAAGCTTATTTCTTTGTAAGTGAATGGTCATATTTCTGAATTATTTCTATGTGTGTGTGCCTTTAGTCTATGTTCTTTATTTTTGCATGATAAGGTAAAGGGATTATTAATATCTTCACATTTTGTGCTATCCTTATATAATGATCTCTGATGACACAGTGGCTAAGCATTTGGCTGCTAACCAAAAGGTCAGTTGTTTGAACCTACCAGCCACTCTGTGGGAGAAAGACGAGGCCATCTGCTTGTGTAAAGATTTACAGCCTTGGAAAGACTATGTGGCAGTTTGCTCAGTCCTGTAGAGTCGCTATGAGTTAGAGTCAATTTGATGACAGCATAATATTCCTTTCTTTTCTGTTATGCAGCGGCAGTAAGGGCTGTTAGCACATATAAAAGCACATGGCTCACTGAGTTCAAATAAGGCAAATGAAGCAAACAATAATACCTATGATTTTGAGAGGTGTGGTCAGTTAATATATATGAGAACTTAGAATGATACGTGACACATAGTTGTTGTTGTTAGGTGCCACTTAGTCAAGTTTGACTCATAGTGACCCTGTGTATAACAGAACAAAATACTACCCAGTCCTGCAACATCTTCACAATTATTGCTGTGTTTGAGCCCATCATTGCAGCCATTATGTCAGTCCATCATGTTGAGAGTCTTCCTCTTTTTTGCCAACCTTCTACATCACCAAACGATGTCCTTCTTCAGGAACTACTCCCTCCTAGTAACATATCAAGGTACATGAGACAAGGTTTCACCATCCTCCCTTCTAAGAAGCATTCTGGCTATACTTCTTCTAAGACAGGTTACTTCATTCTTTTGGCAGTCCACGTTATATTCATTATTCTACACTAACACCATAATTCAAAGGCATCAGTTCTTCTGTGGTTTTCCTTATTCATTGTCCAGCTCTCAAATGCACATAAGGCTATTGAAAATACCATGGCTTGGACATATCTTAATCTTCAAAGTGACATCTTTGCTTTTAAGAGGGCTGTTGCAGCAGATTTTCCCAATGCAAAATGTCATTTGATTTCTTGACAGCTGCTTCCATGGGCTTTGATTGTGGATACAAGTAAAATGTAATCCTAGACAACTTCAGTCTTTTCTCCATTTATCGTGATGTTGCTTTTTGGTCCAGTTATGAGGATTTTTGTTTCTTTTATGTAGAGGTGTAATCCTTACTGAAGGCTGTAGTCTTTGACCTTTATCAAAAATGCTTCAAGTCCTCTTCACTTTCAGCCAGCAAGTCTGTGTCATTTGCACATCACAGGTTGTTAATAAGTCTTCTTCCAATCCTGATGCCACATTCTTCTTCATACAGTCCAATGTTTTGGTTACCTAGTGGTGCTGTAACAGAAACACCACAAATGGGATGGCTTTAACAAACAGGGGTTTATTCTCTTATAGTTGTGGAGGCTAGAAGTCCAAGTGTAAAGTGCCAGGCTCTAGGGGTTAGATGAAAGCCCCTTCACCTTGTGCTTCAGCTCTGAGCCCACTAGCTCAGGCAGCTGCCAACTGCTGAAGCTATTGCGCAAGGTCGGTAAATAAAATGACACAGTCCCAGTATTACCAAACCACACAGCAGGCCATTGATTCAAGTCCAGAAAAAGTCCCAAGATCAGCAGGGCAACATGGCAGACTGCTGAATGCTCGATTACATGCAAGGTTCAAGCATGCCATAAGCTCAAGACCATTCCCAAAGCTGCTGGTTATATACAGGAAGCAGGCCACATCCATAAAGGAGCTACTTAGCCACTCCAACAAATTGCACCATAGAATTAATTACCAATATCACCATGGGGAATAACTACATCCAGCTGCACAGCCACTCAACCAGGGTCAGCCAAGTTGACAAACATAAGTACCACATCCAGCTTCTCATATATGTAGCCCCACAAACTGATTGAATAACTATGATGAAAGGATATAACCCTGATGCATACCTTTCCTGATTCAAAACTACATGATATCCCATTGTTCTATTCAAACAACTACCTCTTGGTCTATGTACAGATTATACGTGAGCACAATTAAGTGTTCTGGAGTTCCCATTCTGTGCCCCATTATCTGTAATTTATTGTAACCACACAGTTCAATGTTTTTGTATAATCAATGAAACACAGGTGAACATCTTTCAAGTATTCTCTGATTTCAGCCAAGATCTATAAACATCAGTAATTTCCTCCTCCTATGCACTCCTAGGAATCCAGCTTGAATTTCTAACATTTCCCTGTCAATATACTACTACAATCATTTTTAAATTATCTTCAGGAAAATTTTACTTGTATGTTATATTAATGATATTTTATGTATTTTGATGCAGATATTTTACTGCATTCTGTTGAATTACCTTTTTTTGGAATGTGCACAATTATCAGTCTCTGCCAGTGAGTTGTACAGGTAGCTGTCGTCCAACTGCATTGACATAGACAAGTGAGCATTCCCAGCGTTGCATTCATTTGTTGAAACATCTCAGTGGGTGTTCCATCAATTCCTGGAGCCTTGTTTTTTGACAGTGCTTTCAGTGCAGCTTGAACTTCTTCGTGCAGTACCATTGGTTCTTCATCATATGCTACCTCTTGGCATGGTTGAGTGTTGACCAGTTCTTTTTGTTATATTGATTCTGTGTATTCCTTCCATCTTCTCTGATGCTTCTTGCATCATTCAATATCTTGCCCATAGACACCTTCAGTATTGCAACTCAAGGCTTGATTTTTTCTCTTCATTTCTTTCGGCTTGAATAATGCCAAGCACATTCTTCTTTTTTGGTTTTCTAACTCCAATTATTTGTACATTTCATTATAATACTATACTTTGCCTTCTTGAGCTACCCTTTGAAATCTGTTATTCCTCTATTTTCCACCCCTTGTCTATCAATTTGTCATACTGTGGTGGCTTGTGTGTTGCTGTGAGGCTGGAGGCTATGGAGCCAGTATTTCAAATACCAGCAGGGTCACCCGTGGTGGACAGGTTTCAGTGGAGCTTCCAGACTAAGACAGACTCAGAAGAAGGAAGAGACCATCCACTTCTCAAAGAATTGGCCATTGAAAACCTTATGAATAGCAGTGGAACACTGTCTGATATATTACTGGAAAACTTTATGAATAGCCCTGAAACATTGCTTGATATAGTGCTAGAAGAGAAGCCCCTCAGGTCAGAAAGCATTAAAAATATGACTGGGGAAGAACTGCCTCCTCAGAGTAGATCGGACCTTAATGATGTGCATAGAGTAAAGCTTCCGGTACCCCCATTTGTTGATGTGGCATGTCTCAAAATGACAAGAAACAGCTGCAAACATCCATAATAATCAGAACATGGAATGTACAAAGAGTGAAAGTAGTAAAATTGGAAGTTGTCAAAAATGAAATGGAACACATAAAGATCGATAACCTAGGCATTAGTGAGCTGAAATGGACCGGTTTTGGCCATTTTGAATCAGACAACCATATGATCTACTATGCCAGGAATGACAAATTGAAAAGGAATGGTGTGACATTGATCATCACAAAAAACGTTTTAAGATCTGTCCTGAAGTACAGGGCTGTCAGTGATATGGTAATATTCATATGCCTACAACTAAGGCCAGTTAATACTACTATTATTCAAATTTATGCACCAACCACCAAAGCCAGAGATGAGGAAATGAAAGATTTTTACTAACTTCTGCAGTCTGAAATTGACCAAACATGCAATCAAGATGTGTTGATTATCACTGGTGACTGGAATGCAAAAGTTAGAAACAAAGAAAAGTTACCAGTAGTTGGGAAATATGGCTTTGGTGATAGAAATAATGCTGGAGATCACATGGTAGAATTTTGCAAGACCAGCGACTTACTTATTGCAAGTACTTTTTTCAACAACATATGTGATGGCTGTACACATGGACTTCACAAGATGGAATGCACAGGAATCAGATTGACTACATCTGTGACAAGAGGTGAAGGAGAAGTTCAATTATCTTCATCCAGAACAAGACCAGGAGCTGATTATGGCACAGACCATAAACTGCTCATATGCAAGTTCAAGTTGAAGTTGAAGACAATTAAATCCAGTCCCTGAGAGCCAAAATATGACCTTGATAATATCCCTCTTGAATTTAGAGACCATTTAAAGAATAAATTTGATGCATTGAATACCAGTGACTGAAAACCAGAGGAATTATGGGATGACATCAAGAACATCATCCATGAAGAAAACAAGAGATCGTTAAAAAAGCAGGAAAGGAAGAAAAGATCAAAATGGATGTTGGAAGAGACCCTGAAACTTGCCCTTGAGCAGAAAGTAACTAAAGCAAATGGAAGAAATGACAGGATAAAAGAGCTGAATAGAATATTTCAAAGAGCAGCTCGAGCAGGCAAAGCCAATTACTATAATGAAATGTGCAAAGACCAGGAGTTAGAAAACCAAAAGCAAGAACACACTCAGAATTTTTCAAGCTGAAAGAACTGAAGAAAAACTTTAAGCCTCAAGTTTCAATATTGAAAGATTCTATGAGCAAAATATTGAATGATGCAGGAAACATTAAAAGAAGGTGGAAGGAATACGCAGAGTCACTGTACCAAAAAGAAAGGGTCAATTTCATCCATTTAAGAAGGTGCCATATGATCAGGAACCAATGACATTGAAGGAAGAAGTTGAAGCTGCACTGAAGGAATTGGCAAAGAACAAGGCTCCAGGAGTTGATGGAATACCCATTGAGATGTTTTCAACGAACGGATGTCCCACTCGAGGCATTCACTCAGCT
The DNA here is from genome assembly GCF_000298275.1 of Orycteropus afer afer. NCBI lineage: Eukaryota > Metazoa > Chordata > Mammalia > Tubulidentata > Orycteropodidae > Orycteropus > Orycteropus afer. The sequence goes on along the minus strand of NW_006921799.1, from coordinate 4,380,781 downwards.
ATGCCAAGAGATTTGGAGGACAGCTATGTGGCCAACTGACGGTAAGAGATCCATATTTGTACCCATTCAAAGAAAGGTGATCCCACAGAATGTGAAAATTATCAAACAACATCATTAATATCACATGCAAGTAAAATCTTATTGGTAAAGATATTTCTGAAACGGTTGCAGTGGTATATTGACAGAGAGATTCCAGAAATGCGAGCTGGATCAAGAAGAGGACATGACACGGAACGTCAAGCTCAATTGGCATAACATACTATACAAAACATTGTTCCACCTCCTACTTTGGC
>NW_006921799.1:4364249-4379628 GCF_000298275.1 Orycteropus afer afer | reverse complement strand
TGGATCTTGGTTGAAAGCAAAGAATACCAGAAAGATGTTTACTCGTGTTTTTTTGAGCATGCAAAAGCATTTGATTGTGTGGATCATAACAAATTGTGGATAACATTGAGAAGAATGGGAATTTCAGAACACTTGATTGTACTCATGAGGAACCTGTACATAGATCAGGAGGCTGTCGTTTGAGCAAAACAAGGGGATACTGCATGGTTCAGAATCAAGACGGGAGTGTGTCAAGGTTGTACCCTTTTGCCATACTTACTCAATTTGTATGCTGAGCAAATAATCTGAGAAACTGGACTATGTGAAGAAGAACGTGGCATCAGGATTGGAGGAGGACTCATTAACAACCTCCAATTTGTGGAAGACACAGCTTGCTTGCTGAAACTGAAGATGACCTGAAGCACTTACTCATGAAGATTAAAGACTACATACAGTCTTTAGTATGGATTGTACCTCAACATAAAGAAAATTAAAATCCTCACAACTGTACCAATAAGCAGCAGCTTGATAAACAGAGAAAAGATTGAAGTTGTCCAAGATTTCATATTACTTGGTTCCACAATCAACACCAATGGAAGTGGCAGTCAAGACGTCAGATGACATATTGCATTGGGCAGATCTGCTGCAAAAGACCTCTTTCAAGTGCTGAAGATCAAAGATGTCTCCTTGAAGACTAAGGTACGCCTAACCTAAGCCATGGTATTTTCACCCACCTCTTATACATGTGAGAGCTGGACAATGAATAAGGAAGATTGAAGAAGAGTTGATGCTTTTCAGTTGTGGTGTTGGAGAAGAATGCTAAGAGTACCATGGTATCCTAAGAGAACTAACAAATCTGTCCTAGAGGAAGTGCAACCAGAATGCTCCTTGAAAGCAAGAATGGCCAGACTTCGTCTCACCTACTTTGGTCAGGTTGTCAGAAGGAACCATTCCCTGGAGAAGGATGTCATGTTTGGTGAAGTGGAGGGTCAGTGAAGAAGGGGAAGTCCCTCAATGAGCTGGATTGACACAGTGGCTGCAATGATGGGCTTAGGTATAGCAAGCATTGTGAGGCTGGCACGGGACCACGCAGTGTTTCATTCTGCTGTGCATAGGGTCGCTATGAGTCGAACACAACTCGACGACACCTAACAACAACAGCATGTATTTATCAGCTATGTTGTTGTTGTTTGCCGTTGAGTCGGACCCGACTCATAATGACCCCTCCTTGGGTTTCCGAGGCAGTATCACTACGGAAGTAGATTGCCCCATCTTCCTTCTGAGGAGTGGCTGGTGGATCAGCTATATGAATGGCTAAATTTGTTACATGGACAAAACATTCACATTCTTTGTAGAAACTGCTCTGTGTGTAAATTTGCCAAATGCTTAAGCCAAGAAGTCTTTTTTTGTGTGTGTGGTTCATTCTGGAAAAAATGCAATTACATGGATTCAGTACAATATGTTGGAATTTGTTCTTTATGCAGTGCTTTTATAGGTCCAAACACCAGGTCCTCTGAATATAAGCAAACAGGTTATACACATGTGCTCTAGAGCAAATGCTAACCACCACTAACATAGAGAAAAACAATGAGTATATTATAAATTATATTGTGTTTACGCTTCCAAAAAATAATGTAACTATTTAAACTTTCTGCCTAACTGATTGAGCTTTGATAACTCCTGAGTGACTAATTGTGTTGTTGTTGTTGTTGTTGTTATGTGCCGTCGAGTCAGCCCTGACTCATAGCGACCCCTCCTTGGGTTTCCGAGGCAGTATCACTACGGAAGTAGGATTGCCCAACCTTCCTTCCGAGGAGTGGCTGGTGGGTTTGAACCACCAGCCTTCTGGTGAGCAGGCAAGTGTCTTAGCCACTATGCTACCAGAGCTCCCGAGTGACTAATAGGTCTTTTTAATTTAAGAGCTATGGAATCACGCTTCTAGTCCCTCTCCCCTTGCAATCAGCATTGGAGCATGAACCAAATAAAATTGATTTCTTGGGGGTAGCTTTGAAGGAAAAAGACATTTCAAATGCTTGAACTCAAAAATTCAGTTCTCTGACTCTAATCTCCTGTGTTTCCAGCTCTCCCAGTCCTTTCATTCTCCTCAAATCTGTGCTTTATTTGGCTTCATTATGAGTCTTAGGCTCATAAACTCTTTAGATTTCTCCCATCTGTCAAGCTCCTCTTGGTTTCACTTTTCTTCCTACTCAGGCTTGGATCTTATCAGCCATTTGAGTATTACATTTACTAGCACTCTAGATTGCTTTGTTGCCAAATTCATCCATCATGCTTTTCTTGACAATCCCTACCTGTAGCATAATATCTTACAATCTGGTAGTGACTCTATAAATATTTATTGGGAAGCAGGGAAGGAGGGAGAGAAAATTCTTTGGTGTTATGTTAGTGTGCTGAAAAATTCTCTGGAAATCTGTTGCTTTTGCTGCTTGGATGCATTACAAATTCAGGTTGTTAAACATCAACCAGGACCTCGTCACTGTTGCCCAGTGCTTTTACTTTTCGGTTTCTATCTATTTTATATTATCTTCATTGGAGATCACTTCTATTCACCAAAACCATCAATCCCACCATCTCATCTCCTTTCCTTATTACAGGCATACCTCATTTTATTGTGCTTCACAAATACTGCGTTTTTTTACAAATTGAAGGTTTGTGGCAACCTTCTGTTGAGGAAGTCTCTTGGCACTAGTTTTCCAACACCATGTGCTCACTTCATGTTTCTGTGTCATTCGTTGGTAATTCTCACATTATTTTAAACTTTTTCATAATGCTTTTGCACTTAATAGACTACAATACAATGTAACCTTTACTGTTTTATGCACCAGGATACTAAAATATTCTAATGAGGCTTTATTGTGATATTCACTTTATTGTGATATTCACTTTATTGTGGTGCTCTGGAACCAAACCCATCATGTTTCCGAGATAGGCCTGCATATGTGAGGTATGTCTTATTTTTCTCGAATCCCTTTTACCTGAGGATTTTTTCATCATCTTCAGTTACTCTCCTTTCCCCTTTTTGTTCCTCATACCAAAACAAAAAAATTAGGTACTATATATGTGTGTGCGTGTGTGTGTATGCACGAGTGTGTGTGTGTGTGTGTGTGTGTGTGTGTATACACAAGGGAGCTCTGGTAGCATAGTACTTAAGGCACTTGACTGCTAACCAGAAGGCTGGCAGTTCAAACCCACTAGCCACTCCTCGGAAGGAAGGTTGGGCAATCTACTTCTGTAGTGATACCACCTTGGAAACCCAAGGAGGGGTTGCTGTGAGTCGAGTCCGACTTGATGGCACCTAACAACAACATTATGTATATGTGTGTGTGTGTGTGTGTGTATTTTAACACATAAATAGACATGTTGTTGTTGTTGTTAGGTGCTGTCAAGTCAGCACCTACTCATAGCAACCCTGTGTACAATAGAATGAAACACTGCCTGGTCTTGTCCCAGTCTCACAGTCCTTGCTATTCCTGAACCCATTGTTGCAGGCACTGCCTCAATCCATCATATTTTGTGTGCCTTCCAACCTGAGGGGTCATCTTCCAGCGCCACATCAAACACTGTTTCAGGGCTATTCATAAAGTTTTCAAGTAATATATCAGGCAGAGTTTCACTGCTACTCATAAGGTTTCAATTCTTTGAGAAGTGGATGGCCCCTTCCTTCTGATTCTCTCTTAGTCTGGAAGCTCCACTGAAACTGTCCACCGAGGGTGATCCTCCTGGTATTTGAAATACTGGTGACATGGCCCCCAGCCCCACAGTACTATGCAAACCACCACAGCACAACAAACCGACAGACAGGTGATGACTCTATCTAGAATATACATAATGTTATGCTACAGGTAGTTCAAGTAGGATGAGCATTGAGAAGAGACAATAGGCAATTATGAGGTTATTAGTGTCCATTGAGGAAAGGCGTGGCTGATAGAGAGAAAGAGCAGAAGGAATTAAGTGCATAGAGTTAACTTTCAAAGAGACAAAGGATCTGTATGCACCTATACAAACACATACAGACACACACACACACACATACTTGTTACCATACTTGTTACCCCTTGCCATTGAGTCAATTCTGTTATAGTGACCCTCTAGGACAGAGTAGAACTGCTCCATAGGTTTCCTATGCTATAATCTCTACAGAAGCAGATTGCCATATCTTTCTCCTGAAGAATGTCTGCTGGGTTTACACTACCAACCTTTCAGTTAGCAGCCAAGTGCTAAACCACTGTGCCACCAGGGTTCCTTCTATATACATATACATAGACAAGTTCAGGAATGCTCAGGATATAATTCTTCCATCAGGATGACCTCCCCTCTCTTTTGCTTTTGGCCTGGCCTTTCCCCTGTTCAGGCAAGTGTTACAAAGCTCTTAAAGCTCTGCCAATAGGTGCACCTGGGTACACCCTACTCTGCAAGCAAGCCTCCTGCCTAAAGGTACTCAGCTTTCTTGCTCTGTGGGTGGCAAGCCCACTTCTCTATCTCAGACCAGTCTTTCTGTTCTGCTGCTGCCATCCTCTGCCACGGAGATCTAGCACAGAGATTTTGGTCCAAGGATGCTCTCCACTGTTGATTATTCTGCCTTGATGGTAGTGAGATATCCCCTCTTCTACCTCTGGGAAGTCTCATTTTAAAGCCTAACAGAATGACAAAACTGACCAATCCACCCGTTGGGATTCCATGCACTGTGTTTCCAGTGTCCCACCCCCACAACAGTACCATGTACCTTATTGACATGCTAACAAGCTATCCTGTCCCCTTGGTGGCCCACAAGCACCTTACATTTGCATAATCCCACCTATTAATTTGGTGGGAGTCACAAAGACCATGTCTAAAAGAATCATACCAAGTAAGTCATCTACCACACTTTGCTTCATGTCACTATTCTCTCTGGCTGTTGCTTTGTAACTTCTTTATTTGCTTCTAATGCTGAAATGTAGGTATCACTCAAATATCTGCCCTTTGCCCTATTCCTATTCTTATACCTTGACAGTCATTTTCAAACTTTAGTGAGTATAAAGATCACCTACAATTCTTGTCTAAAATGTAAGTTTCTAAACACTACCCATAAAGAGCTTGCTGAAAGTGAAGATGAGTTGAAGCACTTACTAATGAAAATTGAAGACTACAGTCTGCAGTATGGATTACAACTCAATATAAAGAAAACAAAAATCCTCACAAGTGGACCAATAAGTAGCATCACGATAAATGAAGAAAAGATTGAAGTTGTCAAAGACTTCATATTACTTGGTTCCACAGTCAGCATCAGTGGAAGCAGCAGTCAAGATATCAGATGACATATAGCACTGGGTAAATCTACAAAAGACCTCTTTCAAGTGCTGAAGAGCAAAGATGTCTCCTTGAAGACTAAGGTGTACCTGACACAAGCCATCGTATTTTCAGTTGCCTCTTATGCATGTGAGAGCTGGACAATGAATAAAGAAGACCAAGGAAGAGTAAATGCTCTTGAATTGTGGTGTTGGCGAAGAATGCTGAAACTACCATGGACTGCTAAAAGAGCTAACAAATCTGTCCTGGAAGAAGTGCAGACTAGAATGCTCCTTGGAAGCAAGAATGGCCAGACTTCATCTCACCTACTTTGGTCATGTTGTAAGATGGCACCATACCCTGGAGAAGGATGTCATGCTTGATAAAGTGGATGGTCAATGAAAAAGGAGAAGGCCCTCAACAAGATGGATTGACACAGTGGCTACAGAAAATGGGCTCAGGTATAGCAAGAATCATGGAGCTGGTACAGTACCGGGCAGTGTTTCATTGTGCTATACGTAGGGTCAGCATGAGTCGAAAATGACTCGATGGCACCTAGCAACAACAACAGCCCATAAAGACTATGATTGACACAGAAGGGCAAATAACGTATTAGTTCACTATTGTAAAAAGCCAAGGAAAGGTTTATATATGGAAGGAAACTTTTCTTTGTAGGTTACCAGGGGTGGAAGGGGAGGGAAGGGAAAATTGCTTGATGGGTAAGAGACAGATGTTGATTTGGATAAAGGGAAAGGCAATATACCAAATCAAATGACCAACACAGTAACACTAAGGAAAAGGGAGAGACACGGAGGGGCACCAGAGGTATAGACAACATCATAAAGACTTATACATATACATTACTGTGTTATCAGTAATAACAAACATTAATCTATGGGTAAATAGATGAGGAGACAGGCTGAATAATCAGGTATGTCTAGGCTAAAGGGCTTATACCCATGATCATATATAAAGTTGGCAGATGATATTTCTATATATGTATTTGTGCTGTAAGAATGTCCATACAAATAGAATTAATGATATCTGCTGAGCAACAGTCAACCACCCTGATAGAGTGAGTTGTTAGACCTTTGAGCTTGAGACCATGGTCATGGGGGACATCAAGCTCAATTGGCATAAGACTCCACAAAAACATTGTTCTACATTCTACTTTGGTGAGTAGTGACTGGGGTCATAAATGCTTGCAAACAGCCATGTAGATGCAACAATAGGTCTTTCCTTGTCTGGAGCAAAGAAGAATGAATAAAACAAAAGATGCATGGAAACAATTAGTCCAAGGGACTAGCGGACCATGCAAAACTCAGCTTATATGACCATGAGACCAGAAGAACTAGATGGTGCCCAGCTACCACTGTCAAGCACGTGGAAAGGGTTCAGTGCAGAAGATTCTGGATACAGTGGGAGAACAATATGGAACAAAACTCAAAATAATTTTTAAGACCAGGTGTACTGGTCTGATAGAGACTGGTGAAACCCCTGAGACTATGGCTCCTAGTTCCCCTTCAGGCCTGAAACTGAACTTACTCCCATGGCTCCCAGCCAAGCAGTAGACAGGCATATAGGGTGAACATTTACACCAGGTAGATACACTCCTTAGACTGATCAATCATGGGAGAACAGAGTGGCACTATTTGCACAGTGAGATAGCACAGGGGGCTGGAATGCATAGGAAAGGAGGACACAGGGAAGATTTAACTACAGGAAGGAAGTGGGAAAAGAGCAGTTATTTTGTGGGGAATACCGTTCAATGTCATGAAACAAAACGTGTATAAACTGCTTTAAGGAAAATGAATTTGCTCTGTGAGCTTTCACCAAAATCACAACAAATATTTAAAAAATAAAAAGTAAAGGATTCTTGGGACTTCCAGTAAGATGGAGGAATGGGCAGACAAACTACACAGACCCTCTTCAACAAAGAAGGGAGAAACCAATTGACAGAGATACAGAAGATAATCCTGGAGCCCTGAGCTTTGAAAGGAAGTATACAGAAGTGACTTAAGCACTAACTAGTGAAAAAACCTGAACAAAAACAGTGAGTACGGAGATGATCAGAGCAGTGAACTGTTAGCTACTCTGACAGGACCAACAGCCTGAATATTTCCATTTGGTGTTGGGACCTGGGAATTGACCTAAAGATCAGCCCTGGTCACCAAGGGCTGCAGGTACAATTGTGCTGGTGGCCTATGACTAGGAAGGGAAACAGCAAGGAGGGAGACAACCTGAGCTGTGGAATTCCAGCTGTCCAGAGGGCACAGCCATTTTGATTATTAACAAGCAGTGGCCATTTTGAATATTTAAAGTTACCGAGGGTGCAGCCATTTTGAATGTTTAGAGACAGAGGCCATTTTAGATATTTAAAGTGACCGAGGGTGCAGCCATTTTGAGTGTTTACAGATGGCAGCCATTTTGGATATTTAAAGTGACGAAGGGTGCAGCCATTTTGAATGCTTACAAGTGGTGACCATTTGGATATTTAAAGTGACTGAGGGTGCAGCCATTTTGAATGTTTACAGGCAGTGGCCATTTTGGATTTTTAAGTGATAGATTCTCATTCGGATTCCAGGAACCTAAGAATAGGCTCTCTTTGCCAAGGACAGCAGGGACATACGGGAGGCTGACAATGGGAAAGGAGATAGGTGGTGAGTATCTAAGTGCTGCCAACTAGTGAATAGAGGAGCACAGCACAGTACCCTGCTTACATAGATAACATACAAAGAAAATTAAAATTGTGGGCAAGTCACTCCAACATACAATCACCAAGTAAATATAAACACAAAAATGTCACAACGCCTTGGAGACAAAAGAGCATCACAGTCACACATAGAAACAAGATAAAGCAAGAGAAAAAGGGGACCAGGATCCAGACCCAAAACATATCCCTGAGGAGCACACAGCATTGGAACTCCCTGATAAGGAATTCAAAAGAATTATATTTAGATACCTTCAACAAATTGAGAGACAGATCAAGGAAAACACTTACAAAATTAAGGAAAACACAGAAAAAATCCTAGAACAATTTTGAAAGACAATACAAGAACAAAATGACAAAATAAATGAAAAATTAGAAATGATACAAAATTTACAGACAAAAATCCAGAACATTAATACTAAATTTTCAGAAATAGGTAATATATTGAATGGTCAAAGAAGCAAAATTGAATCAATGGAAGACAGAATTAGTGAGATTGAAGGCAAATACCCGAATACCTCTTTGGAGAGGGATAAATCAGAAAAAAGATCAAAACAAAATGAAGAAAGCCTAAGGTTCATGTGGGATACTATCAAAAAGAATAATCCATGTGTCATCGGAATTCCAGAACAGGAAGAGACAAATAAAATCACAGAGAAAATTGTTGAATATTTGTTGGAAGAGAATTTTCCTGGTATGAGAAATGAGAATATATCCATTCAGGAAGTCCAATGAACCCCAAACAGGATAGACCCCAAAAGAAAATCACCAAGACATGTCATCATCAAACTCACCAAAACCAAAGACAAAGAAAGAATCCTGAAAGCAACATTGGAAAAACAAAAAGTTACCTACAAGGGGCAACCAATAAAACTAAGCACAGTTTTATTGGCAGAAACTGTGCAGGCAAGAAGACAATGGTATGGTATATATAAAACCCTGAAAGAGAAAATTTTTCAACCAAGAATTATATACTCAGCAAAATTTTCCCTCAAGTATGATGGTGAAATGAGGACATTTCCAGATAAGCAGAAATTAAGAGAATTTGTTAAAAGCAGACCAACCTTGCAAGAGATGCTAAAGGGAGCCCTTTGGACAGAGAACTAACAGCAGCAAACAGTAACTGACCATTAACACACATGATGACATAACCTAGAAACCAACCCAGTTATAGAAGTCTCCAAAGTAAAATAAGCTCACAAGACTGTAAATAGGGAACCAGAGACAACAATTAGGACAACTACAAACCAAAGAGAAGGAAAAAACTGTGTAGTTACAGAACTTCTAAATGGTAGGGATAGATAGAACAGACAGTTCTAAACTTGGGGAGAAAACTATAAATCACAGGGTAACCTCAAAGAAAAATGATAAACCTTCACATCAAAATAAAAAAGGATAAGCATGAATGTTTAGCAAATACTAAAACAATAGCAATGAAGGAAATGATAACACGACTCATAAAACAAGCTCAGTGCAGAAAATTACATGGAACAAAGAAGTCAACACCACAACAAAACATAACAAAATGACAGCAATAAATTCATACTTGTGAATAATTACATATCTGGCAAGGGACTTACCTCTAAGATTTATAGAAAACTCCAACGCTTCAACAGCAAAGGGATTAACAATCCAATTGAAAAATGAGCAGAAGACATGAATAGATGCTTCACCAAGGAAGATATTCATGCGTGCAGCAAATATCTGAAGAAATGCTCATGATCATTGGCCATCAGAGAGATGCAAATCAAAACAACGAGATAACATCTCACCCCAGCACTGAAGGCAAGGTTCAATGAGACAGACAATAACAAATGCTGGCAGAGATGTGGAGAGATTGGGACTCTCATACACTGCTGGTGGAACTGTGAAGTGATGCAACCACTGTGGAAAGCAGTATTGTGATTCCTTAGAAAACTGGAATTGGAGATACCATTTGACCCAGCAATCCCATTACTAGGTATATATCCTAGAGAGGTGAGAGCCAGGACAGGAACAGACATGCACACCCACGTTCATCACAGCACTATTTGCAGTGCTATTGCAAGAAGATGGAGGCAACCTACGTGCTCATCAGTCAGCAGAGGAGTGGATGACCAAGCTGTGGTGCATACACACAATAGAGTGCTATGCAGCACTCAGGAGTGATGTGCAGACTGCAAAGCGCCACATGGTTTGGATGGAGTTGGAGGATATTGTGCTGAGTGAAATAAGTCAGTCACAGAAGGACAAATGTAGTATTAGTTCCTTGTTGTGGAGGGTCAAGGAAAGATTTGTATATGGAAAGAAACTTTCTTTGTTGCTTGCCAAGGGTGGAAGGACAAGGGAGGGAACACTGCAAACAAACAAACAAACAAACGACATGCGTTGACCTATATCACTTTACTTTTGTGTATGTCACGTACATAAATTATATTTCAATAAAATGCATTTAAAAATTAATAAAAGATTTTGATTGAGTGGATCTAATATGAAAACTAGGAATCTTTATTTTAATAAGCTCTCCCTATGATACTAATATTCAGTCACTCTTCAGAAGGAGGATGGAGCAATCTACTTCCGTAGTGATACTGCCTCAGAAACCCAAGGAGGGGTAGCTATGAGTCAGGTCTGACTCGACAGCACATAACAACAACAACAACATGATGCTAATAAAACTAATACTTTACAGTCTTTTCTACTCCAGTGATTTCAGCCATCACTTCATGCTTAGTATTCTCCAATCTCTTAACATCTTACTATGAATTTCTCCATATTATATAGACCACACTTAGAGAATCTCAGGACCAGAATCAGGGCTGATAATCAACTGGCATGCACTTGGTTCTGGTTGGTAAAATAATAAGATACTTGCAAAAATATTGTTAAATAGCAGCTGTCCCGAGCCCCTGAGTGTCCTTCCATCATCGCAGTGCTGTCTGACCTGGCCCCTCTTCTGAAACCCCCTGGACCTCTCTGCAATACAGCAGCAAAGAGGTAATACCTAGCATGACAGATTTTCTTCAGGATCTAGCTCCAGTACTAAAGATGGCACCTTGATTGGTTAAATTGTACCAGTTAAATATTACCACTGTTAAGAATGATGATGTCATTATTAATTATCTATTTTTTGCTGCTATAACAGAAACATCACAAGTAGATGGCGTTAACAGATAGATATTTATTTTCTCGCAATTTAGGAGGCTAGAAGTCTGAATTCAGAGTACCAGCTCTAGGAAAAGGTTTTTTTCTCTTAGTTGGCTCTGGAGGAAGGTCCTTGTCTCTTCAGCTTCTGCTCCTTGGTTCCTTGGAGATCTCTGTGTATCTTGCCATCTATCTTACCCCATCTGTCCTCCGTGCTTGACTGTTTAATCTCTTTTTAGATCTCAAAAAAGATTGCTCAAGATACACTCTACACTAATCCTTCCTCATTAACAAGCAAAGACAACTATTCCCAAATGAGATTATAATAGACATTAAAAAAAAAAAAAAAACCCTCACTGCTATGGAGTCAATTCTGACTCATAGCAACCCCCAGTGGTTTTCCAAGGCTATAAATCTTTACAGAAGCAGATTACTTCATCTTTCTTCCAAGGAGCACCTGGTGGGTTTGAACCACTGACCTTTTGGTTCTCAGCCAAATGGCTTAACCACTATACCACCAGAGCTCCTTAACAATGGGCAATAGAGGTTAAGATTTACAACACATATTTTTGGAGGGCATAATTCAATCCATAACATTGACCATATGGGAACACAAGAGAAAAAGCTGATTTTAATGGGGAGTATGATAAGCTCAGGTTGTTGTTATGTGCTCTCAGTTCATCTCTGACTCATAGTGACCCTGTGTACAACAGAACCAAACACTGCCCCATCCTGTATGAGCTAGCAGGGTGGAGGAGACCAGGAAATGAGCAGAGCAGTTTGGAACAGCTAAAGGAGAGAAACTTGTCTGTCATTTTGCCCTACTGTGGTGGCTTGAGTGTTGCTGTGAGGCTGGGGCTATGCCACTGGTATTTCAAATACTAGCAGGGTTATCCAGGGTAGACAGGTTTCAGCGGAACTTCAGACTAAGGCAGACTCAGAAGAAGGAAGAGGCTATCCACCTCTCAAAGAATTGGCCAGTGAAAACCTTATGAGTAGCTCAAGAGATAAGATAATTTGTAAATAGTACAACTAAACATCAAGAACATCATACATGAGGAAAGCAAAAGGTCATTAAAAAGACAGGAAAGGAAGAAAAGACCAAAATGGATGTTAGAAGAGACACTGAAACTTGTTCTTGAACAAAGAGTAGCTAAAACAAAAAGAAGAATATGTTGAAATAAAAAAGCTGAACAGAAGATTTGAAAGGGTGGCTCAAGAAGACAAAGTAAAGTTTATTTTAATGAAATGTGCAAAGACCTGGAGTTAGAAAAACATAAAGGCAAAACACATTCAGCATTTGTCAAACTGAAAAAACTAAAGGAAAATTCAAGCCTCAAATTGCAATATTGAAGGATTCTGTGGGCAAAATACTGAATGGTGCAGGAAACATACAAAGGAGGTGGAAGGAATGCAGAGTCATTGTACCAAAAAGAATTGGTCAACATTCAGTCATTTCAGGAGGTAGCATATGATCAAGAAACAATGTTATTGAAGGAAGAAGTCCAAGCTGCACTGAAGGAATTGACAGGATACCCACAGAGATTTTTCAATAAATGGATAGAGCACTGGAGGGACTTACTCATTTATACCAGGAAATTTGGAAGACAGTTACCTGGCCAACCATCTGGAAGAGATCCTTATTTGTACTCAAAGAAAGATGATCTAACAGAATGTGGAAATAATTGAACAATATCATTAATATCACACACAAGTAAAATTGTGCTGAAGATAATTCAAAAACATTTGCAGCAGTATATTCACAGGAATCTTCCAGAAATGCAATCTGGATTCACAAGAGGACATGGAACAGGGTTGTCATTGCAGTGTCAGATGGATCTTAGCTGAAAACAAAGAATACCAGAAAGATGTTTACCTATGTTTTATTAGGGAGAGCTCTGGTGGTGTACTGCCTAAGGCATTTGACTACTAACCGGAAGGCTGGTGGTTCAAACCCACTGGCCACTCCTTGGAAGGAAGGTTGGGCAATCTATTTCCATAGAGATACTGCCTTGGAAACCCAAGGAGGGGTTGCTATGAGTGAGGTCTGACTCCATGGCAGTGAGTTTGATTTTTCTTGGTTTTTGTGTTTTATTGTTTATGCCAAAACATTCGACTGTGTATTATAACAAATTATGGATAACATTCCAATGAATGGGAATTCCAGAACACTTAATTATGCTCATGAGGAACCTATACATAGCCCAAGGAGCTGTCATTTGAACAGAACTAGGGGATATTGCATGGTTTAAAATCAGGAAGGGAGTATATCAGGGCTGTATCCTTTCACCATGCTTACTCAATCTGTATTCTGAACAAATAAACCAAGAAGCTGGACTGTATGAAGAAGAACACAACATCAGGATTGGAGGAAGACTCATCAACAACCTGTGTATTAGGCTGGGTTCTCTAGAGAAGCAAAACTAGTAAAGCTTATATGTACATATAGAGAAAGAGAAATTTATCTTAGGAAAATGGCTCACACACTTATAGAAGTCGTTAAGTCCCTAGCTCTTGGATCAAACGTCAAGCTGGAGGCTTTTCCCAACTCACGCAGCTGCTGGGGCTGACAAGCTCAAGGTTGGCAGGCAGTATGCTGGCTATAGACTCCAATGAATGATGAATCCCGTATCTCTAGGCCGAATGGTGGATTGTTCGCTCATGAACAGTTGTAGGCAGCACAACAGGATCCCGATCCACAGAAACTCCGTTTCAATGAATTGGCTGCTCAAAACATATACATCTGATCCCATCATGGTAACAAACCACATCACAATTGCTTAAACCGCACAGAATTGTGGTTGACACACAGCTCCAACCATCACAACCTGTGATATGCAGATGACACAATTTTGCTTGCTGAAAGTGAAGAGGACTTGAAGCACTTACTGATTAAGATCAAAGATCTTCAGTAAAGATTACACCTCAACATTAAAAAGCCTCATAACTGGACCAATAAGTCACATTGCAATAAATGGAGAAAAGAATGAAGTTGCCAGGGATTTCATTTTACTTGGATCCACAATCAGCACCCACAGAATTAGCAGTCAGAAAATCAGACATTGTATTACTCTGGGCAAATCTGCTGCAAACGAACTCTTTTAAGTGTTGAAAAGCAAATATGTTACTTAAAGACTAAGGTGTGCCTAACCCAAGTGTTTTGGTTACCTAGTGCCACTCTGACAAGAAAATACCACAAATGGGATGGCTTTAACAAACAGGAGTTTATTCTCTTACAGTTTTGGAGGCTAGAAGTCTAAGTTCAAAGTGCCAGACTCTAGGGGCTGGATGAAAGCCCCCTTGACCTTGGGCTTGAGCTCTGCCTCTTATTCCTGGCCCACTGAAGCTAGTGGCATCTCTTCACTCAGGCACCTGCCAGCTGCTGAGGCTGACAAATCCAAGGTCAACAAGTGAAAAGGCACAGTCCCAATATTACCAAACCACACTGCAGGCCATTGATTCAAGTCTATTAAAAGTCCCAAGATTGGCAGAGCTTAGCAAGCTGCTGAATGAAGACTCGGCCACATTCAGGGTCCAAGCATGCAAAAAAGCTGGAGACCTTCCTCAAAGTTGCTTCTTATATACTGGAAGCAGCCCACATCCCTGAAGCAGCTATTCAGCTGCTCCAGTAGATTACACCATGGAGTTAATTACCAATCTCACCACTGGGCATAACTACATCCAGCTGCCCAGCCACTGAACCAGGCCCAGCCAAGTTGACATACACCCTTAACTACCACACCAAGTCGTGATCTTTTCATTTGCCTCATATGTATCTGAATAAGGAAGACCAAATAATTGATGCCTTTGAATTGTGTGTAAATGGAGAAAAGATTGAAGTTGTCAGGGATTTTATTTTACTTGGATCCACAATCAACACCTACAGAAGCAGCAGTCAAGAACTTAGACAGACAGACTGCCAGAAGAATGAGCAAATCTATCCTGGAAGAAGGAGCTCTGGTGGAATAGTGGGTAAGGCATTTGTTTGCTAGCAGAAGGTTGGTGCTTCAAACCCACAAGCTGCTCCACAAGAGGAACATGAAACAATCTACTTCTATAAAGACTTATAGCCATGAAAACCCAGTAAGGATTGCTGAGTCAGAATCAACTCAGTGGCAGTGGGTTTGGTTTTAGTTTATCCTGGAAGAAATGCAGCCTTCTTCTAAGAATACTCCTTAGAAGTGAGAATGACCAGACTTCATCTCACCTACTTTGGTCATGTGGTCAGAAGGAAGCATTCCTTGGAGAAGGATATCATGCCTGGTAAAGTGGAGGGTCAGAGGA
>NW_006921799.1:4363061-4363864 GCF_000298275.1 Orycteropus afer afer | reverse complement strand
TTTTTTTTTTTTTCTTTTACACAGTTTCCCAAATTGTCCTAAGCTGTGTTCTCTAGAGGAGCAAAACTAGTGAAATAGAGACAAAGAGAGAGAAAGAGAGATTTCAAGGAAATGTCTTACACAGTAGTTGTTGTTGTTGTTGTTATGTGCCATCAAGTCATAGAGGTTGACAATTCTGATCTGTGGATCAGGTGTCAGCCTGGAGGCTTCTCCTCACACATGTGGTTGCAGGGGTTGATGAACCCAAAGTCTGCAGGTCAAGCCACAGGCTACTGACTCAAGAGGTTGTGGAAGTTGGTGAATCTGAAATCTGCAGGTAAGGCATCAGGTTGAAGACTTTTCACATACCAAGAACTGGAGGTCAGAGGATGACAAGACAAATGCAGTATCAAGACAGTGAGCTTTGCCAGAACATGAGTTTGTATCAGGAATGCAGGCCACCCGCCTCCCCAAGGAAACTCCTTTTCCAATTGATTGGCTGCTCAGATCAGATCACAAAATGGGTGTTGATGCATAGTTTTTGCCAAACCACTGAGAATTACAGCCTGGACAAATTGACACATTAACCTAACAATGTTTAGACAGGTTTAAGGTTTAACCTGTCTAACAATGTTTAGACAGATTTAAGAATTGCTTTAAATGAGAACAGAGGTATATCAAATTATTGTCCCACATTAGATCATAAGTAGGAATTTTACATTCCATGGCATGATCTATAAGATTAGGCAAGGGCTTATATATAGTTCAGCACAACCTACCACCACTTGAAAATATCTCTTGTATAAGTTTTTTTTTTTTTTTTT
>NW_006921799.1:4337203-4355631 GCF_000298275.1 Orycteropus afer afer | reverse complement strand
AAGATTATCTTCTGTGTCTGTGTTAATTGGTTTCCCTTTTCTTTGTTGAAGAGGGTCTGTGCAATCCTTCTGCCTAGTCCGCCATCTTGCCCCGCCTCCTCTTGTATAAGTTTTATGCACAGAAAATAATTTAAATGCTAAAGTACATTCAGCAGAATGCATTATGTCCTTGACAGGAAAAAAAAAAAAAAAAAAGAAGAAGAAGAGTTCCATTTCTAAGAGTTACTGTGAAAATAAAATCCCTATGAAAAAAAGTTTCCCATGTAGGAAAAACATACAATAAAATGTCACATTTAGGCATTGAGGAAGAGAAAGACATAGAGAGGTATGTGGGAAATACAGACAACAAAGATGAACTCTTTTGCGCATACAGTACGGCATGGTTAGTGAAGGCAAACACAGGTATATGAGTGGATAGAGGGGTGGACAGGCTGAAATATTAGGTATGTCTGTGAAGTGGGGAGTGTACCTAAGAACAGGTATAGGGTTGGCAGACAATGGTCCTATAACTGTATGTCTATGATCTGAATTCCCAGATGTTTAGTGGAGCTGACAAGGGGCAAGGTTGTAGTCATGGCGTGGTCACAGCCAGCTATCCAGAGGGACTGAGTAGTTGAACCTGTGGGCTCAGAACCATAGTCGCAGAGGACATCAAGCTCAATTGACATAACATACTACACAAAACATTGTTCCACCTCCTACTGTGGCGAGAAGCAACTGGGATCTTAAAAACATGCAAGCTGCCATCTGGATGCAACGATGGGTCTTTCCTCGTCCAGAGCCAAGAAGAATGAAAAAAAACAAAAATTCATGGAAACAATTAGTCCTAGCGACTGGTACACCATCCGATCTGCAGCCTATACGACTATGAGACCAGAAGAACTAGACGATGGCTGGCTACTACTGTCAACCACTTGGAAGAGGATCTGTGTAGGAGATCCTGGATAGACAGGGAGAACAATGTGGAAGAAAACTCAAAATCATTTGGAAAAAAAAGTGGCGGGGGGGGACCAGGTTTGCTGGCCCAATAGAGCCTGGTGGAACCACTGAGACTGGGGTCCCTAGCTGCCCTTCAGGTCTGGAATTGAACACATGCCTGTGGCTTCCAGCCAAACAATGGACAGGCATATGAGTTGAACATTTACCTGAGGTAGATACACTCCTTGGAGAGAACAAGCATGGTAGAAAGAAGGGCTGCTTATGCACAGGGAGACAGCTCAGGGGGCAGGAGTACATGGAGGAATGGACACAGGCAAGAGGTAACTATCGGGAGGAAGTAGGTGGGGAGAGGTTGCATTGTGGTAAATTGTGGTCAAGTGTCATGACACAAAGTGTGTGTGAACTGCTGTATGGAAAGTGTATTTGCTCTGTAAATTTTCACCCAAATCACAATAAAAAGAAAAAATAAATAAAATGTTACATTTATATGTTTTTTTAAATTTTAAGAGAAAAATATGTATTTTTAGATTGTTATTCCAGGGTAAGTTAAATTAGTATTTAAATCAAAATATATGATTTTATTTTAATCAAGGGTTGCTTTGTTCTGAATCATACATACAGTTTATTGAAGCAAAGGAAGAATAGCAATTCTATAAAACGTTGTATCATGTATGTAGTCCTGAGTCATTTCTTACGTTTATGATTCCTGAGTCACTAATTACTAAGCCTTTCCTATAAGGAAAAGATTAATAACAGCAGGCAAAGTGCGTGATTGTGAAACTTTTTGAATATTAATTATGATAGCTAAGGAAAGACTTTTTAAAGCCACATTGAAAGGATTAAATTTTGTTAAATTGCATTTAGTTCAAAAATGGAAGATAATTAGCATTACTTTTCATTGAGAGACATCTCTTTATTTCCTAAGGAATAATAAAATTTGGAGATTCAGATGGCTACAAACATATTTATGAAAAAATATATTCTTAAAATTGACAGCACTATAGTAGTTTTTATTATTAAGGGAAGGGAGAAGTTATAGGTTGTATATTAAAGATAGCTTTTGGCCCTTCATTTTATTTATATATTAAAACATAATATATGTAATTATTGTCATGAAAAAATTGAACTGAAATAATCAAGATTAATGTCTGCTGTTATAAGATCTTTTGTATACAATTGAAATAAAATTTCTAAGTTTTAAACACAGCACATTCTAGACTGCTGTTAACTACAATTTGTAAATGCTCTTAGGCCTTCCCTACGCACCCTCACCCCAACCTCCCCACACAAACACGTACTTTCTGCACTTTGAAACACAAAGCAACTTGTCAGTTCAGTTTATTCAGTTAGGGTCGGTTCTGTGAAAACAAAGTCAAGGCAATTGTTTGATTTAATTGACTAGTGAAACTGGTTATACAGGTAAATAGAACTTAGTGTTATTTTTGTCCCATTGCATATTCAGTGTTCATAAAGTCATTTAACACAATAAGATTCCAGTGACATTATAATAGATTTTTATAAAAAATATTTTTTACCAAAGCAAAGAACAAAGACGCTAAAATCCAAACTATAGAAAATACTCATGGTTTTTTTTTTTTTTTTCTTTAAGGCTCAGGTTTCACAATAAGGAAATGTGCCCAAAGAGGTCTTCTTGTCTTTCACTGTTCATTCCTTTTCTTTGAGGAATGCTTTTCTGAACTGTATTTAGTATAACCACAGGAAAATTTCTAATATAATTTAGATTAATAATTTAAATAACTCTTACAAAATAGTCCTCTGACTGCAAGGAGATAGTTCTTTCCTAGCTTCTCTTTCCTCCTTACTTGCTTAGTCTTGTGGTTGATTATTTTAACAATATTCTCATTAGGGCCCTTGATTCTTTCTGCCACCTGCCTTCTACTATACCCAGCCCACTATTCTCTACTACTTCAGTTCCTGCTTGGGAAATTGCATAACCATCTTGCTCAGCATTTTCATAGATTTATAGTTTCCAGTCTCAGTTGTTTTCTCAACATAGCTCTGCAGTTTTTTACTTTTACTTCCTAAGCTTGCTTTTCTTTTTCTTCATGAAATATATTTCAAACATTTGTTATTTTCGTCACGTCTGCACCTTAGCAAATGACTTGCCTTCTATTTCATAAAAAAAAAAAATAAAAGGATTCCACAGAGCTTGAACTCCCCGTAATTTCCAAAATGATACATCTATCTTTGTATATTATTGTATTCATGTGAGTCTTCAGAGGAAGAGATATATCTCCTTTCCAAGGCTTCTCCCTTCATCAGTCTCCTCTGTTACATTGCTCCAGAATGCCTGGAAGGGACAGAAATGAATAGTGAAATAAGAGAAGACTTTCTTTGCCATATGTGTGACACAGTTCATTATATGAAAACTATGTACATTTTACTTCTTGGTTTTTTTACTCATCATTTCTCCCACCTACTATTCTTACAGGAGTTATTCTTACAACTGCTTCTTCTGACCCTATTCAAATTGCAGAAAGAGAGAATTTGATTGCAACCAAATCATTTCTTTGTATAAGGCTGTACATCATAGGTCACAAACAACTATGCGAGAATTCTCTAGAGTTAGATTCCCATCCTTTGTCCAATGAACTGTATCAATATGCATCTTGGTCCCATCCTCCTCATGAGGCTACTCTTCTCACAGACAGCCTGTGTGATTGCTATCTGAAGTACATTTTTAGTACTTCATAAAAATGACTGTGGTAGTTTAAACCAGGCAAAAATATCTTAATAACATTGAGAAAAGATAAAGTTGTTTCAAAACCTTTATACTTTTTTTTTCCAAAACATTAAAAACTCTTGTACTGTCACTTATGAATGTATGTTGTTGTTAGCTGCCGTTGAGTCTTCTCCAACTCATAGTGACCCTCTGTACAACAGAACGAAACGCTGCCCAGTCCTGTGCCAGTGCCACAGTCCTTGCTATACTTGAGCTGTGTCAATCCATCCTGTTGAGGGTCTTCCCCTTTTTTGTTGACCCTCCACTTTACCAAGCATGATAACTTTCTCCAGGGAATGGTCGCTTCTTACAACATAACCAAAGTAGGTGAGATGAAGTCTGGCCATTCTCGCTTCCAAGGAGCATTCGGCTGCACTTTTTCCAGGACAGATTTGTTAGTTCTTTTAGCAGTCCGTGGTACTTTCACCATTCTTCGCCAGCATCACAACTCAAAAGCACTGACTCTTCTGCAGTCTTCCTTATTCATTGTCCAGCTCTCACATACAGATGAGGTGGTTGAAAACAGCATGGCTTGTGTTAGATGTACCTTAGTCTTCAAGGAGATATCTTTGCTCTTCAGCACTTGAAAGAGGTCTTTTGCAGCAGATTTGCCCAATACAATACATCATCTGATGTCTTGACTGCTGCTTCCATTGGTGTTGATTGTACAACCAAGTATGAATCAAGTCTTTGACAACTTCAATCTCTTCTCCATTTTCGTGATGCTACCTGTTGGTCCAGTTGTGAGGATTTTTGTCTTCTTCATATTGAGGTGTAATCCATATTGCAGACTGTAGCATTCAGTCTTCATCAGTAAGTGCTTCAAGTCATCCTCACTTTCAGCAAGCAAAGTTGTGTTGTCAGCATATTGCAGGTTGTCCTTCCTCCAATCCTGATGACACTTTCTTCATATAGTCCACCTTCTCAGATTATTTGCTCAACATGCAGACTGAATAAGTATGGTGAAAAGATACAACCTTCATGCACTCCCTTCTTGATTTTAAACCATGCAGTGTCCCCTTGTTCTGTTCGAACAACAGCCTCCTGATCAATGAACAGGTTCCTCATGAGTACAGTTAAGTGTTCTGGAATTCCCATTCTTCTTAACGTTACTCATAATTTGTTGTGATCCACACAATCCAATGCTTTTGCATAGTCAATAAAACACAAGTAAACATCTTTCTGATATTCCTTCCTTACAACCAAGATCCATGTGACATCTGCTAAGATAGCCCTCATTCTATATCCTCTTCTGAATCCAGCTTGCATTTCTGGAAGTTCGCTGTCAATATACTGCTGCAGCCATTTTTGAATTATCTTCAGAACGATTTTACTTGCATATGATATTAATGATATTGCTTGATAATTTCCACATTCTGTGGGATCACCTTTCTTTGGAATGGGCACAAATAAGGATCTCTTCTAGTCCGTTGGCCAGCTAGCTGTCTTCCAAATGTTCTGGCATAGCTGAGTGAGTGCCTCCAGCACGGCATCCATTTGAAACATCTCAATGGGTATTCCGCCAGTTTCTGGAGCCTTGTTTTTCACTACTTCCTTCAGTACAGCTTTGACTTCTTCCTTCAGTACCATTGGTTCTTGATCATATGCCAGTTCCCAAAATGGATGAACATCAACCAATTCTTTTTCGTACAGTGACTCTGTGTATTCTTTCCATCTTCTTTTGATGTTTCCTGTATCATTCAGTATTTTGCCCATAGACTCTTTCAGTATAGCAACTTGAGGCTTGAATTTTTTTTTCAGTTCTTTTAGCTTAAGAAATGTCAACTGTGTTCTTCTCTTTTGGTTTTCTAATTCCAGGTCTTTGCACATTTCATTATAATAATTGACTTTGTCTTTTTGAGCTGCTCTTTGTCATTTCATCGATTTGCTTTAGCTACTCTCCCTTTAAGGGCAAGTTTTAGATTCTCTTCTGACATCCATTTTGGTCTTTTCTTCCTTTCCTGTCTTTTTAATGGCCTTTTGCTTTCTTTGTAGATGATGTTCTTGATGTCATCCCATAATTTTTCTGGTTGTTGGTCACTGGTGTTCAGTGCATCGAATCTGTTGTTTAGATGGTGTCTAAATTCAGGAGTGATATATTCAAAGTCATATTTTGGCTCTCATCGACTTGTTTTAATTGTCTTCAGCTTCAACTTGAACATGTATATGAGCAATTCACAGTCTGTTCAACACTCAACTTCTGGCCTTGTTTTGGCTGAAGATATTGAGCTTTTCCATCTCCTCTTGCCACAGATGTAATCAATCTGATTCCTGTGTACTCTGTCTGGCAAAGTCCACATGTATAGCCACTGTTTGTGTTGTTAAAAAAAGGTATTTGTAGTGAATAAATCGTTCATCTTACAAAATTCTATCATGCAATCTCCAACATTATTGTTATCACCAAAGGCCAAATTTCCCAAGGTTTAGCACACATATAATGGGTAAACCCAAAGGAGAAGAAATGTTTGAAATAATAATGGCTGAGAATTACTCAAAATTAATAACAGACACCAGACCACAGATCTGGGAAGCTCAGAGAATACCAGGCAGGATAAATATCCCAAAAATCTACACCTAGAAATATCATCTCCAAACTGCAGAAAATCAAAGACAAAGAGAAAATCTTGAAAGAAGCCAGAAAAAGAAAAAGAGGAACAAGGATAGGAATGACACCAGACTTCTCTTCAGACACCATACAAACAAGGAAAATGAGTGAAGTATTTAAAATTTTGAAAGGAAAAAAATCCAACAACCTAGATATCTGTATCTTGCAAAATTAGCCTTCAGAAGTGAAGGAGAAATAAAGGCTTTCTCAGACAAACAACATTTAGGGTATCTGTTGCCACTAGACCTGACTTAAGAGCTCTGGTGGCACAGTGGTTAAGCTCTCAGCTACTAACCAGAAGGTCAGTAGTTCAAACCCACTAACGACTCAATGGGAAAAAAATGTGGCAATCTGCTTCTGTAAAAATTACAGCTTTGGAAACTCTGTAGACAGTTCTACTCTGTCCTGTAGAGCTGCGGTGGGTTAGAATCTGCTCAATGGCCGTGGGTTGGTTAGTTAGTTAGTATGTAAACAGTGAACTGCCAGAAATTCAAGCTGGATTCAGAAGGATGTAGAATGAGGGATATCATTGCTGGTGTCAGATGGATCTTGACTGAAAGCAAAGAATACCAGAAAGATGTGTTTATATCTGTTTTATTGACTACACAAAGGTGTTCAGCTGTGTGGTTCATAAGGATGGGAATTCCAGAATACTTAATTGTGCTCACGAAAAACCTGTATACAGTTTTCGAACAGAATAAGGATATACTGCATGGTTTAAAATCAGGAAAGGTGTGTGTCAGGTTTGTATCCTTTCACCACACTTACTAGTCTGTATGCTGAGCAAATAACTGAGAAGCTGGAGTGTATGAAAAAGAACATGACATCAGGGTTGGAGGAAGAGTCATTAATAACCTTTGATAAGCGGATGGCACAACCTTGGTGGCTGAAAGTAAAGACTTGAAGCACTTCCTGATGAAAATCAAAGACTATAGCCTTCAGTATGCATTCCACCTCAATATGAAGAAAAGAAAAATCCTCACAAGTGGACCAATAAGAAACATCATGATAAACAGAGAAAAGATTGAAGTTGTCAAAGATTTCATTTTATTTGGGTACACAATCAACACCCATGGAAGCAGCAGTCAAGAAGTCAAACCACATATTATATTGGGCACATTTGCTGTAAAAGACCTCCTTAAAGTGTTCAAAAGCATGGGTGTCACTTTGAAAACTAAGGTGTGCCTCACCCAAGCCATGGTATTTTCACTCACCTTATATGCATGCGAAAACTGGACAATAAAAAAGGAAGAACAAAGAAGAATTGATGCATTTGAATTATGGTGTTGGTGAAGAATATTGAATATACCGTGGACTACCAAAAGAACCAACAAATCTTTCTCAGATATAGTACAACCAGAATGCTCCTTAGAAATAAGGATGGTGAGACATTGTCTCATGTACTTTGGAGGTGTTATCAGGAAGAACCAGTCCCTGGAGAAGGACATCATACTTGGTAAATAGAGGGTACATGAAAAGAAGAAGAATCCTCAATATGATGGGTTGGCTACAACAGTGTGTTCGAACAGCAGTGATTGTAAAGATGCACAGGACCAGGCAGTGTACATCAGGTTGCTGTGTGTCAGAATCAACTTGATTGATTGTACCTAACCACAATAACACATAAAAAAAAAAACAATAGAAAAAGAATGGAAGAAACAAAGAACAAGGGCAACAAATAGAAAATAGTTATAAATATGGTAAATATTAAATCAACTATATCAATTATCTCTTTAAATATGAATGGTCTAAATACAAGAAAACCTAATATTTTTTTACCCTGTAAACTAAACTAGTTTTACACTAAAATTTAGAAACATTGACCATTAAAAGGGTTTATTTCTTCATAAAAATCTTTTCAAGATTTCTTAGGGTAGTAAAAAAAAAAAACAACTTACTGTCCTTGAGTCAGAGCCAACTCATAGCAACCCCTCCTTGGGTTTCCAAGGTGGTATCACTATGGAAGTAGATTGCCCAATTTTCTTTCTGAGGAGTGGCTGGTGAGTTTGAACCACCGGCCTTCTGGTTAGCAGTCAAATGCCTTAGGCACTGTGCTACCAGAGCTCCCTTTTAGCGTGGTACTTGTACTTCTCCCCCGCCTTTTTTTAGGGGGGTTCAGGTAACTTATTCAGAGTGAACATCTTTCATATGTTAGAGAATTATTAGTGCCTGCCTATCTAAGTGGGAGCTCTGGTAGCGTAATACCTAAGGCACTTGACTGCTAACCAGAAGGCTAGCAGTTCAAACCCACCAGCCACTCCTCAGAAGGAAGGTTGGGCAATCTATTTCCATAGTGATACCGCCTCAGAAACCCAAGGAGGGATCACTATGAGTTAGGTCCGACTCGACAGCACACAACAACAACAATCCTATCTAAGTTAAGATCAGCTTCCAACATTTTATCCTTTGCACTTAATAATATGATGAAATATCTCTATCTGAGAATTCTTTCAATGTGATTTTTTTGGGGTTAGGTCACTTCCTCAAGGTTATCTCCATCCCTTTGTCACAACCATTTTCCTCATTATATTGATAAGTTCCCCTTCACTAAGTTCCACTCACTGTTTATCTAGAGTCCTCACAATGGCAGTAATTTCCACAGTCAACTGTTCTATAACTCCATTTATGTTCTGTTTGGATTTCTCCACCACCATTGTCATTTTGTGTTTCTTTACTGAACTTTCATCTCTTTTCATTATCCATTTTTATAAAATATCACATGGGTGGGTTTGTCACTGACAAGGACAACACTACTACACTTCCTGTGTGTGTGTGTGAAGTAAATAACAGGCAATGACCAATCATTGACTGACTTTGAAAGAAATGTGATTGGTCACTGATCATCATGTGCATCTGTTATGTACCGACTTCAGTGATTTGTTAACAGAATAGCTAGCATTAAAGTCTGTACATTATATAGTTCCTCACAATGTACTATGGTAATTGAAATTTGTTTTATGTTGGGGAACTGGTATTATTTACCTAAACTCTTAACTGAAATTCATGCTAGAATAGTGCAAAACAAGAATTGCCAATCCTTGCAAGTGATAGTTCTGTAGAGATACTGCCTCGGAAATCCAAGGAAGGGTCGCTATGAGTTGAAATCGACTTGACGGCAGTGAGTTTGCATTTTTGTTTGTTTGGTTTTGCAAGTGATTTATGATTTTTGAAAGAAAATGTTTTCAGACAAATTACACTTTTGTGTCTTATACATTGATTTCCTTTTTTAGTAGAAAATTCTGACTACCAGCCAACAGTTCAGTAATGCTTTCATCTTTATGTATGTATGTCTAAAAGTCAGAGAGTAATTAGGAGTTTTGTAATACTTTATTCTCTGAAATAAAATACATCCCACCTAGCCGCCAGCCCCTAACCCTTATAATGAATATCCAACAATTTTGTTGTAGTGGATTAATTTTTGCATATACAACTTTAGAAGACGTTTTTCAAGAGTTTATTATGTGCCAAAGTAGAGGCCTGCCTACTGGTACTAACAGTGTCGTACTTAGTTGGATCATGATGTACATTTTACATCGGCTTAGAGAAAGAAAAACTAAGGCTGAGTGGGCATACTCATATTAATAGTAGGACTCTAAATTGATAAAATTCTTTTGGGAAGAACATTAGTCTTATATTAAAGAGCATTAAATAGTTATACCACTGAACTTAATACATCTTCTGTTCTGAAAACTTTAACATAGAATAGTACTTTAAGAAAAAATGTCTGAATACTGCAGAAGTCTGTTGTAGCATTATTTATATTAGCTAAAAATTGTTATCCTAAATATTAACATGATTCATAAACAAAACAAGTTCAGCATAGAAAATTGTATGGTACATAGAAATTGACACCACGAAAAAACACATAACAAAAATGACAGCAACAAATTCATATTTGCCAATAATTACATATCTGGCAAGGGACTTATCTCTATGATTTATAGAAAACTCCAACGTCTCCAGCATTTCAACAGCAAAGGAATTAACAATCCAATTGAAAAATGGGCAGAAGACATGAATAGACACTTCATCAAGGAGGATATTCAGGTGGCCAGCTAACATATGAAGAGGTGCTCACAATCATTGGCCATCAGAGAAATGCAAATCAAAGCAACAGTGATATACCATCTTACCCCAGCACTGATGGCAAGGTTCAGCGAGACAGAAAATAACAAATGCTGATGGGATATGGAGAGATTGGGACTCTCATACACTGCTGGTGGGACTGTGAAGTGATACAACCACAGTGGAAAGCAGTATGGTGATTCCTTAGAAAGCTAGAATTGGAAATACCATTCGACCCAGTAATCCCATTACTAGGTGTATATCCTAGGGAGGTGAGAGCCAGGATAGAAACAGATATATGCACACCCATGTTCATCGCAGCACTATTTACAATAGCAAAAAGATGGAAACAACCTACGCCATCAGCAGAAGAGTGGATGACCAAACTATGGTGCATACCCACAATGGAATGCTATGCAGCACTAAAGAATAATGTAGAGTCTGCAAAACACCGCATAATATGGATGAACTTGGAGGACATTGTGCTGAGTGAAATAAGTCACAGAAGGACAAATACGGTATTAGTTTGTTGTTGTGGAGGGTCAAGGAAAGATTTATATATGGAGGAAAACTTTCTTTGCTGGTTTCCAGGGATGGGAGGGAAAGGGAGGGAACACTGCAAAAAAAAAAAAAAAAAAGATTCTTTGACGCATGTCACTTTACTTTTGTGCATTTCACTGTACATAAATTATATTTCAATAAAATGCATTAAAAAAAAAGAAAACCAGGGAGTAAGTGGGAAGAGTACTGTTATACTGAGAGGATTGCAGCCAATTTACAAAACAAAATATGTATAAATTGTTGAATGGAAAACTAATTTGCTCTGTAAACTTTCACCCAAATCACAATAAAATGTTCAAAAACCAAAAAATTGTTATCCTAAATATCACTACAATGAATGTAATTAAATTACATACATTGGCTTGTTAGATAGTTCAGTAGTATTAAAAATAAATTCAAATACTCCAACAATCCAGAAAAAATGATTATGCTATAAGATTAAATGAAGAAGTATAGTATAAAATGCATATAGCAATTCAGATACATAAATTGTATGTTTTTATCAAGACTGCAAAGAAATATTTATACATGAAAAAAGTAAATTGTAATGTCATTGTGAATGACTTGTTAAAATTTTTCTCAATGTTATTTTGACTGGAAATAAAACTTCAATAAAATACTTACATTTTTAGGTAATTAATTTTTATTAAAAGAAGTTAATTATATTTGACATTGTTTCTCAGACCAACAAATAGTGAGAAAATTTAGAGACCCAGTCTCCAAAATTGTTAACCATAAATATTGTATTTAAAATACTGCTTTCCTGTTCACATCATCTTTTTATTATATAAGGAATAGCAATATCGATAAATAATTTTTAAAACCTGGAAAATTATACAAGAAAAACTTTTCAGCACAGTTTCTGTAAGGGGGAGCTGCTACACTGTATCAGTTCTAGAGCATTTGGAGCTATTTTAATTTGTTGGAAAATGTTATAAATTTTAATGAAATCTGTTTTTCTTTAGCTTGACAGGGCCAATTCGCTATTAAGCCAAACACAGCAACCTTACAGATACCTTATTGAATCAGTGCGTCAGAGAGATTCAAAGATTGATTCACTAAAGAAGTGCATTGCACAACTTGAGAAAGATGTCAGGTAAGCCATCTACAAATCTTTTATTTGAATAGAAATGATATTGTAAATACATGCTATATAGATGCATTCAAGTTTTAAATTGTAAAGAAAAAATGTAAATAATGAAAATTGTCTTCAATGTAATGTGATTGCTCTTTAGAAAAACTAGATCACATCATGTCAGGTGTACACATTCCACCTTATGATTAGAATTCTTACCGTGGAAATAACAATGCTACGTTTATTAACAAAACACTCCACCCTGACTAGGGCAGAAAGCAGCTATCCTTTGCTTATACCCATAGAATTCTTTAGTGGGATATGAGATAACCAAAGGGAGAGGACGAATATAACCCACATGCCATTTGTTGCGTCAAAATGACTTTTTGAACGGGTAAAAAGTACACATTTACTTAGATTCATGTTGCCTTTGCCAAGGAATTTTTAGTTTTTTCTTCTCCTGACCCTTTACATGAAAACCCATGAAATTCTTAAATGTAAATAAACAAATTCCTTTCACTTCTTTGGATTAAAATTGTTTTCTGACATGAAACCTTATCTAAAAGCCTTGTTCCATTTAGAAACCATTCAAATTCTTAAACTATTCACCTATATGATCATTTAAATTCTTTTCAACTAAAGTAAAGTGAATGCTGCTATACTTAAAGAGATTTTAACTCTTGGATGGGTGGTTGGTTGTCTTAGTTATTAGATTTAAGATTATAAGAATAAGTGAGATTCTTATGTAGAAATTATTAATGGACCCAAAAATGTATAAGCTGAAAGTTAGATGGGAATGAGAATCGTTAAGTCAAGCAGTTAAAAGACAATAAGAAAGTAGTTGTCAAATCCAGGTTTTCTAGGGTATATAACTAAAAATATAAAACTTCTGGTAATTAGCTCCAAAGAATGAGATATCCTTTTGATCAATGAGAATAATTCTCTTCCCTCTCATTTCTACCTCACTAAAATAATTGGTCCAGAACTTCATTCTTGGTCTGAGTTTTTTAATGATTTGATAATATAATTTAAAGTCACATTTCAACTTCAAAATAAATAAATAATGATTTATTTTCAAATTAATTTTAAAGCTAAAAATTACATTTAGAATATATATTACTATTTACTGGTCCACAATAGAAAGTATGTCTGTCACCATTCACCAGACACTTGGTTATCTTAGAGAAATTGAGAGAGGAGCCCCTAATGGAACTTTCCTATGATACATATTTCTGTTGTTTTTGAAATTTTTTTTGTAATAGTCTCATTTTATCTTTATAATCTTGAAGGGGAATATATATGAAAATCATGAGGAAAATTTACATCCATCACAATTATCTTCAAATAAAGTTCTTTGAATACTTATTTTACTAAAATTAAAATATGATAGGTCTGACTCTGTGGCACATAACAACAATAACAACAAGCTGAAAAGTTTAATATAGAGAAAAATAACAACTGTCTATTAGAGAAAACTAAAAGATGAGCAGTCAGCCCTAGAGAGGTTAAGTTACTTGTCCTCTAAGAGCCTAAATCTTTGTGGTAGAGCCGACATTTGAATCCAGATCTGTTGCTTTCTGATTCTATACTCTTAACCATTATGTTATACTGCCTCCTTATGTTCTATTCTGAATAAGGGATCATTTTTCATTGAAGTAACATAATTAAGGAAGAGAAACAAAAAGACAGTGTGTCACTGTATAATAATGGTTAAAAGTAGAGCTTAGATAAGTTGATAATTGTTGAATCTGGGTGACAGATACATTTGTTATGTTTTTTTCCTTTCTTTTGAAATGCTCCCAAAATTTTTTTTTTTAATTTGTTTTAAAAAATACATATTCTTAAAGGGAGGACATACTATAAATATAGGTTACATGGCTTCAAATCTAGCTCAGTTCATTGTTTTTAACTTGGGCAAGTCAGTTAAACTTTTCTAAACCTCTGCTATCCAAAAGAAATGTCTGTAATGATGAAAATGTTCTACATCTGCACTATCCAATATGGCAGCCACTAGCAACATGTGACTGGTGATGCAGATGGTTAGGCTCTAGGCAACTGACTGAAAGGTTGGTCGTTCAAACCCTCTCAGCTGCTCCGTGGGAGAAGAACCTGGCAATTTATTTCTATAAAGATTACAGCCAAGAAAACCCTATGGGGCAGTTCTACTCTTGCATTTGGAGTTGCTAAGTGTCAAAATTAACTTGATGATGCACAACAGTATGTGGCTCTTGAGCATTTGAAGTGTGGGTAGTTCAATGGAGGAACTAAATTTTAATTTAATCTAATTTGAATTGCCACTTAACACTAATGGCTACGTGTTTTAGACAGTGTAGCTAGTTTCCTTATGTGTGAAATGAGAGTGGTGTTAACAGCATCTAATTCATATGGGTATACTGAGGATTAAATAATATAATCCTTGTAATACATATAGAACAATCCCTAGAACATCGTATATGCTTGATAAATGTTTGCTATCAGTATTTATCATACATTCAACTAATTTTTACACTGAAAAATTATCTTGCAAATGACAAATAAAATTTTCCCAGATATGTTGAATTTGTACAAAACTTAGAACTCCCTTACTAATAA
The DNA here is from genome assembly GCF_000298275.1 of Orycteropus afer afer. Classification (NCBI taxonomy): domain Eukaryota; kingdom Metazoa; phylum Chordata; class Mammalia; order Tubulidentata; family Orycteropodidae; genus Orycteropus; species Orycteropus afer. The sequence continues at coordinate 4,341,051 of NW_006921799.1, read as the reverse complement.
CAGAAGTATTAATACAAGCTATGCTTAATTATGCATTTAACTGCTTTTATTTTTTTAACTAAGCATCTGAGTCCTTTATAGCTGTTTCATAAATTTATTGTATAGTATTTTAGCAGATTCTAAATTGTTATTTTTCAGCATAAGAAATCTTAATTGAAACAACTACCTTCTAATGAAAGGAGCCTTAATGGGGCTTAATGGTTAAACACTAGGCTGCTAACCAAAAGGTTTGCAGCCACCAGCCACTCAAAAGGAGAAAAGATATGACAGTATACTCCAGTAAAGATTGTGGCCTAGGAAACCCTATGAGGCAGTTCCACTCTATCCCAAGAGATTGCTATACATCGGAATTGACTCAACAGCACCTAACAACAACAACCTTCTAATCTGAAAAATTAAGATGTTTTCAGTAGTTTAATTATGGCTTTTGAGATGTTGTAATAGGTGTACACTGGTTACCTTAGAAATGATGTAATATGATGATGTCATAAAAAAAATTAGCTCAATCAACAAGTCAGATGCAACAGGGTAGGTCACAGTCCTGTGCTGCCTCTGAGGCCAATGACATTTCAAATCCTATAGTCAGGCTCCTGGAGGTATAGTGGAATTATCCTGAACTTTGAAAGCACAGCAACCTGGTTACTTTTATCATGGTAAAAGTGTTTGTACAATATATATATTAATGTGAACATCAAAGGACTGTTTTGAAAATTAAGTGAAATAACATATAAAGCTTCTGGCACATAGGAAAAACCTGAGTAAATACTACTTCCTCTTTTCTTAATTTAAAATTTAAAAATTAGATGGCCCATACAAGAAGATTATAAAGTTATTATGTTACTTTGAAATTCCTATTCTTCTTTGCTGAGTGTTTATTTTAATTGTAAAAAAAAAATTACATTAACTGACTATAAAAATGTTTCACTAGCTTATACATTAAAAGTTCTTTAAAGAACTGACTGATTTTATGATCTTAGAAAATTAATACCACTATACTATACCCATCATAGCTATTTATGCACTATATTCAATATCTAGAAAGGTTACTCTAAGTATGCACTAAAATTAAATCATTATAAACATCTTAAAAATTAACATTTGAGATTTGCTATTTTTTTTTTTAGTTTTCCTATCATTACAGTAATAATCTGTCTTAAGAAAGAAGACTGTTCTCTTCCACCCAGAAACAATCTGGGTCGTATAACTTGATCTCTAGTTCAGAACTGAAGGAAGCATGGAAAGGAAATAATTAGCATAAATTTTCTTGCCTTGTTGTCAGTTCTTAGTTTATTCATAACTAGTAGTTAAAGAAGAATAGACTACATTGTCAACTTCTCCTATAAGGCTAAGCCAAGATATATTGATCCAGGAAGTTAAGGAGCAATATATCAGGAGTGTGTTTTCATATAGCAGGTGAAACAGAGCCATAAACTTGAGGTTCTGAGTAATAATTAACAGTGAATTGAACAATTATGAGTGTAATATACCATTCAAGATAGATGTGCTTATAAGGAGATTTGTTTTGTAGTTGCTTTATGAGTCACGCATAGAAGCTTTGTATTTTTAAAGTTTTAAAGTTTCCAGTATTATGAAATGTGTCTTACAAAGGCTAGCCATCTATTGAGTAATTACACACATACTGAAAGAACACTAGTATACTCATCATTATATTCAGTTTTAGAGACCCCCATTTTGAATATGGCCCCCCTTGTGATTTAAGAGTGTATTTATTATTAGGAATACTTAAGAGAAAATTAATTTGAAAATACTTACCCAAATATTCTAATGATAGAAATATTGTCTATGGATTTCATACTATTTGTGATTAATTGACATCTTACACATACAACAGAGTTGTTCTATAAATTGGTTTACCCATCCACCCCTTATTCCATGTCCATGCACTTGGTGGCGGTTTGTTTTTTACTTAAATATAGAATGTTTAGTTTATTCTTAAAAAAAAAGTTAGATATTAAATATTAAACACATCTAAGGAATCATTCACTCAAAATCTTTTAAACTCCTCAGAATTCCATTCCTATTACACTATATTTTATTTATACCCTCATGGTAGTTGAGGGTATTTGTGTGTGAGTTAATTCACTGCGTGTCAGTATGTTTATTTATTGTGTGTATATACATACATGTATGTGAATATGAATACATATATTCCTTGAAAATTCATTTTCCTTTTTACTGATTGTTTAATTGTGAAAAATATGTTCTGTTGAAACAACTCCAGCTAAAGAAAGATAAAAATTCTAGAGTAAAGCATGTGATCCTTACTATGTTTTGGGGGACTCCTGCAAAACGTAACACTCATTTCTTTTGTACCATTCAGTTATTTTTCAGCCCCTCAGCTCAGTAGGATCTCTGGTGCCTCATCCAAAAGTCAATTTGTTTTTCTGCTGTGCTGCTTACATTTATTGGCATTTAATTACTGTTTCCCTCTGATGCCTGTTTTTCATCTAAATTAGTAATACCCTATAACATTTATATAGAGTTTTATGTGTTCACTGCTTTATATAATCATTCATTAGATAATTCACATATCCCTTTAACATATGTGAGTATTATTTTCCACTTTTACAGATGTGAAAACTGAGGTTTGGTGAAGTGATGTGCATTGGGCTTTATATCACATAGCTGAGTCAGTGGCACAGTTGGAAACAAATCAGAAGTACATCTAGTCTTTATTCTCAGAAAACAAACTGTGATAATTCCTAAAGAAGCTGTCAGTTATTCACAGGGAGGAGAATGTGGGCTTTTTCATCTTAAATTCCCAAATTAGCCAATTCTTCCAGAAACTCTACTATAATGCCTTAAATTTAAAAAATTTAGATTAATATTTTTTAAATTAAGGGCTTTGGTCTCTATTTGCCTAGAGCAACACAGGAAGAAGGGCAGTAGGGAATAGGAGGCTGATTGGAATGTGTGATTAATTGCTGGTATGAGACCTAAAGAACTAGATGGTGCCTGGCTACCATTACTGAATAGTTTGATCAAAGATTCTACAGAACAATATTGATCAAAAGGGGGAAAATGCAGAACAGAATTTCATAAGCTCCTAGACTCCAGACTCACTGGAGCCCTGAAGGTTAGATAAATCCCTGAAGTTCTTACCCCTCAATTATCTTTAAACTTTAAAACAAAAATATTCCCTGAAGTTTTCTTAAAACCAAATGACAGTTTAGCTTAACTATAAACAATGTCTGCCTTGAGCATTATGCTTTAAAAAAAAAAAAATTTATTGTGATTTGAATGCCAGTTTACAAAGCAGATTCATTTTACTCTTCACAGTACATACATACTTGTTTCACAGCACTGATGATAATCCCAACAAAAAACAGCTTTCTTCTCATCTCCTCCCTGTGACTACCCCTTACCTGTGTCCTTATTATCTATGCATTCTTGTCTATCTAGCTTTCCCCATATGCAAATGTTGCCCTACAATTATGCTCTTTTAAAATCTATCTATATGGGACCAAAATGACAACAGCAACTCAAAAGATTAGCTAGGAACCTTAGAGGACAATGAGTATATGTTAACTGGGAAGGAATAACTCAGAAAAGGAGTATGAAAATTGTTGCACAACTCAAAGAACATAATCAGTGTCACTGAGTTAGTTATACATGTAGAAACTTGAATTAGTGTATGTTTTTGCTGAGTGTATTCTCAACAACAGCAAAATAAAATAAATGATAAAAAGTGGAATATGAAATAAAAACTGAAGCTTTCCATTTTCCTAAAGAGTAATTTAAGTTCCTCAAGGAAAATTTAGGGGCAAATTTAAGGACCCTAATATATGGCATAAATAGACTATCAAGCATAACTCAAAATGCACAAA
>NW_006921799.1:4334009-4335127 GCF_000298275.1 Orycteropus afer afer | reverse complement strand
GGGAGGAAGTGGGAGGGGAGCTGTTGCATTGTGGTAAACTGTGGTCAATAAGTATATGGGAACTGCTGTATGGAAAGTGAATTTGCTCTGTAAATCTTCACAATAAAAAAAGAAAAAAAGAGTAATTTAACATGCTTTAGCTATTTAGCAAAACAATCTACATTAATTTTACTGTCACAAATTTTATCTTTGTATATGAGTGATTATGTTACTTTGCTTCATTATTGCTTTTCTTAATTCTTGTTATAGTGCTAGTAGAATATAGTGCTAGCTTTAGAAGCATATTTCATTTAATGATTCTAATTAATTTATGAATATTGAGTAATAAAATCCCAGAGGATATAAAATACTCCTCAACTGTTTATCCTGTGATATATTAATGTGGCCTTACAGTTAGCTTCATAAGATAGTTTCCCACACTCTCCTATCAGAAAATAAGTGATTTCAAAGAGAAGTTTATGATACATACTAAGAAACTGAAGATTGGATAGAGAATTTGGAGACAAAAATTCTTTTCCCAAGTTTAGCACGGACAGATATCTGATTAATTGACCTAACCAAATTATACACCTGGTATTTTATTAGGTGGTAAATTATGAAATAGAACTTCTAGTTTTAAGAATAAATATTTTTATTTCCACTTTCTGCATGATAATATATTGCTGATACATACTTTCTTCTTACCTTTTATAAATTCCACCTCATCTAGTTACATTTCAGAAGAAAGAAATTCATCTTTAAAAGACTAATTTTACACCCAAAATAAGTACTGCAAGTACTCTCAGGAAGTTATCCCAGTTGCAGTGGCAAATTATTATATTACCCTAAAATAAATAAGGGAGACAAACTTGGCTATCAGTTTGTCCTACCATGGTGAGGTGTTAATGTGAATTTTGAGGCTCAGCCACTGGTGTTTTAAACACAGCGGGATGCACATGGTGCATAGGTATCAGCCCAGCTTACAGACTGAGACAGACTAGGAAGAAGGAAGAAGCCGTCCACTTCTCAAAGAATTGGCCAGAGAAAACCTTATGAATAGCAAAGAAACACTGTTTGATACATTACTGTGCAACTTTATGAATAGTCCGGTTAGGTTAGAAGACTCTCAAAATAGGACT
>NW_006921799.1:4301246-4331740 GCF_000298275.1 Orycteropus afer afer | reverse complement strand
TCAGGACATCAGACGACGTGCAGCATTGGGAAAGTCAACTGCGAAGGAACTGTTTCAAGTGCTGAGGAGCAAGGATGTCTCCTTTGGGACTAAGGTGCGCCTGACACAAGCCATGATATTTCCAGTTGCCTCATATGCATGTGAGAGCTGGACAATGAATAAGGGTGACCGAAGAAGAGAATGCTTTTGAGTTGTGGTGCTGGCGAAAAATGCTGAAAGTACCATGTACTGCTAAAAGAACTAACAGATCTGTCCTGGAGGAAGTGCACCTGAAATGCTCCTCGGAAGTGAGAATGCTCAGACTTCGTCTCACCTATTTTGGTCATGTTGTCAGAAGGGACCATTCCCTGGAGAAGGATATCATGCTTGGTAGGGTGGAGGGTCGATGAAAGAGGGGGAGGCCTTCAACGAGATTGATTGACACGGTGGCTGTGGTGATGGACTCAGGTATAGCAGGGATCATGGAGCTGGCACGAGATCGGGCAGTGTTTCGTTCTGCTGTACATGGCATCACTATGAGTCAAATGACTCGACGGCACCTCGCAGCAACAACAACAACAAAAAATAAATAAATAAATAAATAGTCTTCTTACAAAAGAGAATTGATTAAATTGGATATAACAATAGCTGGTCTCATATCTTTGTGGTCTATAAGTTTAACTTTTCTTTAATACAGATCATCAGACTTAAGTTTATTATTTTGGTATTTATTATTTAAATTTACAATAATATGATGACTTTTTAAAACTTGGTGTTTGATGTTTGTTTTCAGCAATTTAAATAAAGAAAAGTCAGCTTTACTCCAGATGAAGAATCAAATGGCATTAGATTTGGAACAGCTTCTAAATCATCGTGAGGTACTTTTCCCATTTTGTCATAATTTTTACCTGTGTAGTCCTTTCCAAAGGCCGTGTTGAGTAAAGATTATTGGCTCTCAGTTGTCCTTGTTGATTAATGGGTTCTCATGTTTGTGTCTGACTATGATCTGTCCCTTTTTATTCTACTTATGTGATACTTTAATTCTTATTCCTAGAATGCCCCTTGTTGTGGCCCTGTTATTGCCTTGTTCATGTTCTCTGTCATTAAATATCCACATTATTTAATAATTATGTCTTTTCCCACTAAACAGTAAATTTCTTTATGGTGCTTCAGTCTGTTGATCATTATAATCCCAGTACCGAGTATAAAATATTTTTTCATTTGATCCTCATGAAAGATCCAAATTATTTCCTGTTTTATATAGAGGAAAATGAGTCTTACGGCTTATTTAAGGCCAGTTAGTAACTAAGAGATAAGACCAGTTTTGTTTTGTTTCTTAAGTCACGTTTATTGAGGTAGAATATGCATACAATGGGGAAAAAAAGTGAGGATTACTTGAAGCACTTACTGATGAAGATTAGAGACAACAGTCTGCAGTATGGATTACCTCTCAACATAAAGAAAATGAAAATCCTCACAACTGGACCAGCATCACAATAAATGGAGAAAAGATTGAAGTTGTCAAAGATTTCATATTACTTGGTTTCACAATCAATACCAATGGAAGCAGCAGTGAAGACATCACACGACATACTGCACTGGACAAATCTGCTGCAAAAGACCTGTTTAAAGTGCTGAAGAGCAAAGATGTCTCCTTGAAGACTAAGGTGCACCTAACACAAGCCATGCTACTTTCAACCGCCTCATATGCATGTGAGAGCTGGACAGTGAATAAAGAAGACCAAAGAAGAGTTGATGCTTTTGAGTTGTGGCATTGGCAAAGAATGCTGAAAGTACCATGGACTGCCAGAAGAACTAACAAACCAATCCTGGAAAAAGTGCAGTTGGAATGCTCCTTGAAAACAAGAATGTCTTCATCTCATCTACTTTGGTCATATTGTCAGAAGGGACCATTCACTGGAGAAGGCTATTATGCTTGGTAAAGTGGAGAGTCAGTGAAAAAAAGGAAGGTGCTCAACAAAATGGATTGACACAGTGGCTGTAATGATAAGCTCAGGTATAGCAAGGATTGTGGGGCTGGCACAGGAGTGGGCACTATTTCATTCTGTTGTACATAGGATCATTATGAGTCAGAGCTGACTCCATGGCACCTAACAATGACAACAACAAAATTCACCTTTTTAAGTGCCACTGGTATGATTTTTTTTTAATAACATACACATTTTTGTAACCACCACCACCACATGTAGAATAGTTTCATCAACCCAAATGTCTGCTCCTTTTGTAACCAACAGTTTTCCTCAACCCTCAGCTCTGTTGTTGTGTTGTTAGAGCCTGCCAAGTTGGTTTCAACTCAGGGACTCTGTACAACAGAATGAAACACTGCCTGATCCTGCACATTCTCCCAATCATTGCTATGCTTGAGACCATTGTTGCACTCACTATGTCAATTCATCTTGTTGCGGATCTTCCCCTTTTTCACTAACCTTCTACTTTACGAAGCATGATATCAATTCTTCTGCAGTCTGTTCTGTTCTGTTCATTGTCTAGCTTTTACATGCATATGAGGCTATTGAAAGTACCTTGGTTTGGGTAAGGCGCACCTTAGTCTTCAAAGTGACATCTTTGCTCTTTAACACTTTCAAGAGGTCTTTTACAGCAGATTTGCCCAATGCAATACATCTTTAATTTTTTGAGTGCTGCTTCTATGGGTGTTGATTGTGGATCCAAGTAAAATGAAATCCTTACCAATGTCAATCTTTTCTCCATGTTTAGTGGTCCAGTTGTGAGGATTTTTTGTTTTTTTATGTTGAAGTATAATCCAGTCTTTGATCTTCATCAGTAAGTGCTTTAAGTCCTTGTCACTTTAAGCAAGCAAGATTTTGTCATCTGCATATTGCAGGTTGTTAATGAGTCTTCCTTCAATCCTGATGCCACATTCTTCTTCATATTCTCCAGCTTCTTGGAATATTTGCTCAGCATACAGATTGAATAAGTACAGTGAAAAGAACACAACCCCAACGCACACCTTCCTGATTTTAAATCATGCTATATCCTTGTTCTGTTTGAACATCTGCCTCCTGGTCTATGTACAGGTTCCCCATCAGCACAATTAAGTGTTCTGGAATTCCCATTCTTTGCAATGTTATCCGTAATTTGCTGTAATTCACACAATTGAATGCTTTGCATACGCAATAAAACACAGGTAATAAACACATCTTTCTGGTATTCTTTGCTTTCAGCCCAGAACCATCTGATATCAGCAATAATATCCTTCATTCCATGTCCTCTTCTGATCCGGCTTGAATTTCTGGCAGTTGCATGTCTATGTACGGCTGCAACTATTTTTGAATTATTTTCAGCAAAATTTTACTTGCATGTGATATGAATGATGCTGTTTAGTAATTTTCACATTCCGTTGGATCACCTTTCTTCTGAATGGGCATGTGTTAGACTGGGTTCTCTAGAGAAACAAAACCAATAAAACTTGTTGTTGTTGTTGTTGTTTGCCATCGAGTGGGCCCCCACTCATAGCGACCCCTCCTTGGGTTTCCGAGGCAATATCACTACGGAAGTAGGATTGCCCAACCTTCCTTCCGAGGAGTGGCTGGTGGGTTTGAACCGCCAGCCTTCTGGTTAGCAGTCAAGTGCCTTTAGCCACTATGCTACCAGAGCTCCTCAATAAAACTTATATATAGAGAAAAAAAAAAAAAAAAAATTAGGAAAATGGCTCACACACTTATAGAAGCTGCCAAGTCCAAAGTTCTTGGATCAAACATCAAGCTGGAGGCTTTTCCCGACTCTTGCAGCTATAGGGGCTGAGGAGCTCAAAGTTGGCAGGCAGCATGCTGGCTGTTGACTCCAATGAATGACGAATCCAAGATCTCCAGGCTGAATGGTGGATTGTTCGCTCATGGACAGTTGTAGGCAACACAACAGAATCCCGATCCACAGAAGAATGTCTTATTTCCCAGGATGTCCATAAATATACTGGAAGCAGGCCACACCTCTAGGGAAACGCCCTTCTAATTCATTGGCTGCTCAAAATCTAACCATCTGATCCCATCATGGGAATAACCACATCACAACTGCTTACACCACACAGAATTGTGGTCCAGCCAAGTTGACACACAGCTCCAACTATCACAGGGCACAAATATGGGTCTCCTCCAGTTAGTTGGCCAGGTAGCTCTCTTCCACTTTTCTTGGCATAAATGAGTGCATGCTTCCAGTGTTACAGCCATTTGTTGAAACATTTCAGTGGATATTCTGTCAATTCCTGGAGCTTTGTTTTTCACCAAGTCCTTCACCTTGGACTTGCTCCTTCAATACCTTTGGTTCTTGATCATATATATCTTCTGAAATGATTGACCATTAACCAGTTCCTTTTGGTACAGTGACTCTGTGTATTCTTTCCATCTTTTGGTGCTTCCTGCATTGTTCAATATTTTGCCCATAGAATCTTACACTATTGCAATTCAAGGCTTGAATTTTTTTTCCCTCAGCCCTATAGTAACAATTAATTTGTTAATAATTTTGCCTTTTCCAGATTGTTGTATAAATGAAATTACCAGTTTGTAGCCTTTTGAGTCTGGCTTTTTTCAAAACATGAGCATAACGCATTTGTGATTCATCCATGTTGTTGACAAATGATAGTCATTTGTTGTTCCTTATTACTGAGTAGTAAGTCACTGTACTGTATTGGGAGCTCTGGTAGCATAGTGCCTAAGGCACTTGACTACTAACCAGGAGGCTGGTGGTTCAAACCCACCAGCCACTCCTCGGAAGGAAGGTTGGGCAATCCTACTTCCGTAGTGATAACTGCCTCGGAAACCCAAGGAGGGGTCGTTAGGAGTCAGGGCCGACTCAATGGCAAATAACAACAACAACAACAAGTCACTGTATGGCTCTACTGTGGTTTGCTCAACAATTCACCGGTTGATGGACATTTGAGTGATTTCCACTTTGGGGCATCCATGAATAAACCTACTATAAGCAATCATGTATAGGTTTTTGTGTGAACATAAGTTCCTGTTTCTGTTGAGTAAATACCTAGAAGCATTACTATTGGATTGTATGGTAACCACTATGTTTATAAGGAGGTGCCAAACTGTTTTACAAAATGACTATACCTTTTGCATTGCCACCAGCAGTGAATGAGAGTTTTGGTTGTTCTACATCCTTCCAGAAGCTGGTATTGTCAAGTGTGGTGTTTCAATCCAAAGCTTTTTTTCCACTGGGTTACACTACCTCATCTTAGCCATATTTTCACCATTTTGTTATCCCAAAAGAGAAGGGTATGTTTAAAAAAAAAAAACATTGGTTGATGAATATACTGAAATCATTACTTCCTAATCTGGGAGAAGTATACCAGATATATGGAAAAATATTTTTGAGAGAATATTACTGAGAAAGATGTACTGGAGGATATAACTAGGAACATTTCAAAGGTATATAGAATAGAAATGGTGCTAGAAATGTCCATTGGAGTGAGTTTTCTTAAATATGTCCGTTATGTGATGGGTGAAAGGGATAAAATGGTGGTCCTGGACTAGGTTTTAGAGATGACTTTTGGTGGATAAATAAATCTAACAACAGGTTAACAGAGCTAAGAAAAGCTGCTCAGAAGAAATTTTCACAAATAATTTTAAATTGAATATGTAAGAGTTAGTAACTACAGATGATTATTTGGTCATTGTTGTTAGGTGCTATCAAGTCATCTCCAACTCATAGCAACCCTATCTACAACAGAATGAAACACTGTCCAGTCCTGTGCCAGCCCCACAATCCTTGCTATACCTGAGCCCATTGTTGCAGCCACTGTGACAATCCATCTCATTGAGGGTCTTCCACTTTTTCATTGACCCTCCACTTTACCAAGCATGATGTATATCTTTCTCTGGGGAGTTGTCCCTTTTGACAACATGACCAAAGTAAGTGAGATGAAGTCTGACCATTCTCACTTCCAAGGATCATTCCAGCTGCACTTCTTCCAGGACAGATTTGTTAGTTCTTTTAGTAGTCCATAGTACTCTCAGTTTTCTTTGTCAACACCACAACTCAAAAGCATCGACTCTTCTTCGGTTTTCCTTATTCATTGTCCAGCTTATTTGGTCCTAGCAACTATTTTTTTCATAAAACTGCAGAACAAATGTTTTTATTCACAATACCAATTCTGATTTTAAGGAATTATGATTGACTCTCAAAATACATGTCAGCAGTTTTAATTTATATCTTTCATATATGATACCTGGAATTACTATAGTCATGAGCCTATCTAAAAACTAAACTATTACTTACTAGATTGAATACTGGGTAGATTTAGAAGAAAATATGCCTAAATACTAGCAAAATGAACTACCCACTAAAACTGTCCACTGCTACGTGGCTTCAATGAAATATGCATAGATGCATGCCTAATAAAATAGTTGTCAATTAATTTTCATGTATTTGACACAATCTCAAAATTTCAGTAATTTTGTTTCAATAATCCAACATTGAGGCTTTCTTTCCTTAATGCTAACTGTTTAAAAAAGTAACTCTTTTCCTTTTAAAGCAGAGTAAAAGTTAAAGTTTAATTTAAAGAAAAAAACCTGATAAAAGTTGTTAATTTTTTTTAAGAAATAGTATAATGCTACTTGTATATGCAGGTACAAAACCTTGTGTAAACTACTTATAACAATGTAGAGTATCTGGTGGCCCATAGAAATGTTTTGCCATCCCTTTAAATGTTCACCTCATAAAACCAAGGGACCGCAAGATTGATTTACTCACTTTTTGTCTCTGAGTGTCATGTGGTGCTCAGAATAACCAAGGAATCCCAATTATAAAGAAATAACTGATTTTACCTTTTATTTTCCCTCCCTTCCCCTCTTATCCCTGGTAACAAATACAGTAAATTTCCTTCCCTGCATAGACCTTTCCTTGACTTTTTACAATAATGGACTCACACAAATGGTCCCTCTGTGAATGATTTATTTCACTCAGCATAATGTCCTCCTAGTTCATCCACATTATGAGGTTATTCACAAAATCTACATTATTCTTTAATGTTGCATAGTATTCCATTGTGTGAATGTACCATGGTTTGGTTATCCATTCATCTTTTGATGGGCATTTCCATCTTTTTGCTATAGTGAGTTGTGCTCTGATGAACATGAGTGTGCATATGTCTATTTGTGTCCTGAATCTCACCTCTTTAGGATATATTCCTAGTAGTGGAGTTGCTGGATCAAATGGTATTTCTATATCCAATCTTTTAAGGAAACACCATACTGTTTTCCACAGTGGCTGTAACATTTTATGGTCCCACCAGCAGTGTATGAGAGTTCCAGTCTCTGCACCCTCACCAGCGTTTGTTATTTTCTGCCTTGTTGAACTTTGCAATTATTGCTAGAATGAGATGAGATCTCATTGTTGTTTTGATCTGCATCTCTCTAATGGATAATTACCATGAGCATTTCCTCTTCTGTTTGTTGGCCACCTGTATTTCTTCTTTAGTGAAGTGTCTGTTCATGTCCTTTGCCCATTTTTGAATTGGGTTGTTTGTCTTTTTGATGTTGAGATGTTGAAGTTTTCTATAAAGTTTAGAGATAAGTCAGATATGCCATAGCCAAATATTTTTTCCCAATCTATAGGTTCTCTTTTTGGTCTTTGGATAAGTCTTTCGATGCACATAAGAATTTAATTTTTAAAAGGCCGCAGTCATCTAGTTTGTCTTCCACTGCTTGTGCATTTTGGGTTATGCTTGATAGTCTCTTTATGCCATTAATTAGGGAACCTAGCTTTGCTTCTGTTTTATCTTTTATGAACTTTATAGTTTTGGGTTTTACATTTAAGTCTTAGATCCATCTTGAGCTTGCTTTTGTGTATGGTGTGAGGTATGGATCTTGTTCTTTTTTTTTTGCAAATGGATATCCAAGTTTGCCAGCACTGTTTGTTAAAGAGGCTATCTGTCCCCCCATTTAATGGGTTTTAGCCCTTTGTCAAAGATCAGCTGTCCATAGATGGATGGGTCTATTTCTGTATTCTCAATTCTGTTCCACTAAGTCTATTTGTCTATCATTGTACCAGTACAACACTGTTTTGACTACTTGGCTGTATAGTAGATTTTGAGATCTGGGAGTGTGAGACCTCCTGCTTTGTTTTTCTTCTTCAGGAGTGCCTTGCTTATCTAAGGTCTCTTCCCTTTCCATGTAAAGTTAGTGATTAGTTTTTCCATGTCCTTAAAGAATACTGATGGAATCTGGATCTGAATTACATTGAATGTACAGATTGCTTTGGGTAGTATTGACATTTTCACAGTATTCAGTCTTCCTATCCATGGACATAGCATGTTCTTCCATTTATGTAGGTTTCTTGTAGTAATGACTTATAGTTTTCTTTGTATAGGTCTTTTCTGTCCCTGATAAGATTTATTCCTAACTGTTTTATCTTTTTGGTAGCTATTGTAAATGGTATTATTTTCCTTATTTCCATTTCAGAGATCTCTTTGTTGATATAAAGGAATGCAACTGATTTTTATGTTGATTTTGTATCCTGTCACTTTGCTGAACCTTTTTATTAGTTCCAGTAGTTTTCTTGCTGTGTCTGTAGGGTTTCCCATGTATAGGATCATGTCATCCACAAATAGAGATAGCTTCACTTCTTCTTTGCCAATCTGGATGCCTTTTATTTCTCTTTCTTGCCTTATTGTCCTGGCTAGGACTTCCAATGGGAGCTCTGGTAGCATAGTGCGTAAGGCACTTGACTGCTAACCAGAAGGCTGGTGGTTCAAACCCACCAGCCACTCCTCGGAAGGAAGGTTGGGCAGTCCTACTTCCGTAGTGATACTGCCTTGGAAACCCAAGGAGGGGTCGCTATGAGTTGGGGCCGACTCGACGGCAAATAACAACAACAACAACAGGACTTCCAATACAATGTTAAATAGAAGTGGTGATGTTATTTTTTTAAAGTAAAAATTGAGACTGAGAGTACAGTAAGGCAAACAAAGTTCCTAGGGCACGAAATGTTAAGAAAGCACTTATACTGAAAGTCATGCAAGTTAATGATCACCGCCTGAAAACCGTGCCTCCTTAAATTTTACATGCTAGGCTTCTCTTTTGCCTCACCATAGTCTAGGCCCTGGAAAATTCTCTAATATGAATTAACACTATATTTAGCTAAATTTTGCCAACTTACCACTTAGTGATTCATAAATATACCAAATGAACATTTAAAAGGCTTTCATCGTCTTTTTTTGTATTGGCAACATTTTAAGAAGGATATGATAGTTAAGGTTGTGTGTCATCTTGGCTTGGTTTTGTGTGGCTTAGCAGCTGGATGTTATTATTCCCCATGATGAGATTGTAATCGTCTCCATCGTGGATCTGCTGTGAGACCTTAATCAGTAGAAAGGGAGTTGTTTTCAGGATGTGGCCTGCTTCCAGTAAACACGGAGCAGCTTTGAGAAAGGTCTCTAGCTTTTTTGGCACATTTGGATCCTGTGTTTGGCCGAGTCTTCATCTCCAGTTCCTGAACTTGGACCAGTTGTCTGCTGTGTTGCCTGCTGATTTTGGGATTGTTCATGGAGTTGAACCAGTGGCCTATCATGTTGCCTGCTGATCTTCGGATTGTGCCATTTTACCTGCAGATCTTGGATCCCTCAGCCTCAACAGCTGACAGCTGTGTGAATAGGAAATGCATCCAGCTCTAGTGGGCCTGGAACAAGAGGCAAAGCTGATACCCTAAACGAAAGAGCCTTCCAGCCCCTAACCAGCACTCTGAATTCAGACTTCTAGCTTCCTAAACTATAAAATAATAAATTCCTGTATGATTTACAAAGTTATCAGTATGTATTAAATTAAAAAAAAAAAAAAAACAGGACAATTCTGTGCTGACAATTCTAGGACACTAAGGTATAGTCACAGAAGATTTTTATTTTTGATATGGTTGTTGTTTGTTAGTTGCAATCAGGTCAAGGTCAACTCTGACTCCTAGCAACCTTATACATAACCACCATTGCCTACCTAGTCCTGTGTCATCTGCATGATCTTTGATATGTTTGAGCCACTGATGAGTCTATTGTGTCAATAAGATATTATTAAGGGTTTCACTCATTTTCACTGATCCTCTACTTTACAAAACATGATGTCCTTTTCTAGCAATTGATAATTTCCTGATGGTGTATCCAAAGTAAGCAAGACAAAGTCTCACCAGCCTCACTTCTAAGAAGCATTCTGGTTGTATATCCATCATCTAAGATTGATTTGCTTGTTCTAGCACTCCACAGTATATTCAATATTCTTTGCCAGCAGCACAATTCAAATGCGTCATTTCTTCGTTAGTCTTAGTTTTTCATTATCTAGCTTTCACGTGCATATGAAGTGATTGAAAAGACCTGGCTTGGGTCAGGTATGCCTTAGTTATCAAAGTGACATCTTTGCTTTTTAAAACTTTAAAGAAGTCTTTTGCAGAAGGTATTCCCAATGCAATATCTCATTTGATTTCTTGACTGCTGCTTCCATGGATGTTGATTATTGATGTTTTCTATATTAGTAGCAGTGTAGTGGATTACTTAATATGGCCTTTCTAGCCATGGTTTTTGTGACTACCACCAGATGACCACGTGGGACAATGCAAATGTGAGATGCTTACTTATGTCCCACCAAGGAGATTGGATAGCTTGTTATAATGTTAATAAGGTGCATGGCATCCTTGTGTGGGTGGGACTGTGCAAATAAGGTGTATGGAACCCCAATGTAGTGTTTGGTCAATTTTGCCATCCCTCTGCGCTTAAAATGAGCCATCCCAGAGGCGGAAAGGGAGGTGGTGGGGATTCACTACCATCAAGAAAGAAGAGCAGGGGTGTAGTATATCCTTTGGATCTGAGATCCCTCCGCTGAACCTCATTGACCCAGGAGACAGAAAGAGAGCTCTAACACTGCTGAGAAAGTAAGAAGTGTGGCAGAGAAACAATGCCAGCTGAGGCTGCAGAACCATGAAACCAGCACGAGACAGAGTAATGGGTGTCATGGCCCATGGAGGAAAAAGCTGAGTAGCTTCAGGCAAGAAGTTTGCTGCCAGAATGGAGTGACCCTCTGTGGAACTAAAAGAGTTTTGTAACACTTGCCTGAGCAGGGCAGAGGCCAAGGGGCCACAGAGCTGAGAGCCTGAGGCCAGAGAGAAGCATGCTTGTGGCACTGCTGAGAAAAAGCTGTCTTGATTGAAGAACTCTAACCAGCATTGTTTCTGATCTTGAATTGTAACCTGTTACTTTCCTAAAAAAACTCCATAATCTTGAGTGTTGTCTGTGAGTACTGTGTGGCCATTGCCACAGATTATCGAACCCAGCAAAGTAGAGTGCCATGGGAAGGATAATTGGTGTCAGTATTGGTAAAAAGGTTGGAGGGTGCAGCACGTCTGACCTCTGACTCATGGGAATCAGCCTTGGGCTGTTGCTGATAGTGATTCTCTGTCGCCCTTGTGAAGTTAGAGGAGGTCTGATGCTACCCCCACATCTTTTTTGTGTACTGTGAGCTTAAAATATATATAGCTTAAAATTAACTCCTTTCACATTAGAGGTATGATGGTGGTTTAAATATTCAAAGTCCTATTCTAACTCATAACGACCCTGTAGAACAGTTTTACTTGTCCCAGAGGATTCCCAGGCTGTAAGTCTTGGGAGCAGACTGCCTCATCTTTCTCCTGCAGAGCAGCTGATGGATTTGAACATTACCTTTTGATTAACAGCCAAATGTTTTAACTACTGCACCACCAGAGTTCCCTGGATTTTAAGGAATGATGAAATGAATAATACCGGCCTCTTAATACATGGAGTCGCTATGAGTCAGAATCCAATTGATAGCATCTGGCGTGGTTTGGGTTTCATGATATTAATTTTTAGCATTTATTCATTCAAAAATAGTTCAATTTGTTTGTATATACAGTTGACCCTTGAACAATACGAGTTTGAACTACATAGGTCCACTTATATGCAGATTTTTTTTTTAAGATATGGATCTTGGAGAAATTCAAGAGTTAATAGACCACATCAGAGGAATTAAGACAACTTGATGGTGATGACTGTTCCTGAACCAGCACCAGATGAGGAGGAGGAAGGCACAGAAGAAGCAGTGCCAACAAACAAATTGACATTAGATGCTCTGGCATAAGCGTTCTCGTTATTCAGGACTGCTTTTGACTTCTTTTATGACATGGACCCTTCTGTGATACAGGCTATGAAACTAAAGAAAATGGTATAGGAAGGACTGATACCCTACAGAAATATTTCTACCAAAAACCAAACCCATTGCCATCGAGTCAGTTCCAACTCATAGTGATCCTATTGTTGTTGTTGTTGTTATGTGCTGTCGAGTCGGAACCGACTCATAGTGACCCCTCCTTGGGTTTCTGAGGTAGTATCACTATGGAAGTAGATTGCCCCATCTTCCTTCCAAGGAGAGGCTGGTGGGTTTGAACCGCCAGCCTTCTCGTTAGCATTCAAGTACCTTATGCACTATGCTACCAGAGCTCCTCGTAGTGATCCTATAGGACAGAGTGAAACTGCCCCATGGGGTTTTCCATGGCTGTAAATCTTTAAGGAAGCACACTGCCTCATCATTCTCCCATAGAGAGGCTAGTGGATTTGAACTGCTGACCTTTTAAAGCAGCCCAATGCTTTAACCACTGCCATCAGACTTCCTAGAAACATTTTTAGAGGAAAAAAAAAAGCAAACAAGTCAGACAGAAATTACGATATATTTCCATAAAGTTACACTGAGTATATCTGGCTCTCCTGCCTCCCCTTCCACCTCCTCCACCTCTGCCGCCCCTGAGAACACAATGGGCTTTTCCTTTTCCTCCTTCTGAGCCTACTCATCATGAAGACTAGGAAGACAAAGACCTTTATGATGATCTACTTTCACTTAATGAATAGTAAATTACCATTACACTGTACAGTTAATAAACTTATCTGTTGTATATGTGTGTGAATGTCTTTGTGTAAAAATCTAATAACCATAGGGCAAGAACTGTTAATTGACTGTGCATTACAGTTGAAGGACCTCTGGTGGCACAGTGCCTAAGTCTTTTGATCGCCAACCAGAAGGTTGATAGTTCAAACCCACTGGCCGCTCCACAGAAGGACAATGGGTAATCTACTTGTGTAAAGATTTACCACCTAGGAAACCCAGTGAGGGTCACTATGGGTCAGAATTGACTGAATGGCAGTGGATTTTTGGTTTATTGTCAGTAAGGCTTCTAGTCAACAGTAAGCTATTAAATTTTAGGGGAGTCAAAGTTATACACAGATTTCCAACTATGAGGGGAGTTGGCACCCCTAGCCCCAGCATTGTTCAATGTTTAACTGTACTTAGAAAGCAGAAATAGTAGTTATCACTGCAACTATGAGTGGGATATTAAGTGATTTTCATTCATCATTTTTCTTCAGAGAATGTGTCATTCTAACAATGAGAAAAAAAGAGAAATGTGAAAAGTGGGTGAATGTGGGGGGAAAATAGCATATTTTAGGTTGTTTTGGTGCCTAAGGCGTTTGACTGCTAACCAAAAGGCTGGCAGTTCAAATCCAACAGCCACTCCTTGGAAGGAAGATTGGGCGGGCAATCTATTTCCGTAGAGATACCATCTCAGAAACCCAAGGAAGGGTCACTCTCAGTCGAATCGACTTTGGTTTTAGTTTTTACACTGCTTAACTGGAATGTGCCAATATATTAGTTTAAAATCTTCACAACAAATATTAATGAAAAGATTTGATTGTAAATTGAATTGAGATCTTAAAACAAAAAGACATTGCTATAGACTCATAAAAGAGCTCTGGTGGCATAATGGTAAGGCACTAGACTACCAACTGGAAGGTCAGTGGTTCAAACCCACCAGCCATTCTATGGAAGGAAGATAGGGTGATCTACTTCTGTAAAGATTTTCAGTTTCAGAAACCCAAAATGGGGGTCGCTGTGAGTCGACCCCATGGCAGTGAGTTTGGTGGGGTTTTGTTTGTTTGTTTGTTTTTTGGTGAAGACTCATAGCAATCCTGTAAGACAGAGTAAAACTGCCCCCATAGGGTTTCCAAGACTGTAAACTTAAAGGGAAGCAGACTGCCACATCTTTGTCCTGTAAGTGGCTGATGGCTTTGAATCACTGACCTTCTGGTTAGCAAGTAAGTGCTTAACCACTGCACGGCCAAGCCCCCTGGGCAGGGAGTGAGGTCTGCCACATTCTGAACATTTGGTTTCCACACAAGTGAAAAGATGAGGAGGAGAAAGGCCCAGCCTACAGGCAGAGCAAGTCAACCTTCTGGGGCTGCTTCGGCTCAGCCCAGGGCTGCATGATAACATCAGACCACAGCCATCTGGTAAAGGCAAAATTGAGATCTTGCACCAGTCCAAACCTCTACATCCAAATTTCTCCAAGTGTTTTCCCTGTATTCAGCAAAATCTTTATAATTTGGGGGGAGGGGATAAAATATTTCTCCTCACAAAATTCTTTCCATTAAGATATAATTTAATATTCATGCCCTCTCGCTTTTTAGAAGGTCAGAATCAAATCTGGTGGGATCTCTCTTTGTTTTGTAAAACTGCTTAAGGCACTGTACTAAGTACTTAAGTGAATATTACACAATTTAATCTTTACAGCAGTCCATTAAGGTAAATATCTTTGTCCTTATTTTTACAGATGAAACTGACACTGATAAAAGTGAAATAACTTGACCATGGCAACATACTTCCAAACTGAAAATAAATCCATTTTTCTCTGAAACAAGAGCTTATAATCTTGTTCTTTTGTCCCACTTAAACTGAAATCTCATGATGGGTTTTGCCTTAGTTCCAGGAAAATTTTTGTTTCTGTAGATGAAGTTATATTCTTATTCTTGTTCTTTCTTCTTTTGGTCAGAAAATGAAAACTATGTAATTTAATATGTTTCCTTTATGTCTTAGTTTCTAAAAAACTCAGAGCCAAATATCTTATCCAGGTGTTATAATTTATTTTTTCTTTTTAGCTTGATGCCTCAGAATAACTTTTCTCCTATTTCCTTCAAGTTGGCTGTAATCTGTTTTACCCTTAAATGTCTTCATTAAGACCTTTTTGGTGTAAATAAAATGTAAACCTTAAATAGTTAGGTTTTTTTTTAAAGAGATAAAAACAAAAGATCAACTGATATGATCTTACTCTTAGATAATAGTAACAAAGCCTTCAAATAAAACCTTCCACTTGAAAGGATTTTAAGTGTAGGGAATATGATCCCTTAGAATGGTTTCTTTTTCACTGAGCTTACTTCTCAGTAATCTTCATTAATTGCTTTCATTTTTCATTTATTTGTATTCACTTATATTTGCCTTAATGAAACAATATGTGGTAATCACCTTTGGAAAGTCTGATTCTGCTTTTCTTTTTATGTATTTGGCCATATGTCCTTAGAATATAAGCTTTCATGATGCAAAATTGTCTTCTTTATTCAGCCCAGTAGAATAGCCACTACATCTATTTGATTCCGATTCATAGTGCCCCTATGAAAAGTGTCCTGTAAGACCCAGTAAGACAAAGTAGAACTGTCCCATAGGGTTTTAAAGACTATAAATCTTTATGGAAGCAGACTGCCTCATCTTTCTCCTATGGAGCAGTTGGTGGGTTCAAACCATCAGCCTTTTGGTTAGCAGCCAAATGCCTTAACCACTGTGCCACCAGAGTTCCCAAGATCTGTGAAGGGTTTGAGATTTTAACCTACGTTTATGCTTATTAGCCTATTACAGCTTTGGGAGCTCTGGTGGTGTAATGCCTAAGGCATTTGACTGCTAACCAGAAGGCTGGTAGTTGAAACTCACCAGCCACTCCTAGGAAGGAAGATTGAGCCATCTACTTCTGTAGCGATACTGCCTAAGAAACCCAAGGAGGGGTTGTTATGAGTCAGATCCGACTCGACGGCAGTGAGTTTGATTTTGGTTTGGTTACAACTCTATGGACATTGGCAGAAGGCCTAAGTCTCCTGGGTCAGAGACAAAGGACTTTATTACAGCAATAACAAGTGCCAGAGTATTAGCATTTGTAACAGTTTCCAGTGCCCCAGTTTCCACAGGGTGACTTGAAGACAGCCAGGTAACACCAATACACACAATGGAGTACTTTATAGAAGAGGAATCTGAAGGTTAAAAAAACCAAAAAAACCCAGCCATCTAGTCAGTTCCAACTCATAGCAACCCCCATTTGGGTTTCTGAGGTAGTAAATCTTTACAGAAATGGATTACCCCATCTTCCTTCCTCAGAGTAACTGGTGGATTTGAACCACCAACCTTCTGGTTAGCAGTCAAATGCCTTAGCACTGTACCACCAGAACTCTTTATCCTAAGGTTAGAGGACTCAAATGATCTGTAAGCCTGCCAACCTTTGCCCATGAGGAAGACATTAGCTTTATTATACTGGACAGTAAGCATGAATAAGCATGCTTGCCTTTTGCTCCACAGGGAGATGCTATCTCTCTTCTCTGTCTCCAAGTTTCTTCACTGTACAAACATCCTTCAATAAGTTGTACACATGTAAAAATTTAAATTGGCAAAAGTTATAAAGTACATATATTTACAATAATGACCAAAAAAAAAAAAGGATAGCTGCTGAGGCTGCTTATGTACAACCAAACACCTCATGGGATTTCGTTCCTAGGTTTGGAGGTTTAGGGTAAGGGTTTTATCAAACATCTCAGTTAATTGACTTAATAGTGTGTTTAGTGCTTCTGTTCTACCTCATAGTTCATAGTGTAGTGCCTGAAGTCCTAAAAGCTTGCAAGTTGCTATCTGTGGCATAGTTGGTCTCTATTCACCTGGAACAACAGAGGAAAAAGGAGAGTCAGGATGTGAAATATGTGGCTAATTGCCTCTATGAACAACTGCCTCCTGTGCCATGAGACAAGAACTGGATGACACCTTGCTACCATCACTGAACATTTTGAACAAAGAATCTGTAGAAGAATCCTCATCGAAAGGAGGGAAATGCAAAACAGAATTTCAAATTTTCATGGAATTCATACATTCTGGAGCCATGGAAGCTGGATAGACCTCTGAAACTATTGCCCCTCAATAATCTTTAAACCTTAAACCAAAAATATCCTCTGAAGTCTTCTTAAAACGAAACAATAGTAGCTTAACTAGAAGTAATGTCTGCCTTAAGCATTATACTTTTTTAAGATCCATCTATATGGATTCAAATTGAACTGCCAACCTTCTGGTTAGCAGTCAGATGCCACCAGAGCTCCTTATAGAAATCTTAGAGAGCAGTAAGTTTATGTTAATGACAGAGAAACAACTCAGAAAAGGAAGGTGAGAATAGTTGCACAACTTGAAGAATGTGATCAATGTCCAATGAATTGGATATGTGGAAACTGTTGAATTGATGTGTGTTTTACTATGTATATTATCAACAAAATAGATAAAATTTAAAGAAAAAAAGACAAAGGAGGTCATTATATAATGATTAAGGAGCTCTGGTGGCACAGTGGTTAAGGTGTCTGTCTGCTAACCAAAAGGTTAGCTGTTCAAGCCTTCCAGCTGCTCTGCAGGAGAAAGATAAGGTAGTCTGCTTCTGAAAAGATTTGCAGCCTTGGAAACCCCGTGGGGAAGTTCTGTTCTGTCCTTTTGGGTTGCTGTGAGTCGGAATACACTCAGTGGCTGTGGGTTTGGTTCAGTTAATATAATGATCAAAGAGTCAGTCCACTAAAAGAATGTAACCATAATAAATATTTATAGCCAATGACAAAACTCCAAAATACATAAACTCTAACATAATTGAAAAGAGAAATAGACAGTTCTACAAAAATAGTAGGAGACTTTAACATACCACTTTCAATGATGGACAGAACAACTAGAAAGAAGCCCAGCAAAGATATAGTAAATCTAAATAACACAATCAACCAACTTGACCTCAAGATATATACAGAATACACCATCCAACAGCAGCATAATATTATTTCTTCTCCAACTCACATGGATCATTCTCCAAAACAGAGCCATATTTTAGGCCACAAAACAAGCCTCAATAAACTGAAAAACAAAGAAATAATACAAAGCATTTTCTCCAATCAGAACACTATAAAACTAGAAATCTATAACAGAAAGAACAAAGAAAAAATTGAATGAAATTCATAGAAACTGAATGACATCCTGCTTAAAATACAGTAGGTAATAGAAAGAATTAAAAATTTAATTTTAAAATTGTTAGAATTAAGTTGCAATGAAAAAACACATCAAAACCTTTGGGACAATGCAAATGCAATGGTCAGAGAATTTATAGCAGTAAATGCACCCATCGAGAAAGAAGAAAGGACCAAATTAATAGCTTAACCTTACAACTCAAACAAATAGAAAAGGAGCAGTAAAAGAAATCCATAGTCACCAGAAGAAGGAAATAATAAAGATCAAAGAAATAAATGAAATGGAAAACAGAAAAATAATCAAAAGAATCAACAAGACTAGAAGTTGGTGATTTGAGAGGATCAATAAAATTGACAAACCACTGGCCAGGTTGACAAAGGAAAAAAAATGAAAAGATGCAAATAATCAAAATGAGAAATGAGATGGATGATGTTACAATAGAACCAACTGAGATAAAAAGGATCATAACAGAATATTATGAAAAATTGTACTCAAACCAATTTGAGAACCTTGAAGAAATGGAAAATTTTCTAGAAACATGCTACCTACCTAAACTAACACAAAAACAGAGGTAGAAAATTTTATTAGACCCGTAACAAAAGAAAAAATTAAAGATATGGTAGTTGTTCTGGTTACATAGTGCCTCTCTGACAGGAATATACCACAAATGGAATGGCCTTAACAAACAGGAGTTTATTCTTACAATGTAGAGGCTGTAAGTCCAAGTTCAAAGTGCCAGGCTCTAGGGGCTGGGTGAAAGCCCCTCAACCTTGGGCTTCAGCTCTGCCTCCAGCTCCCAGCCCACTGAAGCTAGAGGCTTTTCTTCACAGGGGCAGCTACTGGCTGTTGAGGCTAACAAGCCCAAGGTTGGCAAGTAAAATGGCACAGTGTTGATGTTACCAAACCCCATGGCAGGCCGTTAATTCAAATCCACTGTAAGTCCCAAGGTCGGCAGAGCATGGCAGGCTGCTGAACAATGACATGCCTACATGCAGGGTTCAAGGTGTCATAAGCTAGAGACTATCTCCAAAGCTTCTCCTTATGTACAGGAAGCAGACCACATCCGTAAAGCAGCTACTCAGCTGCTTGTGGTAGATTCCACATGGAGCAGATTGCCAGTCTCATCATGGGGAATAACTACCACCACCCAGCCACCAGGCCCAGCCAAGTTGACATACAAATTTAACTACCACAGTAATAATAATAATAATAACTCAAAAAAAAAAAAAAGCTCCACCCTAGACATCTTCACTGGCAAAATCTACAAACATTCAGAGAAGACTTGACACCAATTCTACTCAAACTATTCTGGAACATAGAACAGGAAAGCATACTCCCTAATTCATTCTATGAAAATAGCACAACCCTGATGCCAACATCAGGCAAAAACACTACTAAAAAAAAGAAATTTACAGATCTATCCCTCACAAAAATAGATGTAAAAATTCTCAACAGAATTCTAGCCAACAGAATTCAACAGTGTATCAAAATTAATGATACATTATGATTAATTGAGATTCATACCAGGGATGCAAGGATGATTCAACATTAGAAAATTAATATAATTTGCCACATATATAAAACAAAGGAAAAGAATCACATGATGATCTCATTTGGTGCAGAAAAAGCATTTGGTAAAATCCAATACACTTTCCTGGTTTAAAAAAAAAAAAAAAACTCTCAACAAAATAGGAATAGAAGAGAAATCCTTCAACATATTTAAGAGTATATATGCAAAGGGAGCTATGGTAGCGTAGTGCCTAAGGCACTTGACTGCTAACCAGAAGATTGGCGGTTCAAACCCACAAGCCACTCCTCGGAAGGAAGATGGGGCAATCTACTTCCATAGTAATACTGCCTCGGAAACCCAAAGAGGGGTCGCTATGAGTCGAGTCCGACTTGACAGCACATAACAGCAACAACAACATATATGCAAAACCAACTGAGGAAGAGAAGGACATAGAGAGGTACATGGGAGGTACAGACAACAAAGATGAACCCTTTTGCACATACAGTACTGCATTGTCAGTGAAGGCAGACATGGGTATATGGGTGGATAGATGGGTGGACAGGCTGAACTAGTAGGTATGTCTATGAAGCGGGGAGTGTACCTAAGACCATGTATAGGGTTGGCAGACAATGTTCCTATAAGTTTATTTGCATGATCTGAATTCCCAGGTGTAGAAGAGAGCTGACAAGGGGCAAGGTTGTAGTCACTTTTTGGTCACAGCCAGCTACCCAGGGAACTGAGTGGTTGAACCTGTGGGCTCGGGACCATAGTCGCAGGGGACATCAAGCTCAATTGGCATAACATACTACACAAAACATTGTTCCACCTCCTACTTGGTAAATAGCAAATGGGATCTTAAAAGCTTGCAAGCTGCCATCTAGATGCAACGATGGGTCTATATAAATAAAGGGTATCCAAATTAGAAAGAATGAAGTAAAACTAACCTTATTAGCAGATGACATGATCCACTGCTGTCGAGTCGATTGCAACTCATAGCGACCCCTTCTTGGGTTTCTGAGGCGGTATCTCTACAGAAGTAGATTGCCCAGTCTTCCTTCCAAAGACTGGCTGGTGGGTTTGAACTGCCAGCCTTCTGGTTTAGCAGTCAAATGCCTTAGGCACATTAGAGAGCTGCAGATCAAAACTACCATGAGATAACCATGTCACCCCTGCAAAAATGGCAGTGATCAAAGCAAACTATAAACAACAAATGCTAGCAAGGTTGTAGAGGGATGATAACTCTTATATATTGCTGGTAGGATTGTAAAATGGTACAACCACTATGAAAAACAGTATGGCGCTTCCTCAAAAAGCTGTTGTTGTTGTTGTTGTTGTTGTTGTTATGTTCTGTCAAGTCAGACCCTACTCATAGCGACACCTCCTTGGGTTTCTGAGGTGGATCACTGTGGAAGTAGATTGCCCAACTTTCCTTCTAAGGAATGGCTGGTAGCTTTGAACCACCAGCCTTCTGGTTAGCAGTCAAGTGACTTAGGCTAGAAATAGAAATACCTTATAATCCAGCAATCCTGCTCCTAGGTATGTATCATAGAGCTATAAGAGCAGTGACATGAATAGATGTATACACTTATGTGAATTTATGTTCACTGCAGCATTATTCACAATAACAAAAAATGTTGGAAACAAGAACCCATCAGTTGGAACCACTAAGAGACTATGGCCCCTAGCTGCCCTTCGGGTCTGGAACTGAACCCATACCTGTGGCTTCCAGCCAAACAAAAGACAGGCATATGAGGTGAACACTAGGTAGATACACTCCTTGGAGAGAACAATCATGGGAGAATAGAAGGGCTGTGTATGCACAGAGACATAGCTCTGGGGGCAGGAATACATGGAGGGAAGGACACAGGGAAGAAGTAACTATAGGGAGAAGTGGGAGGGGAGCTGTTGCATTGTGGTAAATTGTAGTCAATGTCAAGAGACAAAGTGTATGTAAACTGTTGTATGGAAAGTAAATTTGCTCTGTAAACTCACAAATTACAATTTAAAAAAAACCCATCAGTGATAAATGTATAAACAAATTGTGGTACATATACATAATGGAGGGAGCTCTGGTAGCATAGTGGCTAAAGCACTTGACTGCTAACCAGAAGGCTGGTGGTTCAAACCCACCAGCCACTCCTCGGAAGGAAGGTTGGGCAATCCTACTTCCATAGTGATACTGCCTCGGAAACCCAAGGAGGGGTCGCTATGAGTCGGGGTCGACTCGACGGCACATAACAACAACAACATACATAATGGAATACTACACAACTATAAAGACTAATGAGAAGTCCATGAAACATAACACGGATACATCTGGAGGACATTATGCTGAGTGAAATAAGTCAATCCCAAAAAGAAATACTGCATGGTCCCAGTTTTATAAAATGTCAAGATTAGACATACACACTAAGAGCAAAGTTCTTTGATGGTTACCAGGGATGAGAGGGAGAGGGAGAGAGAATCACTTTTTAGATAGTAAATACTTATTACTTTTGGTGATGAAAAAGGCAATACCAAATGTGGATGAAGTCAGCACAACTTAAGGTAAATAAAAACACTAAGAAGTACATGAGAAAAGGGGGCAATTTTGGTAAATGCTATAAAATACACAATTTTGCAACAAGAGGGAAAACAACCAAAAAATGTATATGGTAACATAGGTAGATAAAGATGCATGTATGTGTATGGGAAGGCATATGTGAGTAAATGCACATCCATGTATAGGTACATGTATTTGGGTGTGCTGTATATATATCCAAGGAGCTCTGGTGGCGTAGTGCCTAAGGCATTTGACTGCTAACCAGAAGGTTGACAGTTCAAACCCATCAGCCACTCCGCAGAAGGAAGACTGGGCAGTCTACTTCCATAAAGATTTACCACCTCAGAAACCCAAAAGTGGTCGCTGTGAGTCGGAATCAACTCAATGGCATTGAGTTTGGTTTTTTGGTTTTGGTATATCTATCCACATATGTAATGAACTGCATAAGGGCACAGTTATGAAGGCACCCTAGACATATCCAAACAATTCATGAGATTAGATTACTGGATCAAAAAGCTTGGAACCATAGTCTCAGGATACAACTTAGTCAATTGGCATAACATAGTTCACAAAAATAATGTCTGCATCCTAGTTTATTGAATAGTGTCTGGGATCTTAAAAATTTGTGAGCAGCCATCTAAGATACAACATTGGTAGATACTTAATACTTGTTGCACTGGTCTCTTCTCATATGGAACAAAAGATAATGAAGGAAATCACAGGCTCTGAGAAGAAACTAATGTACTAGTACTAAGAGCCCACATGAACCACAGCCTCTTCTAACCTGAGACCAAAAGAACTAGGTGGTGCCCAACTACCACTACCAACCATTTTGACCACAGGCACAATAGAGGTTTCAGATAGAATGGGTGAAAATGTAGAACAAAACTTAAATTCTTACAAAAGACCAGATACAGGCTAGGCACTATGCTACCAGAGCTCCCACTTGGAAATAGGGTCTTTGCAGTATAATTAGTTAAGATGAGATCACATAGGATAAGAGTAGGCCCTAAACCCAATGGCTGATGTTTTTATTAGAAGAGGAAAAGACATACAGAGGAGAAGAACATAGGAAGGTGGAGGCAGAGATGAGGTGATGAAGCCAAGGAATGCCAGTGATTGCTGAGAACCTCCAGAAGCTGGAAGAGGCAAGGAAAGATTTTTCCTAAAGCCTTCCGAAGGGGCATGGCCCTGCTGACACCTTGATTTCAGACTTCTAGCTTCTCCAACTGTGAGAGAATTCATTTCCGTCATTTGAAGGCACCAAATTTGCAATAATATGTTACGTCAACCATAGGAAACCAATGCACGGCCTTAAAATGATTTGAAGGAGAAAAAGGACATAATCAGATTTCCTTTCTGGGAAAGTCACCCCCAAAATATTAAAATCTCTTAAGCGTGGTAAGATTACAGGTGCATGCTTTATTTTGTTGTTGTTGTTCTCTTTTATGTTTTGTTACATATTTTAATAATTTCCTTTTTGAAAGAAAAATAGGAAAAGATAGATGGGTAGGTGTACTGACAGACCAATCACTCGGCTGCACTGTGGAAAGTATACTGGAGAAGGAGGGGTGGGAGCATGGGTAAGAACCCCACTTAAGAACCTATTTCAGTGAGCAGTGGTAGTGTCCTGAACTAGAGTGGTATAATGGGATCATACAAAAGTAGACTAGTTTGAAAGTTTATTAGGAGCAGACTCATAGGGCTTATGAGAATGAGAAGTGATGCCCAGGTTTTAGGTTTGTGGTACTGGGTGTAAAATGATGGTGCAAAATAAACAGAAGGAATAGGTTTGGGAAAGAAAAGCTCAAGAAAATATCCAGGTAAGTATGTCCAGCAGATAGTTTAAAATGTAGGTTTAGGAGCCAAAAAAAAAAAAAGAGAGAGAGAGACCTGGTCTGGAAGTAAGAGATTGAACATCATGAGTGGAGAGAGTTTACTCATGGAAGTAGATTAAGTGAACTAGCAGAAGCATATAGAACGAAAATAGAAAAAGGCCTACCACAGAATCTCGAAGAACACCAACATTTAAGGGGTGGGCAGAGAATTAAACTGCTTACCCAAAAAGTGAATGGTGATCAAAGAGATGGCAGAAACATCAAAAAGAGAGTAGGGTCAAGGAAGCCCAGGAAGAACCTTTCAGAAGGGAGGGGATAGTCAGTAGGTCAGCAATCAAGAGGTCAGTCAAAGAAAGAGAAAAAGAAGTGTCATTTGGATTTAGCAAGATGCTAGAGCAGTTTCCATGGGACCCAAAGGTAGTTGCAGTGAATTGTTGAATGAGTAGAAGTTAAAAAATAGTCATAGGAAAAATGGCTCTTAAATTATTTGAATAAGGGAGTATAGGTAGAGCAAGGAATGCTCAAGGGCTTTTACCATCCAAAGTTGGAAATTACCCAGTTTAAATGGTAATAGGAAATAACCAAGTAGAGAAAGACATTGAAAGTACAAAAGAAAGGGGAAAGTCAATTGAGCAAAGTGTTGCGAACGTAAAGGAGCAAGCCAATGGGATTTAGCTTTACACAGGAGAGATACCTTTTCCCTTTTAAAGAGTAGGAAGAAAAAGACAAGGACCTCCTTCCCGAAGCGGCAAAGAGAGCCTTTCCGGAGAACTGGCATCCTGAATTTGGATTTCTAGCATCCTAAACTGTGAGAAAATAAAATTTTGTTTTGAAAGCCAAAAAACTAAAGAGTAGGAAGAATGGTGATATTAAGCTAAAAATAAGTTTGTAGGTTTGATGGTAAGAATTTAGGGAGTTTGTATCTCTCAAGGGACAACTCAAATGTTATCACTTTTTGAAAGTCCTCCCTAATTTGACAAAGCAAAACTTACCTTTTTTTCTACCTCTTTCACAATTATTTAATATTTCTGTTAATGCTCAAAACACTATAATACCTTAATTATACAATTGTCTTGCCCAATTGAGTACCTGTTTCCTCTTTGCATCTCAGCCTCCAGTTCAATTCTTAGCACATAATCTTGATCCTTTCTAGTCCTTAATAATAGTTGTGTTAGAAGCTATACTATTTAGTCAAATAGAAAGCTTTAGAAGCTAGCATTTAAAATATCCTTATCTCCTCCCATCAAAAAATAAATTTCACTCTGATAACTAATATCATTTTAACTGGGAAAAGCCCACAGAAGCTCTCCTAGACCAAGAAAAGATTTCAGAGAACCATCTGAAGTAGCCAAAAAGCAGTCATGTCTGAAAGGTTTGAATACAATAGAGCTACTCCTGAAGCCCTATACATGGTAGCCATAGCCTCAGAAACCATTATCAAGCCTCAAAGGATGACGTGTGTTTTGTGTTTCCAAGATTTGGGATGTCTTTTACCCTCTCACTCAGTGTTTCTACCAATAATCTCTCTCAGGACCCACAGACATTTCAGTTGGCATTTAACCAGAATTAATTGAACCATCCTTACTGAGTACCCAGAATCTGCAAGGGTCCACATTTTCCTGAAAGTTGGACTAACATCATTAATCCCAGATAACTTGCATCTTTAGTAAGTGAATGTCCGTTTAATGAAAAGCAAACAAACCCTACACTTAGCCAGGTTTCTTAAAAGTGAAGTCACAGTATAATTACCATTCTTTCATGATATGTTTATGTTCCAGGATTCTAACTTGTATGTTCTTTGTGATTTCTGGGAAGATTTCAGGGACATTTCAGCATCACAAATGCCCCTTAGGCAATCCACTTCATAAAGTTTCAGACAAATTACATATTTCTATATGTGTGTCATTTTTTCTGGTTTGTACTTAACTGTTTTGAAATTTTCTTAAGAATACCTTTTTACGTGTTTTTCTTATACACCTCGTATAGTTAAACTTTACAGTCAGCATGACTAAAAGCAACCACTGAGTGGGTAAGTTAATTTTTTTAAAATGAAGATAGTGACTTCTTGTATTTATACATTTCTCATCATAGTGGTGCTCTTCAAGTTAAATGTTGTGGTTAAGTCTTTGTGTCAACCTGGCTCGGCCAGGTTGAGTGGCTGGGAAGCTGAATGTAGTTATTCCCCATGGTAAGATTGATAATTAACTCCATAGTGCAATCTATTGAGGCAGCTGAGTAGCTGCTTTGGGTATGTAGTCTGCTTCCTGTATATAAGAAACAGCTTTGGGAATGGTCTCTAGCTTATGGCACGCTTGAACCTTGCATGTAGCCATGTTGTCGTTCAGCAGTCTGCCATGCTCTGCCGACCTTGGATCTTTCAATGGACTTGAATTAATGGCCTGCCTTGTGGTTTGGTAACATCAGGACTGTCTGTGTTTTACTTGTCAACCTTGGGCTTGTGGGCGTCAGTAGCCAGCAGCTGTCTGAGTGAAGAAAAGTCTCTAGCTTCAGTGGGCCAGGAGCAAGAGGCAGAGCTGAAGCCCAAAGTTGAGGGGCTTTTACCCATCCCCTAGAGCCTGGCGCTTTGAACTCGGACTTAAAGCCTCCAAACTATAAGAGAATAAACTCCTGTTTCTTCAAGCCATCCCATTTGTGGTGTTTCCTGTTAGAGCAGCACTAGGTAACCAGAATAAATGTGTTCTTTTCTATTTGCTGGATTTAAATGAGTGCTTTAAAGAAAGACAGGGCAAAAAATTAAAGCACACAATATAAATCTTATTATCCATGGAAAAATTTTAGAATATTTCTTTTTTCTATGTAAGCATATGTGAATTCAGGTCTGAGGAATTGTAAGGAGTGAAGATATTGCAAAAAATACTCATTGCAATTGTTGAATATATACATACTTTAAGTATGACCGAATGAAACCTGTACTATAACGATAATAGTATCTTGACCAATTTTTACACCTTCTTTCCACCTAAATGTTTAAAACACTTTTCAGATCAATTTTATTATACTTCCCTCGTTAAGGAAGGTTGAGCAATCTACTTCTGTAGTGATACTGCCTCCGAAACCCAAGGACAGATAGCTGTGAGTCAGGGCCAACTCAACGGCACATAACAACAACAACCTAGTTAAGAGATCAGATCTCTGATCATCTTCAGTGAAGTGTGGAAGCTCTGGTGGTGTAGTGCCTAAGGCATTTACTGCTAACCAGAAGACTGGCAGTTCAAACCCACCAGCCACTCCTCGAAGGAAGATTGGGCAACCTACTTCCATACTGATACCACCTGGGAAACCCAAGGAAGTGTTGCTGAGTCAGATCCAACTCAATGGCAGTGAGTTGGTTTTTCGTTTTGGTCAGTCCTAAGTGTATCTGAGAACAAAGGATCAGAGAAAAGAAAAGCTTTAAATTATACTCCGTTTTTAAAGGAAGTGGACTTTTCCTTTGGCCTTTTAGAACTTAAGAGGTAACTAAGCTTTTCCCCAAAAATAAGTCCTTTCAGTGAATAATAAGAATTTTTAATAAAAATAAGTGTATTTCACTTAAGCCTCACAACAACCTTGTAGTAGTCTTACATCCATTTCACAGTAGCAGGAATTGAATCCCAGTTTGGCCATTCTGTGTAATGGAGGGTAGTGGTGGAGGTGGTGGGGGGGTGAGTGGCTATATGCAGAGTAGAACTGTTCCATAGAGTCTTCAAGGCTGTGCCCTTTCAGAACCAGATTGCCAGGCCTGTTTTTAAAGGTACTTCTAGGTGGGTTTGAACTTCCAAACTTTCAGCTAGTAGTTAAGGGCTTAACCATTTGCAACACCAAGACCCCTATTGTTATTCTAACTTCCTTTAGTTACATAAAAGACATTTGAGTTCCTTTGATTGTGCTCTGTGGATTCTATGTTTATATGGACTTGTTAAGAACTTAATAGAACTACATCAAAATTATTTTGGTTTCCATAAATATTTTGGCTTCTTTTTTAACCTTTTCATCTTCATTAATATTACAAATATTTTTGTTGTGTCCTACAAGTAAAACAACTAAAAAAAAAAAAAATCTCTTGTGTGAAGCAATAAAATGTTTTATCACAAAAATACTTTATAAATACTTTGTATGTATATATTTGTGTATTCATACATACATACATATCTATGTCATTGTTATTTGGTGCTATTAAGTTGGTTCTGACTCATAACGACCCCACTCCTCGGAAGGAAAGTTGGGCAATCTACTTCCGTAGTGATACTGTCCCGGAAACCCAAGGAGGGGTCGCTATGAGTCAGATCCGACTTGACAGCAATGAGTTTGGATTTTTATACAACAGAATAAAACACTGCATGGTCTTGTACCATCCTTAGAGTCATTGCTACGTTTCAGTCCATTGTTGCAGCCACTGTGTCATTGCGGGTCTTCCTCTTTTTCACTGACCCTCTCTCTGCTTTACCAAGCATGCTGTTCTCCTCCAGGGACTGGTCCCTCCTGATAATATGACCAAAGTACAAGACGCATAGTCTCTCCATCCTTGCGTCTAAAGAGCATTCCGGGAAAAGTTTAAAGAGTATATGTGTGTGTGTGTTTATATGTGTGCATGTATATGTATACACATACTCTTTTAATATCTCATTTTCACATCTATTATGTACCTATTAGGTTGTTGTTTGTTTCTTTTAGCTGTTGGTTTTATTTTTAAGAATGAAGTGTGTAGTTTCCCCACTGCAATTTTTTTTAATAGTAAATACACTTCTCTGACCTTTTTTTCTTTCTTTTTTTATCAGCAAGCAACAAATAAATGGCCTCTAGCTATCATTTCCAACCCTGTGTTTTTATGACTCTCTTGGCTTATAACAAACCAAACAGTTGTAGGACATGAGGGGCCAAAGTGCAAACAAAACAAACTGCAAAGCTTTAAAATAAGTCTCTGGAAATGTGTGGTAGACAGGAGAGAATATTAACAATAATATGAGATAATTATGCTCGTAATTCTGTTAGGCACCCAATTGGCAGTATTTTAAGATAAATTTAACAGATCATTGATCACAGATCAATGAGCTAACAGAGAAAAGAAAGTTGAGAATGCGACATGGCACTTGGATGAGTCACTCTCTGGGGACCAATGGTCAAAGTAGAAGATAAAAGTTTAGAGGATGGAGTTGATTCTGAAAATCAGCAATATCAAAACATATCATTATCCTGAAATAATGAAGCCCAGAAACTGGACTGCAACTGGATTGATACTGTTTATAGAAAGGCAAAGCAATGCACTGAAAAAGCCCAGACATTAAGAGGAAGTGAATACTAGAAGGCAAAGCAGTGCAAGTAGTCAGAAGTCCAAGGTATTATTCAGGAATCAGATGAGCCAAAAGGTCTGGGCAACCCAGTCAGAACAGAATCAGGGTTCCCACACTTCTCTTTTAGTCATTAGTGCCTCTAGATTTCAACTCAGGGGCCTACTTCAATATGTTAATACTAGCTCACTGTTTACCTGGACCAGTGAAATTGTATTCAGGCCCAGGAAAGAATGTTTCAGGTGATTGGTGATGCTCCCTAAGGTCTGTTAGCATAGTTGTCTTTCATTTGCTATCAGTCACATGAAGCTTGAGCTCTCACTAATCTTCTAGTCCCTGATATGGTAAAGCTCTGAAAATGTTTGTCATCTTAAATGTGTTTGAATAAAGAGTGTTGTTGTTGTTGTTATGTGCTGTTGAGTCGGACCCGACTCACAGCGACCCCTCCTTGGGTTTCCGAGGCAGTATCACTACGGAAGTAGATTGCCCCATCTTCTTTCCGAGGAGTGGCTGGTGGGTTTGAACCGCCAGCCTTCTGGTTAGCAGTCAAGTGACTTAGGCACTAAGCTACCAGAGTAGATAGACCTTAGTCTGCTCTGCTCTGGCCAGAGCTGCTTTCTTTGTTTCCTCCTAGACTCAAAAGTTTTGTTTTGTTTTGTTTTTTAAGAGCTCATTTTACATTCAATGTAACACATCCATTTAGTTTCAGTCCACATTCGCCATGTCCAACCCTAACCCAGTCTCCTCCCCTACCTACCCTGCAACCGTCCTTCTGTGCCCCTCATATTTATGCACTTCTGTTTGTCCTGCATTTCCTCAATTTGAATGTTGGTTCTCTGGTGTCCCATTGTCTATTGCGCTAAGGGATGTATTCCCATAGAGTGTGTGGGTGCGTCATCCTGGGTTGAGTGGTCTGCGTGTACATCTTGTTAACTACTGGGCTGAGAGCCCCCTCCCTGGGGGTGAGTTTTATTCCAGCGCAGAATGTATAATAGGGCCATAGTATTGGGAGTCTCAGCAGATTTCATCTGACCAGTAATTCTGGTCATTATTGAGTTTTTGGATTTTGTACCATGTTTTCCCTCCCACTCTATCCAGGATCTCCAGATTTGATCCTTTCCTGAGTGGTTGGCATTGGTAGCCAGGCACCATCTAGTTCTTCTGGTCTCGAGGGCCATCGTGTCCTAGGGCTGATTGCTTCTAAATGCCCTTGTTTTTTTGGGGTTTTTTTTTTTTTTTTTTTTT
>NW_006921799.1:4283018-4297016 GCF_000298275.1 Orycteropus afer afer | reverse complement strand
TCTTTGTGGGAAGCTTTTTTATGACCTGTTCAATTTCTTCCCTTGTTATGGGTCTGTTCAAGTTTTCTGTTTCTGAGTGGATAATTTAGGTAGGTCTTGTGATTCTAGAAACTTGTCCATCTCTTCTAGGTTCTCAAATCTATTGGTGTACAGTTTTTCATAATATTCTGTCAGTATCTTTTTTATTTCGGTTGGTTCTGTTGTGATGACACTGTTTTTGTTTACAATTCTTGTGATTTGGGTCATCTTTTCTTTTGTTAGGTCTGCCAATGGTTTATCGATTTTATTAATCTTTTCAAAGAACCAGCTCTTTGTTTTGTTGATTTTCTCTATGGTTTTTTTTGTTTTCCGTTTCATTTATTTCTGCTCTGATCCTTATTATTTCCTTGCTTCTAGATACTGTAGGATTCTTTCATTCTTCTATTTCTAGTTGTTGGAGTTGACACGTTAGAGTGTTCATTTTGTTTCTTTCCTGTTTTTTGATGTATCCATTTATTGCTATAAACTGTCCTCTTAGTACTGCTTTTGCTGTGTCCCATAGGTTTTGGTAGGATGTATCTTCATTCTCATTAGTTTCTAGGAATTTTTTTATTCAGTTTTTATCTGTTCTGTAACCCAATAGTTTTTAAGCAGAGAGTTGTTCAGCTTCCATATGTTTGATGCTTTTTCCTTGCTCTTCCTATTATTAATTTCTAGTTTTATAGCATTGTGGTCAGAGAAGATGCTTTGCAGTATTTCAGTGTTTTGGCATTTATTGAGGCTTGTTTTATGTCCTAGCACATGGTCTATTCTGGAGAAGGATCCATGTGCACTGGAAAAGAATGTGAATTGTGTTTTTATTGGGTGAAGTGCTCTATATATGTCTATGAGTTCCAGTTGGTTGATTGTATTGATGAGCTCTTCTGTATCTTTGCTGAGTTTTTTTCCCGTTGACCTGTCTCTCCTTGAAAGTGCTGTGTTAAAGTCTCCTATTACAAATGTAGAGTTGTCTATCATCCCTTTTAATTCAGTTAATATTTGCTTCATGTATTTTGGAGCACTTTCATTGGGTGCATAAATATTTATTATTGTAACCTCTTCTTTGTCGATTGACGCTTTCAGCATCATATAATGCTCATGCTTGTCTCTTAAGATGTTTTTCACCTTAATGTCTATTTTATCAGAAATCATAATTACTACCCCTGCCCTTTTTGGTTTCCATTGGTTTGATATATTCTTTTCTATCCTTTAACTCTTAATTTGTTTTTATCTTTGTGTCTAAGATGTGTCTCTTGTAGGCAGCATGTCAATCAGTCTTCTTTTCTTATCCAGTCTGCCACTCTCTTTCTCTTGATAGGTGCATTTAGTCCATTCACGTTGAGTGTAATTAGTGATAGGTATGAATTGATTGGTGTCATTCTATTGTGGTTTTTTGTCGTGTCATTGGTGATTCCTTGGTCCGTGTATATTTCTGTGCTGAGTTCAGTTTGTTGGCTAATGCTGTCTCCCTTTTCTTCTTTATAGTTGGTTTGTGTTTATTAAGCCCGTATGTTTTCCTTCCTTCTGGATTTGCTTAGAAGAATTGTTACTCTTCTCTGTGGTTACCTTGGAGTATATTCTTGTCTCTACATGTTTAGAATAGTGTAGTGTGTGCTGCAAAGACATTGTTGTGTTTTCCTCTCCATTTGATGGTCTGTACCTAGAAGTATTATTTCCTCTGATAGGTTAGTTGATGTTGTTGTGTGCTGCTTGAGTTCCTTGGTTTTTAAGATAGAATGATTTATGATCTTATTATGAGTATCTATTTCTGATCTGGTTTTAGAGTTGATGTCACATATCCTGATTTTGCTGATCTCTATTGTGGGTTCTCTATTGGTAAGACTTCCTTAAGCATTTCTTGTAGGGTTGGTCTGGTTTTCACAAAGTTTGTTAATGTCTGTTTATCTGAGAATGCCTTGATTTCGCCCTTGTATTTGATGGATAATTAGACTGGATATAGGATTCTTTGTTGGAAGTTCTTTTCCTTCAGTGTTTTATATATGCGTCACATTGCCTTCTTGCCTGCGTGGTTTCTGCTGAGTAATCGGAGCTCAGCCTAACTGTTTGATTATTATAAAGAATATTTCTTTTTTCTCGGGCAACTCTCAAAATTTTTTCTTTGTCTGTGGTTTTGGAAAGTTTGATTATAATATGCCTCGGTGTTTTTCTTTTGGGATCTATCTTGTGGGGGCTTCTATGAGCTTCTTGGACAAATATCTTTTCTTCCTTCATGAAATGGGGAAAGTTTTCTATTAGCAGGTCTTCCACAATTTTCTCAGGGGTCTTTTTCACCCCTTCTTGTTCTGGAATTCCAGTGAGTCTTACATTGTTTCGTCTCATGTCATCTTATATAATTCTTAGGCTCTCTTCATTTCTCTTAAATCTTTGTTCTGATTTTTCTTCATACAGGCTAGTGTCTAGGGAGTAGTCCTCTAGTTGGGATATACATTCTTCAGCCAGTTCTAATCTACTCTTTTGAGTTTCTACTGTGTTGTGTAGTTCTGTCATTTTGATCCTCGTAGTTTGCATATCAGTAGACATCTTCTGCATTTCTAACTACTGTTTTTGAATGAGTTCTGATTGTGCATGAATCTTAATATTCTGTTTCTCAGTGATTTTCCTGAGTTCTCCAGGGAACTGTCTGTGTTCTCCTTGTTTCTGTTTGGGGTTTCCTTAGGTTCTTGTATAGCTCTATAAATATATCTTCTATATTCCTTCTCAGATAATTCTATTGCCTCCTCTTCCTCCATGTATAATGAGACCTTTGTTTGTGGCTTTGCTTCTAATGCCTTGTCCTGTTTTTTTGTTGTTGTTGTTGTTTGTTTGTTTGATTTGAGGTTGCTTGTTGTTTCCCAGACATTTTGAGATTGTCTTTAACGGCTGGTTATGTGTTGATTTGTTTTGTCTTGGTTTTATGGTTTAATATTTTGAAAAGGTGAAGCTGGTGTATTTTATTTTATTATTGATTCAGGTATGCTGGGTCGCTCTGCAGTTTTCTTTGTGATGGTGGAATCACTGTGTGGAAAGTGGATATGTGTTTCTGTTTGTTGTAAAGAGGGTTTAGGGTTCGAACCGAGAGGTTTTATGGCAATTGGCTGAATATGGTTTCTTCTATTGAATGAGGGAAGTTATTGGTGGAGAAGGTGGGAACAGAAGAAGGAAAGCTTGGTGTTGCTAGGGTCGGTTTCTAGGGATTTGAGCGGGCTGCTACTGATGACGTGGTACTGTTATATGTAAGCCCGCAGCTCAATTTCAGGAAAGATTCCTGTTGTTAGTGTGTCACCACTTTCTGCCAGGCCCAGGCACACTTAAAGACCCCATTTTCGAGACCCCTTGGCACCAAAAAGCCAATCCAAGGTAAATTCCTGGGTCCACACTTGGCCACGGATTCCTCTCTCTCCACCCAGTCTGCCCTCAGCACCAGCCCAGACCGCAAACGGCTCGGGAGTTTGTCTGTGATACCGCCCACGTGCATCACCAAAAATGGGCACGATTTCAGCTGCGCTGGAGTTGGGAGAGTGCCTGTGTAACATGTGGTCCCAATATCAGTGACAAAGACAAGCACAGACCTCTCAGTGCCTCCCAAGCTGACCCAAGCCCTCTCAGTGACCCGCTGAGGGGGGAGCGAGCTCACCTTCCTGGAGCACCAGTGAGCTCTCCGCTTGGGTTTCATTCATGCTGTGCACCTGTTTGCACCTTGCCAACCCAAGTTACCAATAAAATTAGGTGCTGAAGATAGATTCTTGGGGTGTTTGCTGGTATGTTGATGTGGTCGCTGGTATGCTGATAGAGGGTGTCTTCTTCCTTGGCCCACGGAGATCTCAGGTGGGCGCTCTTGCCCACCAGTCAGTGACTGCCCCAGGGAAGTTTCCAATGGCCTCTCTCGGCTGCCCATCCGTCCTCCACCGGATAGATCTTCCTTAAATAATCTTCCTGTGCCTTTCCTCTAATTCTGCTCTTCTGTGTTTGGTGCACTCTGATTCAGTGAGCTCTTCAGAGCACCAAAATCCCTAATTCAAACTGCTGTACCTAGTTTTTCAAGCACTAAGATGCTAGAGGGAAATAACGTAGTGCTTACTGATGAGACTCCATTTTGAATCCTAGAATGATTCTTAATTGTGTATAGAAGCTAGCTTAAATAACATAAAGATCCCTTTCACACCTGAAATTGTGTGTGCCCAAGGTCTTGACAGGGGGCATCTGCATTATTTTATAAAAAATTACAGCTTTGAACCCAGAACGCCCTGCATTTGAACCTTGGTTTCACTTCTTAGTAGCTAAACACACTTAGATAAATTTCTTAGCCATATAAGCCTGCTTCCTCATGTTTAAACTTGAAATAATATCTACCCAGTGAT
Organism: Orycteropus afer afer; assembly: GCF_000298275.1. Taxonomy (NCBI): domain Eukaryota; kingdom Metazoa; phylum Chordata; class Mammalia; order Tubulidentata; family Orycteropodidae; genus Orycteropus; species Orycteropus afer. The sequence goes on along the minus strand of NW_006921799.1, from coordinate 4,292,640 downwards.
GTTTTGAGGATTTCCTAAGTGGCATAAATGGTTAAGTGCTCCACCACTACCTGAAAGACTGGTTCAAACACTGTCAGAGGCACCTGGAAAGACAGGCGTTGTGATCTTCTCCCCAAGAATCACAGCCCTCAAAGCCCTATAGAGGAGTTCTACTCTGCACACATGGAGTAAGCATGAGTTGGAATGTCCTAGGCAGCAACTAACAATAACGAAAACAATAATATTTGGAAAGGATTTAGTTACTATGTAAAATATTTACTGTAAAGCCTGTCTGGAACATAGTAGATATTTCAGTTGCTGCCAAAAAACAACAAACCAAACTCACTGTCATTGAGTCGATTCCAATTTATAGTGACCCCCATTGGGTGTCTGAGGCAGTAAATCTTTACGAAAGTAGATTGCCTAGTCTTCATTCTGCAGAGTGGCTGGGGAGTTTGAACTGCCAACCTTCTGGTTAGCAGTTCAGTGCCTTAGGCACTGTGCCACTACAGCTCAAGACCAAGTCAATTACAACTCATGACAACCTATGTGTTTCAAAGTAGAACTATGCTCCAGAGGGTTTTCAATGGTTGGCATCTTTTGGAAGTAGATCACCAGGCCTTTATTCAAAGCCTCCTCTGAGTGGATTCAAACAGTCAACCTTTCAGTTAGTAACTAAGAGTAGTTAATAGTTTGTACCACCCAGGGACTCCATAGTAGATACTAGTAAATTTTCATTCCTGTCCTCTCTCTTCCTCCTTCCACACCTAAAAACTTTGTATACATCCTCTAAGGCAAAGGGCCTAAGACATTTGACTGCTAACCAGAAGGCTGGCGGTTCAAACCCACCAGCCACTCCTTGGAAGGGAGGTTGGGCAATCTACTTCTGTAGTGATAGTGCCTCAGAAACCCAAGGAGGGGTCGCTATGAGTCACATCCAACTCGATGGCAGTGCATTGTGTTTGTTTGTTAAGACAAAGGGTAAGGTTGGCCTCAAAATGGGAGAAAGTATTTAGATAGGAATACTGAATCCATTACCATCAAGCATTCTGACTCAAGGTGACCTCAAGTATTACACAGTAGAACTGCTCTGTGGGATTTCCTGGGCTGTAATCTTTATGGGAACAGATCACCAGGTCTTTTTTCCATGGCACCACTGGGTGGGTTCAAACAACCAACCTTTAGGTTAGTGGTTGAGCACAAACTGGGTACTACTGAGGTACTGTGGAAAACAGCAATTTACCATTAAAAATATTAATACTATTTTCTAACAGTTTTGCCTTAGAAAATCCGCTTTTTCTTGTCATTTATAGTATAGTGTTGTTGGCATTCAAGGTACAGTTAAAGTTCTTTAAAAGCTTGTTGTTGTTGTTATGTGCCGTCAAGTCGGAAGTGACTCATAGCGACCCCTCCTTGGGTTTCCAAGGGGGTATCACTATGGAAGTAGATTGCCCAACCTTCCTTCCAAGGAGTGGCTGGTGGGTTTGAACTGCCAGACTTCTGGTTAGCAGTCAAGTGCCTTAGGCACTATGCTACCAAAGCATAGTGACTGTTATGCATTGAGCTCAGCTAAAAATTTGCCTTGACAATTTTTTAATTTGTATTGAACATTTAGAGTATGAGTGGCTTTGAATTAAATTTAAATTTTCTTTTAAGTTATTTGTCATTGTATTAGATGTGATTTTGGTATTTTGTTAAGTCCTTACCTATTTTTTTAAAAAAATCCCTACTGGAGTATTTACAAGTAAAATGATCTGAGGCCTGCAATATGCTTTAAAATATTTCAAGGGAAAAAGGTGGTAATAAATAAATAAATAAAACAATATTGGCAAAACTGTCTGGTAGTACGTCAAATGATTAAACATGAGTTACCATATAACAGAGCAATTCCACACCTGTGTGTATTTGCCCAAGAGAAACGAAAGTATGTGCCCACACAAAAATATGTACACAAAAGATTGCAGCAGCATTATTCATAATAGCCAAAAAAGGTGGAAACAACCTGACTGTCCATCAAGAGATAAATGGATAAACAAAATGTGGCATATACACACAATGAAATATTATTCAGCCATAAGAAAGAATGAAATACTGATACATTCTGCAACATGGATAAACCTTGAAAATATTAATTTATGTGAAAGAACCCAGGCCCAAAAGACCACATATTCTATGGTTCCATTTATAGAATATGTCCAGAATAGACAAATCCATAGAGATAGTAAGTAGACTAATGATTGCTTAGGGCTGGAGGTAGGATGGAGAGGTAGGAGAGATGAGAGGGAAAGATAGAGAGAAAGCTGAAAAGTACAGGGTTTCTTCGGATAATAAAAATGATCCAAAATTGACTGTACTGGTATGATTAGAAGGAGCTTGGTAGCACAGTGGTTAAGGGCTGAGCTGCTAACTGAAAAGTCATTGGTTCAAACCTACCTGGCAGCTCCACAGGAGAAAAGACATGGTAATCTGATCATGTAAAGATTACACCCTATCAAACCCTTTGGGGCAGTTCTGCTCTGTCCAGTAGTGTTGCTATAAGTCAAAACTGACAGCACACAAGAACAGTAAGTGGGATGTGGAGTGTGAACTACACTGGGTGACACCATCAGAGGGAGTAACACCAAAATGACTATAAAATTTTTGTGCAGTGTTTCAGCAGAAATTCATTACTTTTATTTTAAAATGTCCCTATAGTTAGTTAGGGAGCTTTGGTGGTATAGTGCCTAAGGCATTTGACTGCTAACCAGGAGGCTGGTGGTTCAAACCCACCAGCCACTCCTCAGAAGGAAGGTTGTGCAGTCTACTTCCATAGTGATACCGCCTGGGAAGCCCAAGGAGGGGTCGCTATGAGTCGGGTCCGACTCGATGGCAAACACAACAACAACAAAATAGTTAAAACAAAAAAAAAAATTGTAAGCCCAACTTATATGTTATCAATATGTTTACGAGTCTAAAACTCTATGTTAATTTGCTTTGTGAACCTTCTAATGCACTTTGGTCAGAGCTGTCATTATTATCCAATTACAATGATGCTTCAAAGCACATGGTTTCACCTGTCAGTGCTACAGACATATGCTGTTGTTTTCATTGCTTCTGGTGTTCTAATTGTCACTGATTTTGTCAAATTTTCTGGGTTTTGGCTACAATATTGTGGTGATTAGTATTTGTGAACCTATATCAATAATTTTTTTTGAGAAAGAACTAGTAATTAAAGGAAAAGAAGAAGAAAAATCAAAAACGGCTTCCATGCAGTTACCAATAATGTTGTAACTATAACAACAACAACAAATGTTATAATAAAATATAGAAAGATTTTATAACAAAATTTTGTTGCCAATATTCATATGATCTAAGTAATATTACATTCAAGCAGTTTAACAACTCTTATCACATATTATTCTATGATTAAAATTGATAATAAAATTACTAAGAATTTTGTATTGTCTGGTATAAGAGGAAGTCCATGGGGCAGGGGGAGTTGAAATCATGATTACAACACTGGATGTCACCAGCGTTAGTGACACCATTGCCAATAATATTGTTAAACATATCTGTGAACATACTAAAAACTATTGAATTATACACTTTAAATGAGTTAATTGTATGGTATGTGAATTACATCTCAAAGTTATTTTTAAAAACAACATTGATAAAATGTTGATCACTGTTGAAGGTGAACAATTGAAGTTGGAGGTGGTCTTAGCCAGGGTTCTCTGACACATAAAATTAGCCATCACAGTGGTTCAATATGCTATGCTTTCTATTTTTGTGTATCTTTGAAATTTTCCATAGTAAAACATTGTTTTCTTTTAAATGTAGGTAAATATCCAAACTATGAACTAAGTTTAAAATCAAGATTGATTTTTTTTTTATCTTGTGTTACCTCAAGTAGGAAAGACACAAAATGATCTGGCTTGTAAGTTAATACATTGTTATTCCTCTATACAAGCCCTTACATTTAACTAACCTCAAGTGGAACACATAGTTTGCATTATACTTGTCAGAGCTATTTTCATCAAGAAATGCCATCAATGCATCCCCTTGCCAACATCTTTGCAGAGTTTACAACTTTCAGCAATTTATTGGCATCGAGTATGCAATACTATTAAGCAGCTGCTGTGCAGTTGAGCTGATTTAATATGCCACCATGCTATGCAAATAGTTAATATTAAATGACCAAGATGTGTGCTTGTAGATTCAAATGAATGATTTATCTTTCTTATAGAACTGTTTGGTGCAGTCATCATCAGCTGGATATTTCATAAGAATGTCCTTGCCCTTAAGATAAATAATGCCAGGCTTTTCCGTTTTGAAAAATCATTATTATACAGCAGTGTTTTTTACTTATTGTCATTTTATTTTGTTGTAGTTCTAGCCTAAGTTTAATATGATCATTAAGAATCATTCTACATTTGTTCATTGTAATGAATGGTTTATTCAATCTCTTAGTAACTGTAATTTTCTTATATTTTTTATATATTGGAATTATAACATATACCTTTAACATTTTGAAAGTTGATATAAAAACATATCAGAATTAGTTAATATTATTATAATAAGATCATTTTATAGAGTAATATTTAAAGGTCTAAACAAATGGTGAAAGGAGGAGAATATTGAGGCATGGTACTTTTGCAGTATTTGAATTTTACAGTGAACAAGCAATGCTTCTACAGTGTAAAAAGCAGGAATTTTTAATAATATTTTGGGAAATGACTCAAATGGAGCATCTTCCAGGTAGGGGCTAGAACTGCCACAATGTTGAGGCATTTGTTTGTTTGTTGAGGGGTTCATTTGGAGAGACAGAGTAGGGTTGACTGTACTCTTTTAGGAAGCTAATCACCCGGCCTAGATTTTCCACAGTGCTGCTGAGTGGGTTCAAACAGCCAACTTTTCAGTTATTAGCTAAGGGCAGGCCATCTGCACTACTCAGGGACCTTTGAAACTGCCACAATAAAGGCACTCCAGAGTAGAGCACATTTTGTGCATTTTGGGGAAATATGCTGTTGTTTAGTGTCTTCTCCTGCAGGCAGAGGACCCTAGACTGAAGCTTGCTCTACGGATTAACTTGGCACATATACAGAGATCCTAATCATCCATCTCATTCAGGTGAATGGCCCATAGCAGTAGAAAATACATGTAAGCCAGTCCTTCATTCATGAGTTAGAACACATAACCAAGACCCATCGGGCCCTTGAAGAAAGTGAATAGCACAAAGGGAAAGAACCACAGAGAAACTGATCCCCTCCTCCAGAGAGGGGGAAAAATTCTGGAGCAGAAAGAAACTTACAAAGTGTTATGATTAGTTTCTTCACAAAGATTTGAGAAAGTATTATTTTCAAAAAACAAGATCAGTGAGCAAAAAAGAATCCATGAAATTTTCAAAACTTGCTCAAATGAAATTATTGTAAGTAAAAATGCCAGTAGAAGAATTGGGAGAATATCATGTACTCTTCTAAAACTTAGAAAAAGATTGAAATTTAAAAGGAGAGTTAAACATTGTAAAACATTCCAGAGAGACAGAAAATATCTATAAAGAAATAACAGTCATCTTGGCATACTTCTTAGAAATTTGATTTTAGCAGAGAATATCAAACTTCTGAAGAAAAGCACAGCACTTTCATCCACAATCCTGTCTCTCCTAGAATTACTAAATGATGTGCCATCAAAAACAAAAAGAGAAAGACAGAATGCAAGGAATAGTGGAACTTGCCAAGATGTGCAATAAAAAGAAATGTCAGAATAACAGCTGTGCCTCTGTCACAAAAGCAGTTGGTACAAAATTGATCCCAGCAAGCAACATGGTTAGGAAGCTGATAATCTTAAGTAACATGGGGGCAGGGGAAGCATATATTCTTTCTATCATTGAGAATAGGAAAAGGCAGAAACTGAGAAGAAAGGAAAAAGATCTCTTTAAGAAAGTCCAGCTCCAAATAGGAATCTAAATAAACAGCATGAGTTTGAGAAATCAATGTAATGTAAGAAGAATCCAGTTAGACTCTTGATACTTTAAATACTTTTGTACATTACAGGTTCCTTTTCTGTAGACCTAATCACACTCTCTGCCCTGCAGTGAACAGTATTTATAAATCCTTAAACAGTACTGCAAATAAACTTAGAGACCTATCAGAAAAGAATAGAGGAACGCGAACTCAAAAGCTAGGAACTCAAATTCAAACACAAGTCTAAACAGTAAGAGAAGAATTTCAAGTAGGAGATGGAGCAGGAATCCAGAGACTGACAAGACCACGATGAGAACTGAATAAGGCTAGAAATGAACTACAAGAGTTCAAGTTGATTTCATCTTACCAAGGGATTCTGTTTTGTAGTGACAAATACGTTTTCTAGTTCTTGCATATTGCTTTGGTACGCTTACTGTTTATTTGCCAGTTTGTGAATTGTAGTTTTGTGAAGTATGATCATTTCCTGTTACAGTTAACACCAATTAGGGTAGTACAATGTGTGCCAGAAATATAGATAAAAGATATCTTAAACTATTTTCATGGTTATAAAGACTCAACATAATAAACAAACGAGTTGTTCCTTTTCTTTAACTCAGCATAACCTTGTTCCAGACCCCAGGAATACTCAATTCCTTCCTTTTGTCCCCCTTTTCTTCCCTCTTTTCTTCCCCCAGCAAGTATGACAGACTAAACTCTCCTTTACTTACTTATCTGGAGTGGTAGACAGTGTTGGAATAATTTTTTTCCTGTTATTTTATCTCATCTTCATGCCGAGAGACAGAAGTTATGGCTAACAGAAAGATGTTCATTCAGATAGAAAGCTTTTCTTTCATCGTGCTGTAAGACCATCATCTCCCCTTTCCCTTTTTCCTTATCTTAGCAAGTAGAACAGTGCTGAAGTCTACCAGACATGTTTAACATTAAATCAGTGATCATATACTAGGGGAACATATAAGGGAAATAACACAATCTTGGGGGAAAAAAAATATATATAAGCCCCCAAAAGATTCAAATTATGTCTATCAGATTGGCAATATCTAATGGTGTACTGAGCAGGCTAGCCACAGTACCAAAAAAAGAGAGAGAGAGAGGATTCTGGCAACATTTATTCCAGCTCCTCTCTTGTCCCTAAGATCTATTAAGGCTATGTGGCTTAAATTCAGCAGCTCTGTTTTAAAATACCCACTGAGGCTAGATGGTTCTAAATAGAACTTATGACAGCCAGAAAAGAAGGGCCTGTAGAAACTTGCTCTGATGTCTATAAACAGATTAGTAGAAGGGTGCAGAACATCTATCAGCCATGGCTCTTGTCTCTTGGCATGAGGATGAAATAAAATAATAGGAAAAAAATTACCTCCAACACACCATACCACTATTCTACAGATAAACAAGGTAAAAGAGAGTTTATTGTCATCTCTCCATTTATTTATTTGTGTTTGATTGAATTTGTATAGTAGTTACTTGTAAATATCCACTTAGTAGCATTGACTTTTGACTGGAAGAAAAAGGAATGGGTAAAAGTTTTTATCAGAATTCTTCAAGAAGTTCAGCATACTTAATTCTTAGTTCAAAAGGCAATTTGATAAAATCAATTATCATTTGGAAAATGGATAAGGGGATAGATAGCCTAGTTAAAGGGATCCTGAAACTATATTAAATAAATTTATTGTTTGAAATGCTGATTTGTAGCCAAGATAAACGATCTTTGGACCTTTCTCCCTATTATCTTTTTATAAGACTTCATAAGGAAACAGCCTATTAAGGAAAAGAGAAAAAGTTAAGTGCCTAAATCTGCTCAACAATCACGTGTAGAAAAACTACAGAGGAACTTGGCTATGCCAGGGGATTTCAAGTTTGTCTATCCAATAGAATCACCAGGGGATCTTTTAAAAATTCCAAAGCCCAGGCCATACTTCAGACCAATTATCTCACAGTCTCTAAGGTGATCCCAGTGTACAGAGAAGACCAGGTTTGGAACCACTAGAGTATGTAATGTTATGTTTATCACTTATTGTATTAAAAGAATATTAATGATTATAAGATTTATGTGCATCATATTGTATATTAATATTTTCTTATTTTCACAGCTTCCCTTATTTATGTAGTGTAGTTGCTTGAAATGTTTCTTGCACTTCAAGAATAAAATTAAATATTTTAGCATCTGTCTGTATTAGCTTGCTTGCTAAAATCATACTTGCCATTTTCTTCTGTTTTCTTATACCAACAGGAATTGGCAGCAATGAAACAGATTCTCATTAATATGCATAGTAAGCATCATGAGGGCAACTTACTTCTTACTACAAAGGATTCAAAAACTTTGACAGAAAATCAGAAATCAAAGACTTTGGATGTGCCTAGAGAACATGAAGACAATATATTTATACCCAAACCAACACTCTTTGTAAGTACAATTAAAAAAAAGCTTGGTTTTTAGTAAATGTATTCTGCATAAAGCTTGTAAATTTCTTTCAGATTGGTTTCAAACGAATTTTAATAGATTTATGAGAGGACATTGAAAGATAATCTCTGTTAATCCATTTCTTGAATATATATATTTCCTGTCCTTCAGCTCATATTTGGGTGTTACATGTTCAATTTACATGCAGGATTTACCAGAAATTACCCTAAATCTAGAACTTATTTCTCCCATGGCTCCAGGGACCAACTATAGGGAAATCAGAAAGCTATTTTGTATAATTTTTTTATTTACATAAGAATAAAAGGAATGCAAAATATCACCTCCCTCCTCTTACTTGTAAAAGAGTATATTTTACTCCAAGATTTCTTCATAAAGTTTAAAGCTAATCATATTAAAGTAGATTGAAATCATGGTGTACAGAAATTAGGCAAAGAAAGAGAAACTAGAAAAATTTAGATTATAAGTAGAAAAAATAAATTATAGAATATTGAAAATGATATGCTTTAACAATAAGAAAAGGAATGAAAAAGCAACAGAATCAAAATAGAAGTTACATTATTAAAGATTTCATTTTCCTTCAACACAGTTTCCCAACAATGCTTTCATTTCTCAAGGGGGGAAAAAACAATATTTTTTTTACCTTCTGAACATACAGACTCAAAACCAGAAAGATTTCCTCTAAGATATTCTGAATCAATGAGTCCCCAGAATCTGATTTTTCAAAACTCCTTACATGGTTATAATACTCAGTCAAGTGTGGGAACTTCTGGTCTAAGCCATTTCATTATACATGCAGATAATGCTGCTCTAGATCAGTGAGATTTGAGAGAGTTCTTGGTGATTATATCATCCAACCTTTTTTTTTTTTTTAAATGACGGAGTTGTAATCTAGATCAAGTAAGGAATGATTGCTGTAAGAGTACATGTAACAGTAATGGAGACTGAGCTGACAGGATGGAGAAACAGGAAGCCTAGATTGACCAACGCAGATACAAGGCAGCTTAAGGGACTTCAGCAGCTGAGTGCTTGGATCTTTTCCTCTAGTGGGACATCAGCTTCTCTTTGTGCATAAGTTTCTCTCCTAGTTTCTGCTCACTCATAATTTCCACTTCCTCAGAACTTTAACTTGCTCAGGCCCTTGTTTTGAGACATGTTTTTGTGCACCCTTTCTTTAAGTACAAGCATACCTTGTTGTGTTTTTTTTTTATTATTATTATTATTTTAATTTTATTTTATTTATTGTGATTTGGGTGAAGATTTA
>NW_006921799.1:4268064-4279267 GCF_000298275.1 Orycteropus afer afer | reverse complement strand
AGGAGTGGCTGGTGGGTTTATAATGCTACTGCATACTTAATAGACTATAGTGTAAATATAACTTTTATATTCACTGGGAAACCAAAACATACATGTGACTTGCTTTATTGAAGTGATCTGAACCCAAACCTGCAATATCTCTGAGGTATGCCTATACTCTTATAGCCTAATTCTCCCTTTATTTTCCAAAAGCAAGAATCTAATCGGTGAAGCCTGTCCTTGTTGCATGGTATTCCCTTTGGGCCAGACTTCTTAAGGTTATTAGGCAGCCTTCTGAGTAGCTGCCCTTGAGCCACATACTCTCCCCTACCGTCCCCATACCCCTATTCATGTCAGCAACTTTGGCTATTGAGCAGGAGTCATGTGGTACCAAATATAGCTACATGCTGACTGCCATTGAGTCAATTCCAACTCATAGCAACCCTATAGGAGTAGGAACCCTACATAGAGTAGAAGTGACCCATAGGGCTTCCAAGGCTGTAAATCTTTGTGGAAGCAGACTACTTTTCTTTCTCCTACAGAGCAAATATTAGGCTCGAACCAACAACTTTTGGTTAGCAGCCAAATGCCTTAACCACTGCATCACCAGACATCCTTATAGCTGCCTAGGGGTATTTATTCATATGGACTGTGGCTATGGAAGAGGGCTAAGATTATGGCAGACACACTACAATGTGTCCATTATGTTATAATCTATAAGAAGAATGAAAGAGGAATACACAGATTTTCACGTCAAAAGAAGGGTTAGATGAAAACCACAAGATACAAATACTTAAAGCCTGTCAGCACACTCTGATCTACATTTCTGATTTAGCTTGGAAACCTGAATTTGATTTCCTGAAATCTTGGCTATATGTAGTACATAAGTACCAGTAAGATTTTCCCCAGCACCTCAAAATAAGGTTACTCAGTAAGAATAAAATTAAGAAGACTCAAAATATTATTTGGGTAGAGTTTTTATTTCCTTCTTTTTGCTCATCTGTATTTTCTCTCTCTCTCTCTCTCTCTCTCTTTACACTATGTTTTCTTTGTTTTATCATATGGAGAAAATTTTCAAAAGAGTTATGAGCTCTGTTGTGTCCTAATGAAAACTGAAAGGTCATACTGTCCCTGGGTGGCACAAGGGATCTGCCCTTCACCTACTGACCTAAAGATAGGTGGTTCCAACTCACCCAGCAGTGCCACCAAAGAAAGATCTGGCGATCTGCATCCGTAATGATTATAGCCAGGAAAATCTTACGGAACAATTCTACTCGATAACACATGAGGTTACCATGAGTCTCAACTGCCTCAAATCAATTCCAGGGCAATGTTGTTGTTGTTAGGTGCCATCGAGTCGGCTCCGACTCATTCCAACCCTATGTACAACAATGAAACACTGCCCAGTCCTGTGCCAGCCTCCCAATCCTTATTATACCTGAGCCCATTATTGCAGCCACTGTGTCAATCCATCTTGTTGAGCACCTTCCCCTTTTTCGTTGACTCTCTACTCTATCAAACATGATATCCTTCTTCAGGGAATGGTGCCTTCTAACAACATGACCAAAATAGATGAGACAAAGTCTGGTCATTCTTGCTTCCAAGGAGCATTTTAGTTCCATTTCTTCCAGGGCAGGTATGTTAGTTCTTTTGGGAGTCCATGGTACTTTCAATAGTCTTCACCAACCCCACAACTCAAAAGCATAAACCCCTTCTTTGGTCTTTCTCATTCATTGTCCAGCTCTCACATGCATATGAGGCGATTAAAAATAACATAGCTTGGGTTAGGTTCACCTTAGTCTTTCTTTCTTTCTTTCTTTTATTATTATTTATTTTATTTTTTGTGATTTGGGTGAAAATTTACAGAGCAAATATGCTTGTCATACAGCAGATCACATACACTTTGTCTCATGACATTGACCACAATTTAGCACAATGCAACATCTCCTCTCCCACTTCCTTCCGATAGCTACCTCTTGCCTGTGTCCATCTCTCCATGCACTCCTACCCCCTGATCTGTCTCCCTGTGCCTGAGCAGCCCTCCTTTCTCTCTTGCTCGTTCTCTCCAAGGAGTGTATCTACCTCAGGTAAAGGCTCATCTAGCATGCCTGCTATTGCTTGGCTGGACGCCACAAGTGTGCATTCAATTCCAGACCTGAAGGGCAGCGAGGGGCCATAGTCTCAGTGGTTCCAGTAGGGTCCATCAGGCCAGCAAACCTGTTCCCCACTTTTTTTTTTTTTTTTCCCTCAAATGATTTTGAGTTTTGTTCCACATTATCCCCACTGTCTATCCAGGATCTCCTACAAAAATCCTCTTCCAAGTGGTTGACAATAGTAGCTGAGCACCGTCTATTTCTTCTGGTCTCATAGTCGTATAGGCTGCAGATGGAATGGTGTACCAGTCACTAGGACTGATTGTTTCTATGAATTTTTGGTTTTCTTCATTCTTCTTGGCTCTGGACGAGGAGAGGCCCATTGTTGCATCTAGATGGCAGCTTGCAAGCTTTTAAGATCTCAGTCGCTGCTCGCCACAGTCTAAGGTGGAACAATGATTTATGTAGTATGTTACGTCAATTGAGCTTGATGTCCTCTGCAACTATGGTCCTGAAAGGCTCACCTTAGTCTTTCAAAAGACATGTTTACTCTTCAGCACTTCAAAGAGGTCTTTGGCATCAGATTTGTCCAGTGTGGTACATCATCTGATGTCTTGACTGCTGCTTTGATTGGTGTTTATTGTGGAACCAAGTAATATGAAATCTTTGACTTTAGTGGTTTTTTCTCCATTTATCATGGTGCTGCTTATTGGTCCGGTTGTGAAGATTTTTGTTTTCTTTATATTGAAATGTAATCCACTGTAGACTGTATTCTTTAATCTCCATCAGTAAGTGCTTCAAGTCATCCTCACTTTCAGCAAGCATAGTTGTGTCATCTGTGTATCGCAGGTTGTTGAGTCTTCCTCTAATCTTGATGCCATGCTCTTCTTTATATAGTCCAGCTTCTCGGATTATTCGCTCAGCATACATATTGAATAAGTATGGTGAAAGGATACAATCCTGATGCACACCCTTACTGATTTTAAACCATGCAGTATCCTCTTGTTCTGTTTGAATGACAGCCTCCTGGTCTATGTACGGGTTCCTCACGAGCACAATTAAGTGCTCTGGAATTCCCATTCTTCTTAATGTTATCCATAATTTGTTATGATCCATACAATCTAATGCTTTTGTATAGTCAGTAAAACACAAGTAAATATCTTTCTGGTATTCTTTGCTTTCAGCCAAGATCCATCTGACATCAGCAATGATATCTCTCGTTCCATGTCCTCTTCTGAATCCAGCTTGCATTTCTTTAAGTTCTCTGTCAATATACTGCTGCAACCATTTTTGAATTATCTTCAGCAAGATTTTACTTTAATGTGATATTAATGATATTGTTTGATAATTTCCACATTCTGTGGGATCACTTTTCTTTGGAGTGGGTACAAATATGGATCTCTTCCAGTCAGTTAGCCAGGTCAGTATCTTGGTATAGAAAAGTGAGCACCTCCAGAGTAGCTTCCATTTGTTGAAAGATCTCAGTGGATATTCCGTCAATTCCTAGAGCCTTGTTCTCTGCCAATTCCTTCAGTACAGCTTCAACTTGTTGCTTCAATACCATTGGTTCTTCATCATATGCAACCTCCTGAAATGGATTAAGGAGTTCTGGAAGTGTAGTGCCTAAGACATTTGACTGCTAACCACAAAGCTGGAGGTTCAAACCCACCAGGCACTCCTCGAAAGGAAGATAGGGCAATCTACTTCCATAGTGATACTGCCTTGGAAACCCAACGAGGGGTCACTGTGAGTCGAATCCACTCGACAACAGTGAGTTTGGTTTTGGTTGGAAATGGATGAACGTCAACCAATTCTTTTTGGTACAATGGCTGTGTATTCCTTCCATCTTCTTTTGATGTTTCCTGCATCAGTCAATATATTGCCCATATAATCTTTCAATATTGCAACTCAATGCTTAAATTTCCTCTTCAGTTTTTCAGCTTGAGAATGCTGAGTGTGTTCCTCCCTTTTGGCTTTCCAACTCCATTTCTTTGCACATTTCATTATAATAATTGACTTTGTCTTCTGGAGCTGCTCTTTGAAATCTTCTGTTCAGCTCTTTTAGCTTATCATTTCTTCCATTTGCTTTAGCTACCCTCCATTCAAGGGCAAGTTTCAGATTCTATTCTGACATCCATTTTGGTCTTTTCTTCCTTTCCTGTCTTTTTAATGACCTTTTGCTTTTTTCATGGATGCTGTTCTTGATGTCATCCCACAATTCCTCTAGTTTTCGGTCTTTGGTGTTCAGTGCATCAAATCTGTTCTTTAAATGGTCTCTAAATTCATGAGAGATATAATCAAGATCTTATTTTGGCTCTCATGGACTTGTTTTAATTTAACTTCAAATTGAACTTGCATATCAGCAGTTGGTAATCTGTTCCACAGGCAGCTCTTGGCCTTGTTTCCGCTGAAGATATTGAGCTTCTCCATCACCTCTTTCCACAGACGTGTTGTTGTTGTTGTTGTTGTTATGTGCCATTGAGTCGGACCCAACTCAGAGCGACCCCTCCTTGGGTTTCCGAGGCAGTATCACTATGGAAGTAGATTGCCTCATCTTCCTTCCAAGGAGTGGCTGGTGGGTTTGAACCGCCAGACTTCTGGTTAGCAGTCAAGTGGCTTTTCGCACTATGCTACCAGAGCTCCTTTCCACAGATGTAGTCAGTCTGATTCCTGTGTACTCTATCTGGCCAAGTCCATGTGTATAGCCACCGTTTATGTTGTTGAGAAAAGGTATTTGCAATGAATAAGTCATTGAGTCATTGGTCTTGCAAAATTCTATCATTTTTTCTATCACCAAGGCTATATTTTCCAACTACCAGTGATTCTTCTTTGTATCCAACTTTTGCATTCCAAACACCAGTGATAATCAGTACCTTTTTATTGCTTGTTTGGTGAATTTCAGACTACAGAACTTGGTAAAACTTTTCAGTTTCCTCACCTTTGGCTTTGGTGGTTGGTGTATAAATTTGAATAATAGTATTATTAACTGGTTTTCCTTGTAGGTGTATGGATATTATCCTATCAATGACAGCATTGTACTTCAGGATAGATCTTGAAACATTCTTTGTGATGATGAATGCCCTCTTCAATATGTCATTCCTGGCATAGTAGATCATATGGTTGTCTGATTGATGGCCAAAACCGGTCCATTTCAGCTCACTAATGCCTAGGATATCGCTATGAGTCGGGGCTGACTCAATGGCAAATAACAACAACAACAACAATGCCTAGGATATGGATCTTTATGCATCCCATTTAATATTTGACAACTTCCAATTTTCCTAGATTCATACTTTGTACATTCCATGTTCCAATTAATAATGGATTTTTGCAGCTGTTTCTTCTAATTTTGAATCGTGCTACATCAGCAAATGGAGGTCTCGAAAGCTTTACTCCATCCACATCATTAAAGTCGCCTGTACTCTGAGGAGGCAGCTCTTCCCTAGTAGTATTTTGAGTACCTTCCAACCTATTGAGAGCTCTGGTAGCATAGTGCCTAAGGTACTGGACTGCTAACCAGAAGACTGGCAATTCAAACCCACCAACCACTCCACAGGAGGAAGGTTGGGCAATCTACTTCTCCAGTGATACTGCCTCGGAAACCCAAGGAGGGGTCGCTGTGGGTTGGATTTGACTCCACAGCAATGGTTGCCTTTTGGTTGCCGACCTATTGAGTTCATCTTCTGGCACTATATTGGACAGCATTTCAAGGCTATTTATAATGTTTTCTGGTAATATATCAAACAGTGTTTCACTGCTATTCATAATGTTTTCACCGGCCACTTCTTTGAGAATCGGATGGCCCTTTCTTTCTTCCAAATCTGTCTTAGTCTGGAATTTCCACTGAAACCTGTCAACTGTGGTTGACCCTGCTGGTATTTGAAATACTGGTGGCATAGCCTCCAGCCTCAGAGCAACACACAAGCTCCCACAGTACGACAAACTGACAGACGAGTGGTGGGTTTATTTATTTGTTCATTTACTTTATATTCTTAAAATACTGTAAACCACTCAAATCAAAGCTTTGAGCTCATACAGAATTAGTAATGTAAACTGACTGGGTGATTGGGGGCAAGTTATTTAAACTCTTTGAGCCTTTTCTTATCTGTAAAATGAGAAGAGAGGTTATAGGAAATTATTTCTGGACTGCTTTTGTACTAACATGTGATTCTCTTAGAACATACCTCATAAATTTTACAGTTGCTCTTTTAAATATTTTCAGTTTTCCATAATGATAGTTTTGTTTTGTTTTTTTTACATTTTCTCTGGTCTTATTTTGTTAATAAGTAATTTATAATGCAAATACTTGAAAATAAGCTACAATCTTTTCATAATCTTGCAGTCCTGTAGCTGAAATGAAAATAATATTTCTAGCTAACTTACTTCTAAATTATTTGGCTGAAATTATTTATTGTTGGCATTTTTTCCTGCTATACAATTCAGGGATGGATGAGTGGATGAATGGATGGATATATGTACATTGAAAATGTGAGGAAAAACACACCAAGACTACTGTTAAGTGGGTAATGGGGTCGGGGTAGAGCTGTGATGTAGAGGAGGAGGAGAAACACATATTTTGCATCATGTGCTTTTCTATATGTGAATGTTTTGCAGTACACATGATATTTATGTATGAAGACACTCTAAAGGGAACATTTTATACAAATGTACTATCCTTTGAAATCACAGATGGCAGAGTGTTTGAGTATTTAATACACAAAATTGTAGAATGTAAGTTCTTTAAGGACAGAAGTGTTGTCTTGCACACCATGGGAACAAAGCAGACACTTAAGTACTTGCTGCTTAAAGGAACAAAAATAGCAATTATTTCTCTCCCCAATTTAGTTATCTTAGCTGTTAAAAAGCTGAACTGGATAGAGAACTTTACTGTTAAGTTAAACCACAAAAAGAACCTGAATCCACTGCTGTTAAGTTAATTCCAATTCATAGGACTCTCTGTTGGGCAGACTAGAACTGCCCTATTGAGTTTCCAAGACTGCAGTCTTTTTTTTTTTTTTTTTAATGCTTTTTATTGAAATATAATTTGTGTACAGTGAAATACACAAAACTAAAGTAACATGGGTCAATGTATCTTTTCTTTTTCTTTGCAAGACTGCAGTCTTTAGGAAACCAGACTGCCATATCCTTCTTCTGCACAGCAACTGGTGGGTTCAAACTGCTGACCTTTTGGTTAGAACTGAGCACTTAAGTACTGCACCACCAGGTGTCCTTAACTAAACCATAAGGAGAATGAAAGCAGCCTCAATGTTAATGCCACTTCTGCCACAAACAGCACGACAACTTACTCATTCAGAAATGCCCGGTTCTTTCCCACTAATCATTACTTTCTCTTAAGGTAGTTTTTAACTGTGCTAGCCTGTTTGTTTTTTTATCCTCATCTGTCCACCAGTCACTCCTCAGAAGGAAGACTGGGCAATCTACTTCCATAGAGATACCACCTCAGAGACCCAAGAAGGGTCACTATAAGTCAGAATCGACTGGATGGCAGTGAGTTTGGTTTTGGTTTTTATCTCCTTCTTAGAAAACAACTGGAGCTATACTAATCCTCTTTGCAGCAGCATTCCCTTTTCCTTCGAGAACAGCTTGGGAATCTCACTAGCTGCCATGCTATAGCTGCCATCCTGTGCCAAAATACCATTTGTATTCAGGATTCACATCATTATCACTAATTTCTGGATATCCTCCTAAAAATACAGATCTTAACAACTTGCTCTTAGTCTTTTTTGTAAGTAGATTATAGGCATTAAAATAAGGAAAAGCCTTAGGCTGCAAGTTGGGTGGGAACATAGTAAGAATGTGTAGGACCAAGATACAGGGTATGAAGTATCACAGTGAGTTTATAGTAGAGTTCCAAGCTTGGCGTGTATTGCTTATGTCGTTGGCCAGCACATGTAGGAGGGGTAAATTAAGCTTATGTAGTTTATACACGAATGAACCATGTTACTTCTAAGTAATTTAGAAGCCTACATATGATCTTCTGAAGGGAAAAAAATTCAAATGAGTATAGTTCCCTTCGATAGCAGTGTACCATCTTTATGCCAAAACCTGTACTAGACATAGAATTTCACTGTCGTTGTGTCCAATCTGAATCATAGCGACTCCTCCTTGGGTTTCCGAGGCAGTATCTTTATGGAAGTACATCGCCCAACTTTCCTTCCGAGGAATGGCTGGTGGGTTTGAACCACCAGCCTTCTGGTTACAGTCAAATGTCTTAGACGCTACACCACCAGAGAATATTTGATCAGAAAGCACAGAATTGGCTTTAAAGACACCTCTGGTCTGGAATCAACCAAAGGTGAACAAACAACAGTAATATGGGCAAAATTAGGTGACTAAGGGAAGGCAGGAGCTCTGGTAGCGTGGTGCCTAAGGCATTTGACTACTAACCAGAAAGCTGGAGGTTCAAACCCACCAGCCACTCCTTGGAAGGAAGATGGAACAATCTTCTGAGTGATACTGCCTCAGAAACCCAAGGAGGCGTCGCTATGAGTTGGGTCTGAGTCGATGGCACGTAACAACAACAACAACAACAACAAGGGAAGGCAAGCCCCAAGCCCCTAGAGCCAGGAAAAGGAGGGAGCAGCCGGAAACCACAGAGTGGCAGGTTCCAGGTAGGAATTAGGTAAGGGGAAGGCGCAAAGGTTTCCAACAGCTAAGGGAGACAAATTTGTCTGTCAGCTTGTCATCCTGTGAGGCTTATACATTGCTGTGAGACTGAGACACACTGAGATAGACTAGGAAGAAGGAGGAGACCCTGCACTACTCAAAAATTGCCCAGGGAAAACCTTATGAATAGCAGAAAAACACTGTCTGATACATTACTGTGCAACTTTATGAATAGTCCAGAAACATTGTCCAATTCAGAGGAGTAGGATGAGTTACATAGGTTAGAAGGCTCTCAAAATAGGACTGGGAAAGAGCTGCATCATCAGAGTAAAACTAGCCTTACTCCTATGGATAAGGTAGTTTTTGAGACCTCCATCTGCTAATGTGGCACCACTCAAATTGACGAGAAACAGCTGCAAACACCCATTAATAATTGGAACGTGGAATGTACGAAGCATGAATCTAGGAGAATTGGAAGTTGCCAAAAATGAAATGGAATGCATAAAGATTGATATCCTAGGCATTAGTGAGCTGAAATGGACTGGTTTTGGCCATTTTGAATTAGACAACCATATGATCTACTATGCTGAGAATGATAAATTGAAGAGGAATGGCATGGCATTCATAATCACAAAGGATGTTTCAAGATCTGTCCTGAAGTATATTGCTGTTAGTGGTAGGATAATATCCATACGTCTACAAGGAAGACTTCTTAATACTACTACTATTCAAATTTATGCACCAACCACTAAAGCCAAAGATGACAAAACTGAAGATTTTGATAAAAATCTGCAGTCTGAAGTTGACAGAATATGCAATCAAGAGCTGTTGTTTATCACTGATGATTGGAATGTAAAAGTTGGAAACAAAGAAGAATCACCAGTTGTTGGAAAATTTGGCCTTGGTGACAGAAATAGTGCTAGAGATCGCATGATAGAATTTTGCAAGACCAACGAGTTATTCATTGCAAATACCTTTTTTCAACAACACAAATGGCAGCTATACATGTGGACTTTGCCAGATGGAGTAGACAGGAATCAGATTGGCTACATCTGTGGCAAGAGGTGATGGAAAAGCTCAATATCTTCAGCCAAAACGAGGCCAGGAGCTGATTGTGGAACAGATCATCAACTGTGCATATGAAAGTTCAAGTTGAAGTTGAAGCCAATTAAAACAAGTCCACAAGAGCCAAAATATGACCTTGAATATATCCTTCCTGAATTTAGAGACCATCTAAAGAACAGATTTGATGCATTGAACACCAATGACTGAAAACCAGAAGAATTGTGGGATGACATCAAGGATATCATCCTTGAAGAAAGCAAGAGGTCACTAAAAAGACAAGAAAGAAAGAAAAAACCAAAATGAATGTCAGAAGAGACTCTGAAACTTGTCCTTGAGCAAAGAGTAGCTAAAGCAAATGGAAGAAATGACAAGATATAAGAGCTGAACAGAAGATTTCAAAGAGCATCTCGAGCAGACAAAGCCAATTACTATAATGAAATGTGCAAAGAAGTGGAGTTAGAAAAACAGAAGGGAAGAACACACTCAGCATTTCTCAAGCTGAAAGAACTGAGGAAAAAATTTAAGCCTCGAGTTGCAATATTGAAAGATTCTATGTGCGGTAGCATAGTGGCTAAAGACACTTGCCTGCTAACCAGACGGCTGGCGGTTCAAACCCACCAGCCACTCCTCGGAAGGAAAGTTGGGCAATCCTACTTCCATAGTGATACTGCCTTGGAAACCCAAGGAGGGGTCGCTATGAGTCGGGGCCAACTCGACGGCACATAACAACAACAACAACATGTGCAAAATACTGAATGATGCAGGAAGCATCAAAAGAAGATGGAAGGAAAACAGAGTCACTGTACCAAAAAGAACTAGTTGATCTTCATCCATTTCAGGAGATGGCATATGATCTAGAACCAATGGTATTGAAGGAAGAAGTTGAAGCTGTACTGAAGGAATTGGTGAAGAACAAGGCTCCAGGAATTGATGGAATACCCATTGAGATGTTTCAGCATACAGATGTCCCACTAGAGGCCCTCACTTGGTTATGCCAAGAGATTGGGAAGACAGCTACATGGCCGACTGACTGGAAGAGATCCATATTTGTATCCATTCCAAAGAAAGGTGATCCCACAGAATGTGGAAATTATCAAAAAATATCATTAATATCATATGCAAGTAAAATTTTACTGAAAATCATTCAAAAACGGTTAAGCAGTATATTGACAGAGAACTTCCAGAAATACAAGCTGGTTTCAGAAGAGGACTTGGAACAAGGGATATCATTGCTGATGTCAGATGGATCTTGGCTCACAGCAAAGAATACCAGAAAGATGTTTACTAGTGTTTTATTGACTATGCAAAAGCATTTGATTGTGTGGAACATAAAAAATTGTGGATACGACTGGTACACCATCTGATCTGCAACCTATACAACTATGAGACCAGAAGAACTAGATGGTGCCCGGCTACCACTGCCATCCACTTGGAAGGGA
>NW_006921799.1:4260308-4266809 GCF_000298275.1 Orycteropus afer afer | reverse complement strand
ATTTCATTGTACTCATAAAGAACCTGTACATAGACCAGGAAACTCATTCAAACAGAAAAAGGGAACACTGCATGGTTTAAAACTAAGAAGGGAGTGTGTCAGGGTTGTACCCTTTCCCCATACGTATTCAAACTGTATGCTGAGCAAATAATCCAAGAAGCTGGACTATGTGAAGAAGAATGTGGCATCAAGATTGGAGGAAGAATCATTAACAACCTGTGATATGCTGATAACACAACTTTGCTTGCTGAAAGTAAGGATGACTTGAGGTACTTAATGATGAAGTTTGAAGACTACAGTCTGCAGTATGGATTACATCTCAATATAAAGAAAACAAAAATCCTCACAACTGGTCATATAAACAGCATTATGATAAATGGAGAAAAGATTGAAATTGTCAAAGACTTCACATTGCTTAGTTCTACAATCGACACCAATGGAAGCAGGAATCAGGACATCAGACGATACACAACACTGGGCCAATCGGCTGCAAAGGACCTCTTTCAAGTGCT
Organism: Orycteropus afer afer; assembly: GCF_000298275.1. NCBI lineage: Eukaryota > Metazoa > Chordata > Mammalia > Tubulidentata > Orycteropodidae > Orycteropus > Orycteropus afer. The sequence continues at coordinate 4,266,297 of NW_006921799.1, read as the reverse complement.
GAAGAGCAAGGATGTCTCCTTGAGGACTAAGGTGCTCCTGACACAAGCCATGGTATTTTCAATCACCTCATATGCATGTGAGAGCTGGGCAGTGAATAAGGAGGACCGAAGAAGAGTTGGTGCTTTTGAGCTGTGGTGTTGGCGAAGAATGCTGAAAGTACCGTGGACTGTTAAAAAAACTCGAGGTCTGTCCTGGAGGAAGTGCAGCCAGAATGCTCCTTGGAGGCAAGAATGGCCAGACTTTGTCTCAAATACTTTGGTCATATTGTCAGAAGGAACCATTCCCTGGAGAAGGATATCATGCTTGATAAGGTGGAGGGTCGTCAAGAGGGGAAGGCCTCAACAAGATGGACTGACACAGTGGCAGTGGCAGTGGGCTCAAGTATAACGAGAATCATGGAGCTAGCTCAGGACTAGGTGGTGTTTCGTTCTGCTGTGCATAGGGTCACTATGAGTTGGAGACAACTCAACGGCACCTTACAGCAACAACAACAACAACAACAAGGGAAATGGAGGGAGCTCTGGAGGCGTAGTGCCTAAGGCATTTGACTGCTAACCAGAAGGCTGGCAGCTGAAACCCACCAGCCACTCCTCGGAAGGAAGATTGGGCGATCTACTTCCATAGAGATACTGCCTCAGAAACCCAAGGAGGGGCCGCTATGAGTCGGGTCCGACTCGACAGCAGTGAGTGAAAAGGAAAATAGAAACTACTACAGAAATTCAAAGAATAGATACTTGATGTTGATGGACTCCAGGAAAGCTTTGTGAGAAAGAAACTGTTTGGGCTTGACCTTGAAGAATGGTTAGTATTTTGACAGGTGAAATAAGGTTAGAGTTAAAAATTCCAAGTGGAAAGAAATACAGTATTCATAAAATATTTTCTAACTGTGCTCCTTTTCATTATTCAAGAATAGGATGTTTACTATATTTAGATTTTATTCCTTGCTTAGTACATGCTTATGTCTGGTTTTAGTCATTTCACCATCCATTAACACTTTCCCCTAGAACAAAATGGGGGGGGGGGGGACTGTACATAGGTTATAAAATTTTTTTCTCATTATTTATGAGGAAATGTCTATAACTTTTTTCAAAACTTGAACATAGTATTTATTTGTAATATAGTAATATAACAAGTATAATTGGATGTATTGAGACAAGTAACACAGGATGCCTCATTGGGCTAGCACTTCCACAGGGTCATGTTATAGCTCTGTGCCTCCCAACCTTGTTTACATCATAACATACATATAAGAGTATAAGATTCTGAGGACACTGGGATAAATGAACTTTGCTGGTAGGCTGAAGGACTTCAGCCTCACCAAGCCTTGCCAGTGACATTGGGGGCCGAGAAAACCAGTACGGTAGCTCATCATACCTGGAACACTTTTCTGGTACATTTTTATGGAAGCTCTGATCTCATTGAGCTTTTCAACTGTAAATGTTGAAACTAGATTTGTCTCACTCACGTGTGACCAGACCGCAAGACTGATGGCTTTATAAAATTATGTTTTAAAAGTAATAATGTTTCAATTTTTAGTGTCTGGAATACTACAACCTCTTCCTGATGTAATTTAGCTCACAACCTGAATTAGAAATAAGGAATTTCACAAAAGACAGGCATATGAGGTGAACATTTACATTAGGTAGATGCACTCCTTGGAGAGAACAATCATGGGAGAATAGAAGTGCTGTGTATGCGCAGGGAGACAGCTCAGGGAACAGGAATGCATGGAGAGGACACAGGGTAGAGGTAACTTTAGGGAGGAAGTAGAGGGGGGCTGTTGTATTGTGGGGAATTGTAGTCAATGTCATGAGATAAAGTGTCTGTGAGTTGCTGTATGGAAAGTGAATTTACTCTGTAAACTTTCACCCAAATCACAATTAAAAAAAAAAAGAAAGAAGGAATTTCTCATTTAGAAGTAAAACAAAGAGAGTTAAATGATCTCAGAAGGTCTCAGCTAGTTGATATTCGATAGGATTTATCCTGTCGTTCTGTGCCGTCGAGTCGGACCCGACTCATAGCGACCCCTCCTTGGGTTTCCGAGGCAGTATCACTACAGCAGTAGATTGCCCCATCTTCCTTCCGAGGAGTAGCTGGTGGGTTTGAACCGCCAGCCTTCTGGTTAGCAGTCAAGTGCCTTAGGCACTATGCTACCAGAGCTCCCATTCACTTAAATTGGGCCCTGCTTATTTTTACTTATTTGATTCACAGCCTATATCTTTGTCAGAAAACAAAATAATTATGTCTACTAGACATAGTGGAGCTCTGGTAGTGTAGTACCTAAGGCACTTGACTGCTAACTAGAAGGCTGCCGATTCAAAACCCATCAGCCACTACTCTGAAGGGAGGTTGGGCAATCTACTGCCATAGTGATACTGCCTTGGAAACCCAAGGAGGGGTCGCTATAAGTAGGGTCCGACTCGATGACACATAACAACACTAGACATAGTAGATTATCTACTAAATAATCTTTCTTTTCCTTAGAGAAGTGGTACTGCTTTAACACTAATAGATTCTTTTTTTATGTATAATTTTTATTGTGATTTGGGTGAAAGTTTATAGAGAAAATTCATTTTCCATATGTTTCATATACATTTTGTTTCATGACATTGACTGCAATTCCCCACAATGTAACATCTTTGTTCCCACTTCCTCCCTGTAGGTACCTCATCCCTGTGTCCTTCCCTCCCTGCTGTGTCCTTCTCTCCCATGCACTACCCCCTCCCCCCAGCTGTCTCCCTGTGCAAACACTGCCCTTCTGTTCTCCCACAATTGATCACTCCAAGGATTATATCCACCTGATGTAAATGTTCACCCCATATGCCTGTCTGATGTTTGTCTGGAAGCCACAGGAATGAGTTCACTTCCAGACTGGAAGGGTAACTAGGGGCTGTAGTCTCAGGGGTCGCACCAGGCTCTATCAGACCAATAAACCTGGTCTTTTTTTTATGATTTTGAGTTTTGTTCCACGCTCTTCTCCCCCTCTATCTAGGATCTTCTGGACTGATCCCTTTCCAGATGGTTGACAATGGTAGCCGGGCACCATCTAGTTCTGGTCTCATGTTCATATAGGCTGAAGATCACATTATCCACTAGCTCCTTGGACTAATTGTTTCCATGTGTCTTTGGTTTTCTTCATTCTTCTTTGTTGTGCACGAGGCGAAACCCATCGTTGCATCTAGATGGTCACTTGCAAGCTATTAAGACCCTAGTCACTACTCATCAAAGTAGGATGTGGAACAACGTTTTTTTGTAGTATGTTATGCCAATTGAGCTTCATGTCCCCTACCACCATGGTCCCAAGCCCACAGATCCCTCAGTGTAGCTGGCTGTGGCCAAAACAACTTTGTCCCTTGTCAGCTCTAGTATACACCTGGATATTCTAACAGCACATATAAATACACACGTAGAAACATCATCTGCCAACACTATACATGGTCATGGGCACACTTCTCCCTGCCTAGACATATCTGATCGTTCAGCCTGTCCACCTATATACCCATCTATATAGGTCAATGCTTGCCCTCACTGATGATGCAATACTGTACATGGAAAAGGGTTCATCTTTGTTGTCTGTACCTCCCCTGTACCTCCATATGTCTTCCTCTTCCTCAGTACCAGCATGTGGATCACTCACTTTTGGCACATTGCCCTTCCCTTCACCCAAATCAATATGAGTCTCTACCTATCTAGCAGTGTTCCCTCCCCTCCCATCCCTGGTAACCAACAAAGAAATCCACCTTCTATGTATAAACTTTTCCTTGACTTTTTATAGTAATGACTTAATACAATATTTGTGCTTCTGTGATTGACTTATTTCACTCAGCATTGTTGTTGTTGTTGTTATGTGCTGTCAAGTCAGACCCAACTCATAGCGACCCCTCCTTGGGTTTCTGAGGCAGTATCACTACAGAAGTAGATTGCCCCATCTTCCTTCCAGGGAGTGGCTGGTGGATTTAAACTGCCAGCCTTCTGGTTAGCAGTCAAGTGCCTTCGGCACTGTGCTACCAGAGCTCCTTCACTCAGCATTATGTCCTCCAAGTTCATCCATGTTGTGTGGTGTTTCGCAGATTCTACATTATTCTTTAGTGTTGCACAGCATTCCATTGTGTGTATGTACCATAGTTATTCATTCTTCTGTTGATGGGCACTTAGGTTGTTCCTGTCTTTTTGCTGTTGTGAATAGTGCTACCGTGAACAAGGGTGTACATATCTGTTCTTGTCCTGGCTCTCACTTCTTTAGGATATATACCTAGTAATAGGATTGCAGTATCAAAAGATATTTCTATTCCAACTATTTAAGGAATCACCATACTGCTTTCCACAGTGGTTGTATCATTTTACAATACCACCAGCAATGTAGGAGAGTCCCAGTCTCTCCACATCCTCACCACCATTTGTTATTTTTTACCTTATTGAACTTTGCTGTTAGTGCTGGGGCAAGCTGGTATCTCATTGTTTTTTTGTTTTTTTTTTTTTTTTTTTTTTTTTTTTTTTTTTTTTTTTTGCATCTCTTTAATGGCTAATGATCATAAACATTTCTTCAATTGTTTGGTGGCCACCTGAATATCTTCTTTGGTGAAGTATCTATTCATGTCTTCTGTCCATTTTTTAATGGGATTGTTTGTCTTTTTGTTGTTGAGGCGTCGGAGTTTTCTGTAAATTTTAGATATAAGTCCCTCGTCAGGTATGTAGTTGCCGAATATTTTTTCCCAATCTGTGGTTTCTCCTTTTACTCTTTGGAAGCACATAAAAGTTTAATTTTCGGAAGGTCCCATTCATCTAGTTTATCTTCTGCTGTCTGTGCATTTTAGGTAATGCTTGATAGTCTATTTATGCCATAAATGAGGGCCCCTAAATTTGCCCCTGTTCTTTCCTTTAGGAACTTTATAGTTTTTGGTTTCACATTTAAGTGTTTGGTCCATCTGGAATTAGTTTTTGTGTATGGTGTGGGGTACAGATCTTGTTTCATTTTTCTGCAAATGGATAACCAGTTTTGGCAGCATCATTTGTTAAGGAGACTTTCTCTTCCTCTTTTAATGGATTTCAGCCCTTTGTCAAAGATCAGCTGACCATAGGTCAATGATCTATTTCTGGGTTCTCAATTCTATTCCACCAGTCTATGTGTCTGTCTTGGTACCAATACCAGCCCATTTTGACTACTGTGGCTATATGGTAGGTTCTGAGATCCAGGAGTGTGAGACTTCTACTTTGTTCTTCTTCTTCAATAGTTCTTTGTTTATCTGAGGTCTCTTTCCTTTCCATATAAAATTAGTGATTGGTTTTTCCATATCCTTAAAGAATGTTGATGGGGTCTAGATTAGGAGTACATTGAATGTATAGACTGCTTTGGGTAGTATTGACATTTTCATAATATTCAATCTTCCTGTCCACAAGCATGGTATATTCTTCCATTTATGTAGATCTCTTATGATCCAACACTAATACATTCTTAATCTCTAGCTCATTCTCTTGATTCTAGGAGTATCTACTAGGTTCATTATATCTACATTTATCAGTTATTATTTCTTCTCATTTTAACATATTTTCTCAGTATGTTATGATCTCCAAGCTTTGTATTAATGTTTTGATTGGCTACTTCTGGATGCCAGAAGGGTACCTATCAATTATTTATCTCCAAAATCACACTGTAACATAGTAAATTACTTCTAATAGATTTCTAGTAAATCCTTATTGCTTCTACAACAACTTTCAGAGCTTTTCTTAAATCTGAAATACATCTTACTTTGGGGCCTGTAACACTCCACCAACAACCCAAGGTTTTAATTAATATTAATCTGTACTGTTTGTTTATAACAATGACATATATAATTAACTTGAACCAGCACATAAAAACTAAGGCAATGTTAAAAAATTGGGGTTAAGATATATTAGGTCATAAAGCAAGGCTTCATAAATTTAAAAACATTGAAATATTGCAAAGCATCTTCTCAGATCATAATGCTATCAAATTAGAAATCAATAATA
>NW_006921799.1:4248968-4257030 GCF_000298275.1 Orycteropus afer afer | reverse complement strand
ACTAAAAATTACCTGTAAATAATTTATTTGTGTAAGATTACAGCCCAGGAAAACCCATATAGGGTCACTATAAATCAGAATCAACTTTATGGCACACAACAACAACAAAATAATATTAAATATTGTATATATTAAATATATACATATATGTGTGTGTGTGTTTACAGAGCCTGTTGTAGTCTTGAACTTAAAGAAAATGGAAATGGGGCCCTCCTCAATTAAAAGGTTAATTCTTTTAATAACTAAAGAGACATATAAAAATGTATCACATAAAGTACCACCCCATTGTATTAAGGGTAAGTAACTTTATTAAGACAATTGTTGTTGTTATGTGCCATTGAGTCGGACCCGACTCATAGCAACCCCTCCTTGGGTTTCCGAGGCAGTAACACTACGGAAGTAGATTCCAAGGAGTGGCTGGTGGGTTTGAACCACTAGCCTTCTGGTTAGCAGTCAAGTGCCTTAGACACTATACTACCAGAGTAGTATAAAGAAACAGTACTGTTCAAACAACTAAGTGAGTAGAATTAAAATAAAAGCAGTTAACTGCATATCTGAATTATTTTGTTGTACGCATTTTTTGGATAGTCATCCATCAGGAGTTAGCACACTCTTTTTTGTGAAGGACAAGATAGTAAATATTTTAGGCTTTGAGAGCCACATATAATCTTAGCTGTATATTTTTCATTCTTTCTGTTTGTTTGTTTTTACCTTTCTTTAAAAATGTTAAAACGATTTTTAGCTGACAGGTCCTATGGCCCGAGTCTTTTTTATATGAACTATCTTACACTAGTTGCTCAATACTAATGAAAAGTTGATAAAGACTTAGAAACTTCCAGTATCGAGAACTTAGGGCTGTCCCCAGTGGAGAGTACTTTATTGACTAAAATACCTAGGAGTGAAGAATATACATTTATTGAGCATCAGAAATCAACTTTCTATGATCATAATCATCTACTTGGAGTTTGTTTGAATTTTGGTAATGATTAGACTTAAATACTGAGGTTGATGAGAAGTCAGAACAACATATTCTATCCTAATGTAATTGACAGAGAACCTGAATTTCAGACAATAATATGACAGAGGGCAGAAGTTCACCAGTGCAAGTATTGAACATACCAGTGTATTTGAGTTAACAAAGCAGAACGTACTGTTCCCATGACTTACTTGTCATTATCATTTCCACTCAATAATTGGGATGTTGCTTATTGTTGTTGTTATGTGCCGTCAAGTTGGCCCCAACTCATAGAGACCCCTCCTTGGGTTTCCAAGGCGGTATCACTACAGAAGTAGATTGCCCAACCTTCCTTCCGAGGAGTGGCTGGTGGGTTTGAACCTCCAGCCTTCTGGTTAGCAGTCAAGTGCCTTAGGCACTTAGAATCATAAATACTGCCCATCATACTTACAATGGTGATGTTACCTAATTATTTGGACTCATATTATTGCATTCTTGTTAGCAGCACTTTCTTTCACATTGCATATCATTATATAGCCTGATAAAAACAAAATAGGAAGCAAACACAGAATACTGTTAAGGGTTGTCTTTTTATTCAGTGATGAATGAATTAGATGAATGGAATGAAAGAGGCAACAAACCTTTGTATTAATTCAGGCAGAAATTACAAAGGTCATGGGGCTGGTGAAGAAGGAAGAGGAAGTGATAAATTACAGGAGAAGTCTGAGAGATACCCCAACAGGAGAAAAAAAAGAGGAGAAGACAAGCTACTCTACTCAAAATGGAGTGAAGGAGGTTTTTCAGAGAGCTGGAAGAGCAGTTGTGTTTTATTTTATAAGCACATTTCCTAATTACTATGTTTATTTGCCTCTTGAAGGCATGTAGAAAAACAAGACTACATAGGAAGAGATTTGAAAATTAAGTGCTTCCAAATATTATAATGATAAATTATTAGTTACCATAAAATAGTAGCCAAAAAAAAAGTCCAAATTCACTGCCATCAAGTCAATTCCTACTCATAGTGATCCCTCCTTGGTTTCTGACACAATATCTCCACAGAAGTACATTGATTGCCCAGTCTTCCTTCCAAGGAGAACCACCAGCCTTGTGGTTAGCAGTCAAATGCCTTAGGCACTATGACACCAGAGCTCCCAATCTGGTTACCAATCAAATGCCTTAGGCACTATGCCACCAGAGCTCCCAATAAAATAGTAGTAATGATAAAATGTGAATGACACCACAGCAAAAATTATTTTAAAATTTATTTTTAAATTTAAAAGTAAACTTTTAAAGTTTATTTTGAATCATATAATCAGAAAAAGTTCTAAGATATGTGGTTTACATTTATAATCTACAGTTTAGGCTAAGAAATATTAGTTGGGTATTTAAAAGTACAATATCCAATGGTTATCCAATGTCAAAATTGTGGATAATATAGGAACCAGCCACCAAACACCCTTATTAATATATGATATATAAAACATTTAAATTTAAAAATAATAATACAAGGAAATGTGTTCATTTAACCAACATTTATTGAACATTATTTTATGACTTCTCTCAAGGAATTTCCACTTTCTTTAGTAGGTGATTCAAGTAAAGATTTGTAATAGTGATACAATAAGGTAAGTATTTCATACTTTAAGTTCTTGAGAAAACACCAAAAGAAGCATAGACATATCAGAGCCAGCTTCTTAGAGGAGATGACCTTTGAGCTGAATCCAGAAAAAAAAAAAAAAATAGGTATGAGCCCTTCAGACAGTGTACATCAAGTGGGAAACCCAACTAAATTTTTTTTTTTTAAATAGGGAACACTTCGCAAATTTGTGTGTCAGCCCTGTACAGGGGCTGTGCTAATCTTCTCTGTATAGTTCCAATTTTAGTATATGTGCTGCTGAAGTAAGCACAAGAAACTCATTTTTAATAGTATTGATTGAGAGCTAAGTGCTTTATTTCATTATTTCATTATTATTTATATCTTCATTAAATTCATTATTATTCATGCAGTATTCCATTTTATCATCCTAACAGTCCTCTGAGGTAAATTACTGTATCAGTCAAAGTCCTTTTAAGGAACAGATGGTACATTCTGAAGTGACTCTTTACAAGCATATGGAAACCAACCAGTGATGGTGAATGTTTCAGGACTAAGGAACTATGCAAAGCTGCACTACTCCTAAACATAAAGGGACAACGTGAACAGACTGGGGCCTCCTTACGGAAACTTTGGTTTTACATAGAAAAATTTAATCACTGCCAAACTTTGGCCAGGCAGAGAAAGAGCTAGGGAATATATACACTCACTTCTTCCACCAACAAACCTGCTGTGCCTTCCATTGGCTGAGCTTAACCAGAAACCAGAAGGCAAGGCTGACACAGCCTCCCGGGGTGGAGCAGAATATATAATAATGGAAAGTAGATCTGAGAACGCACAGAATATCCAGCACAGTTCTTTTTTATTATCTCCATATTACTTGTGAGGTAACTGATGAGTCATTAACTTCTCCAAGTTCACAAAGTTAGTAAATGGCTGGGTACTGTTTCATTCCAGAGCCTGTGCTTTAACCACTGTGCTGTACTGTGCTCAGAACGATAAGAAGTCAAAGGAAGCATGGACCACAGCCAGGCACTTTACTCTGTACTGAAGATACAACATTAAACAAGATAAACACTGTAAATTACTTGAAGCTAAGAGTCAGCATCTTTAGAAATTGTGTTCCACTGCTAGTTCAGTGACTTAAGCAGATTGTTTAGTCTCTCAGATAAAGGCCTGGAGATGAGTATTTTAAGGCTACACTAGTAATGAGGCTAATAACTGGTAGGTCAGCAGTTCGAACCCACAGTCTGCTCCCAGAAAGATTACAGCTTATGAAACTTTATGGGGCAATGACCTAGATTCCTTTCTCTACAACCATCCTTGACGTGTGGCTTCTGTTCTCAGATTCACAGTTTAGTTGCTGTATCCTCAACCATCACGTCTGCATTTACATTCTAAGCAGGAAGCAAGAGGTAAGAAGGGGAAAGACCATCTCCTTTTCTAAAGGAGTTTTCCCATGAGTTCTGGCCAGCATCTTCACTGTATATCACATTGGCCAGAGCTTAATTATATAACCACACCTAGCAAGGGAAGCTGATAACTGTAGCCTTTAACTGGATTAGCCCATTGCTCCCCTAATAAAATCAGAGCTTCGTTGTTGAGAAGGGAAATAGATGTAGACTAGATAAGCAGCAGCCTATGTTATATGGTTTTAATTCATTTTTATATACCACAGCCTCTAACACAATAACCTGGCATATAGTATTCAATCCCCATTGCCATCGAGTTGATTCTGATTCATAGTGACCCCCACTGGGTTTCCAAGGCAGTATTAATGGAAATAGATTGCCCCATCTTCCTTTCACAGAGCAGCTGATGGGTTTGAACCACGGACCTTCTGGTTAGCAGTCAAATACCTTAGGCACTGCACCACCAAATTTCAAGTATTCAATAAGTACTGTTAAACTAATCTCAATTACAAATGATTTAGTTCAAGAGTTAGGATTAAATAAGTTAATATAGGTCAGATCCTAAAGGGCCCTGTCTTCTAAGTTGAATTTAGTTGGAACATGACAGTGATGAGCCCCCAAAAATTAACCTGACAATAAGGAACATACATTTATCCTATGGAAGAAAACTATGAAATTAATTTAAACTGGTGATCAAATGTCTGAAAAAGTCACCTTAAGTAGTGGGAAAGCATTTACTGTGGCAAATCTGAAAAAAAGAATGTATAGATTGCAAGGGAAGGGATTGAATGCAATGGCCCAGACACAGACAATAGGAGAATCCAGCAAACTGTCGCTGGAATTCTGGCACTGCTTTTGTTTAGTATACTGCTGTTCTTAGGTGCTTTGGAGTCGATTCCCACTCACAGTGACCCCGTGTGACAGAGGGGAACTGCCCCATAGGGTTTTCTAGGATGTAATACTTACAGGAGCATATTCTCAGATCCTTCTCCTGCACAGCCTTTGGGTGGGTTGGAATTGCCAACCTTTCAATTAGCAGCCAAACACTTAACCATTGTGCTACCAGGACTCTTTTTTTTTTTTTTTTTTAGTACAAAACTTCATATTAATTGATTAAGAAAATGCAAATGAACAAATTCTGTACTATTTGCTGTAATCCTGAGGATGTATAACTTGGACTATAGAAGTTGCTTACAAATTATTTTGTCTAAGATCCAAAGTTAAGAAAATAATTTTATATTGTGACCAAGTGATGACACACAGTTTCTCAAAGCACACTTTCCCCTTAGTATGACAGATACTCTGATATTGCTAGTCTATTTTTTCTCAATTCTTGTCTTTACTCAATTGACTCATGGCTTGAGACCTGCATTTGAAAAACACCAGCATAGGCATTCCATGACTGAGAGTCTTAGACTTTTCACGGACACTTCTTTTTTAATCAACCAAACATCTCACTCTGATTATATGAGAATCAAGCAATCCTTAACTTTTACTCTAACTTTTCTTTATATTCTGTGACTGTAAAAAAATAAAAACACTGATAAAACTGACAGACTTTCCTGACCAAATGATAACTTTATTTCTCATCACTAATTAATAAACTAGCTTTCTGCCCTGTATTTTTGTTTCTTTTGTATTTGGTTAGCTTCAGCCACTTTTGAGTTCTCTTGATAGACACCATCTGACCTTTTCCAAGTGACTTCCTTATTTTACTCCTGGAAGTATCTTTCTGTAGTCAGAAACAAAGGACAGATATTGTTTGGTTCTACTTGATATGAAATATCTAGAAAAAGCAAATTTATAGAGACAGAAAGTAGATTAGAAGTTACCAGGAGCAAAGTGGGGGGGGGGGAGAAGAGTTATTACTTAATGCGTACAAAATTTCTGTTTAGTGTGATGAAAGTTTTGGAAATAGATAGTGGTGATGGTGTATAATATTGTGAATGTAATAAATGCCACTGAATTGCACAGTTTTAAATTGATGTATATATAGTTTTACCATAATAAATTTTTTAAATATATTTTTATAAAATTTAGGGACTATTTAGAATGGATATAGCAGATGAAAAGATACAGAAACCTAATATTAAGAGGAAGCTAGCATTACTGATTTAAATGACTGAGGAAATAATAACATTCAACAAAACAGAGAATATACAGGATTGGAGGAGTTCACGTTGACACACTGAATTTTATTTATTTATTATTTATTATTTTTGTAGTGTTCTCATTCTCCCCTACCCCCAGTAACCCACAAAGAAAGTTTCCTCCCATATATAAACATTTCCTTGACTTTTTACAATAATAAACTAATACAATATTTGTCCTTCTGTGATTGGCTTATTTCACTCAGCATGATGTCCTCCAAGTTCATCCACATTATGTGGTGTGTTGCAGATTCTACAGTATTCTTTAGTGTTACATAGTAGTCCATTGTGTGTATGCACCATAGTTTGCTTATCCATTCTTCTGTTCATGAGAACCTAGGTTGTTTCCGTCCTTTTGCTATTGTAAATAGTGCTACAGTGAACATGTGTGTGCATATATCTGTTCTTCTCCTGGCTATCACTTCTTTAGGATATATACCTAGTAATGGGATTGCTGGATCAAATGGTATTTCTAATTCCAGCTTTTGTGTGTGTGTGTGGTTTAGGTGAAGATTTACAGAGCAAATTCACTTTCCATACAGCAGTTCACATACACTTTGTCTCATGACATTGACCACAATTTACCACGATGCAACAGCTCCCCTCCCACTTCCTCCCAATAGTTACCTCTTCCCTGTGTCCATCTCTCCATTCACTCCTACCCCCTGAGCTATCTCCCTATGCCTGAGCAGCCCTTCTTTCTCTCATGCTTATTCTCTCCAAGGAGTTTACCTGCCTCAGGTAAATGCTCAAGTGATATGCCTGTATATTGTTTGGCTGGAAGCCACAGGTGTGTGTTCAATTCCAGACCTGAAGGGCAGCTAGGGGCCATAGTCTCAGTGGTTCCACCAGGCTCTATAGGACAAGCAAACCTGGTCCTCCCCGCCTCTTTTTTTTTTCTCCAGATGATTTTGAGTTTTGTCTACATTGTTCTCCCTCTCTATCCAGGATCTCCTACATAGATCCCCTTCCAAGTGGTTGACAGTGGTAGCCGGGCATCATCTAGTTCTTCTGGTCTCATAGTCGTATAGGTTGCAGATTGGATGGTGTACCAGTCACTAGGACTGATTGTATCCATGAATTTTTGGTTTTCTTCATGCTTCTTTGCTCTGGACGAGGAGAGACCCATCGTTGCATCTAGATGACAGCTTGCAAGCTTTTAAGATCCTAGTTGCTACTCACCAAAGTAGGAGGTGGAACAATGGTTTGTGTAGTATGTTATGCTAATTGAGCTTGATGTCCCCTGCGACTATGGTTCTGAGCCCATGGGTTCAACTACTCGGTCCCTCTGGGTAGCTGGCTGTGACCAAGCAGTGACTGCCACCTTGCCTCTTGTCAGCTCTACTATACACCTGGGAATTCAGATCATACACATAAATTTATAGGACCATTGTCTGCCAACCCTATACATGTTCTTGGGTACACTCCCTGCTTCATAGACATACCTACTAGTTCAGCCTGTCCACCCATCTGTCCACCTGTCTATCCACCCATATACCCATGTTTGCCTTCACTGACAGTGTAGTACTGTATGTACAAAAGGGTTCATCTTTGTTGTCTGTACCTCCCATGTACCTCACTATGTCTTTCTCTTCCTCAGTGCCACCATATTGATCACTCACATTTGGTACATTGCCTCTCACTGCCCAAATCAATACTTATCTCTATCTATCTAACAGTGTTCCCTACCCTACCCTCCCACCCCTGGTAATGAACAAAGAAAATTTCCTTCCATATATAAACCTTTCCTTGACTTTTACAATAACGGACAAATACAATATTTGTCCTTTTTTGATTGACTTATTTCACTCAGCATAATGTCCTGCAAGTTCATCCACGTTATGCGGTGTTTTGCAGGTTCTACATTATTCTTTAGCATTGCATAGTATTCCATTGTGTGTATGTACCATAGTTTGGTTATCCATTCCTCAGTTGATGGACACCTAGGTTG
>NW_006921799.1:4237628-4248608 GCF_000298275.1 Orycteropus afer afer | reverse complement strand
CCTACTTCCATAGTGATACTGCCTCGGAAACCCAAGGAGGGGTCGCTATGAGTCGGGGCCGACTCGATGGCACATAACAACAACAACAACAACAATGGCTAATGATCGTGCACATTTTTTCATATGTTTGCTGGCCACCTGAATATCCTCTTTGGTGAAGTGTCTATTCATGTCTTCTGCCCATTTTTTAATTGGATTGTCTTTTTGGTATTGAGGTGTGCAGTTTTCTATAAATTTTAGACATAAGTCCCTTGTCAGATATGTCGTTGCTGAATATTTTTTCCCCAATCTGTAGGTTCTCTTTTGACTCTTTTGGAGAAGTCTTTGGAAGCACATAAAAATTTAACTTTTAGAAAGTCCCATTCATCTAGTTTGTCTTCGGCTGTTTATGCATTTTGGGTTATGCTTGACAGTCTATTTATGCCATAAATGAAAGTCCCTAAATTTGCCCCTAGTTTTTCCTCGAGGAACTTTATAGTTTTAAGTTTCACGTAAGTCTTTGATCCATCTGGAGTTAGTTTATGTGTGGTATGAGGTACAGATCTTGTCACATTTTTCTGCAAATGGATATGCAGTTTTGCCAGCACCATTTGTTAAAGAGACCATCTCTTCCCCATTTAATGGATTACAGCCATTTGTCAAAAATAAGCTGGCCATAGGTCGATGAATCGATTTCTGAGTTCTCCATTCTGTTCCTCTAGTCTTCATGTCTGTCACTGTAGCAATATCAGGCAGTTTTGACTACTGTGGCTGTATAGTAGGTTTTGAGATCTGGGAGTGTAAAACCTCCTACTTTCTTCTTCTTCAATAGTGCTTTGCTTATCCGAGGTCTTTTTCCTTTCCATATAAAATTATTGATTGGTTTTTCCATATCCTCAGAGAATGCTGATGGGATCTGGATTGGGATTGGATTGAAAGTATAGATTTCTTTGGGTTGTATCGACATTTTCACATTTTCACAATGTTCAATCTTCCTAGTCACAAGCATGATATGTTCTTCCATTTATGTAGATCTCTATGGTTTCTTTAAGTAGTGTTTTCTAGTTTTCTTCGTACAGGTCTTGTGTCCCTAGTAAGATTTATTTTGTTGGTATTTTATTTTGTTGGTAGCTATTGTAAATGGTATTGATTTCCTTATTTCCTTTTCAACAATATCTTTGCTGGTGTAGAGGAATCCAGCTGATTTTTGAATGTTGATCTTTTATTCTGCCACTATGCTGAATCTCTCAATTAGTTCCAGTAATTTTTTGGCTCTGGTGATGTAGTGCCTAAGGCATTTGACTGCTAACCAGACAACTGGCAGTTCAAACCCACCAGCCACTCCTCAGAACGAAGATTGGGCAATCTACTTCCATAGTGATATCGCCTCAGAAACCCAAGGAGGGGTCACTATGAAATGGACCCAACTGGATGGCAGTGAGGTTTTTTTTTTTTTTAGTTTTTTTCCTGAGTCACTTGGGTTATCTATATATAGGATCGTATCGTCAGCAAATAGGGATAGTTTTACTTCTTCCTTACCAATTTGGATGCCTTTGATTTCCCTTTCTTGCCTTATTGCCCTAGGTAGGACTTTGAACACAATGTTGAAGTAGAGATAGAGGGCCTCCTTATCTGGTTCCTGTTCTCAAGAGGAATGGTTTCAGTCTCTCTCCATTGAGAATAATATTGACTGTTGGTTTGGGATATATGCCCTTTATTATGTTGACGAATGTCCCTTCTATTCTATTTTTCTGAGAGTTTTAATCAAGAACAGGTGTTGGATTCAAATGCCCTTTCTGTATCGATTGATATGATCATGTGGTTCTTTTCCTTTGTTTTACTTATGTGATGGATGACGTTGATTGTTTTTCTAATGTCGAACCATCCTTGCATACCTGGTATGAACCTCACTTGGTCATAATGTATTAATTAATTAATTAATTATTCATTCATTCATTCATTCATTCATTCATTCATTTTGATATGTTGTTTGAGCCTATTGGCTGGGATTTTGTTGAAGATTTTTGCATCTATATTCATGAGGGATATTGGTCTGTAGTTTTCTTTTTAGTGATGTCTTTGCCTGGTTTTGTTACAAGGTTATGCTTGCTTTATAAAATGAGTTAGGGAGGATTCCATCCTTTTCTACGTTCTGGAATAGTTTGAGTCGGACTGGTATCAGTTCTTCTTTGAACATTTGGTAGAATTCTCCAGGGAAACCATCTGGGCCAGGGCCTTTTTTGTTGGTAACTTTTTTTATGACCTGTTCAATTTCTTCTTTCATTATGGGTCTTTTCAAATTTTCCACCTCAGCCTCTGTTAGTTTAGGTAAGTAGTGTGTTTCTAGAAATCTGTCCATTTCTTCTAGATTTTCAAATTTGTTGGAGTAAAGCTCTTTGTAGTATCCTGATATTATTCTTTTAATTTTTGTTGGTTCTATTGTGGCATGGCCCAGTTAATTTCTTATTCCTGTTATTTGTATTCTCTCTCTCTTTTCCTTTGTTAAATTTACCAGTGTTTTGTCAATTTTATTAATCTTTTCAAAAAAAACCAACTTCTAGTCTTGCTGATTTTTTCTATTGTCTTTCTATTTTCTGTTTCATTTCTTTCTGCTCACATTTTTTTTTTTTTTTTTCCTTCTGGTAACTGTAAGCTTTTTTTGCTGTTCTTTTCCTAATAGTTGGAGATATTGGGTTAAGGTGTTGATTTGGCTCTTTCTTCTTTTTTGATGTGTGTATTTATTGGTATAAATTCGCCTCTGATCACTGCTTTTGCTGTGTCCCAAAGATTTTTGTATGTTGTATTTTGATCCCCATTTGATTCAAGGAATTTTTAATTTCTTTTTTTTTTTTTTCTTCTATTACCCAGTCATTTTCAGAGAGAGTGTTATTCAGTGTCCATGTGTTTGCTCTTTTTCCATTGATCTTCCTATTGTTGGTTTCTAATTTTATAGTATTGTGATCTGAGAAGATACTTTGCAGTATTTCAATGTTTTTAAATTTAGTAAGGCTTGCTTTATGGCCTACTATATGGTCTATCATGGGAAATGTTCCATGTGCACTGGAAAAGAATATGTATTGTACTCTTGTTGGGTGAAGTGCTCTGTAGATGTCTATAAGGTCAAGTTGGTGAATTGTATTGTTTAGTTCTTCTGCATCTGTGTGCGTTTCTTTCCTGTTGTTCTATCTTTGATTGTAAGTGGTGTATTAAAGTCTACTATGACTGGAGTCATATATTTGTCTTTTCAGTTCTGTTAAAATCTCTTTTATGTATCTTGGGGCTCTTTCATTGAGTACATAGATATTTAATGTTATGTCCTCTTACTCAATCAATCCTTTAATAATTATATAATGTCCTTCCTTGTTTCTTATGGTGGTTTTTGTCTTAAAATCAATTTTATCAGAAATAAATATTGCCACTCCTATTCCTTTATGGTAGCCATTTTCTTGATATATCTTGTTCCAACCTTTGATTTTCAGTCTATTTTTGTCTTTCTCTCTAAGGTATGTCTTTTGTAAACAGCATACTGATGGGTCATGTTTTCTTGTCCAGTCTGCAGCTCTCCATCTCTTGAGTGGTGCATTTAATCCATTGCCATTCAGTGTAATTATCAACAAATATGAATTTGTTGCTGTCATTTTGTTACGTGTTTTATCATAGTGTTGCTGATTTCATTGTTCCATATAATTTTCTATGCTGAGCTCATTTTGTTTATAAATGATGTTATCACTTCCTTTGTTACTGTTGTTTCAGTATTTGCTAAATATTTGTTCTTGTCTTCTTTTTTATTTTGATGTGAAGGTTTATCCTTTTTCTTTGAGGTTACCCTGTGATTTATAATTTTCTTCCCAAGTTTAGAATAGTCTGTTCTCTCTTGCAATTGTCTGGACTTCCTCACCATGTAAAAGTTCTGTAACTACAAAGTTTTCCCCCTCTTTTTGGTTTGTAGTTGTCCTCATTTACCAATTGATGTCTCTGGTTCCCTGTTTACAATCTCATAAGCTTATTTATTTTGGATACTTCCATAACTGGGTTGGTTTCTGGGTTATGTCATCATGGGTGTTAATGGTCAGTTGTTGTTTTTCTCTGTCCAGAGGATTCCCTTTAGCATCTCTTGTAAGGTTAGTATGGTTTTAACAAATTCCCATAATTTCTGCTTGTCCGGAAATGTCCTAATTTTGCCATCATATTCAAGGGACAAATTTGTTGGGTATATAATTCTTGGTTGGAAATATTTTTCTTTCAAGGTTTTATATATATATCATCCCATTGCCTTCTTGCTTGAATGATTTCTGCCAAGAAATCAGGACTTAGTCTTATTGGCCACCCTTTGTAGGTAACTTTTCATTTTTCCCGTACTGCTTTCAGGATTCTTTTTTTCTCTTTTGTTTTGGTGAGTTTAATGATGATATGTTTTGATGATTTTCTTCTGGGGGTCTATCCTGTTTGGGGTTTGTTTTACTTCTTGAATGGATATATTCTCATCTTTCATCATGTCGGGGAAATTCTCTTCCAACAAGTCTTCAACAATTTTCTCAGTGGTTTTATTGTCTCTTCCTATTCTGGAATTCTGATTACACACAGGTTATTCCTCTTGATAGTATCCCACATGAACCTTAGCCTTTCTTCATTTTGTTTTCATATTTTTTCTGATTAATTCTTTTCCAAAGAAGTATTGAGGTATTTGTCTTCAATCTCACTAATTCTGTCTTCCATTGATTCAGTTTTACTCGTTTGCCTGTTCAGTGTTTTATCTCTGAGAATTTACTATTAATCTGCTGGATTTCTACCTGTAGATTTTGTTATCATTTCTAATTTTTCATTCATTTTGTTATTTTCTTCATATATTTTCTTCTGAAATTGTTCTAGTGTTTTCTCTGTGTTTTCCTGAATTTTATCAGTGTTTTCCTTGATCTGTCTCTTAATCCATTGAAGGTACCTAAATATAATTCTTCTAAATTTGTTAGCAGGGAGTCCCAATGCTGCTTCTTCCTCAGGGGTGTGTTCTGGGTCTGTATTGTGGTCCTTTGTTTCTACTGCTTTATCTTGCTTCTTTGTGTGGACTGTGATGGTCTGTTGTCTCTGAGACGTTGTGATGTATTTGTATTTATTTTTAATTGATGATTTTATGTTGGAGTGATTCACCCAAAATTTTCCTTTTTTGGATGTTATCTGAGTAAGCAGAGTACTGTGATCCTCTGTTGCTACTTGGCAGCACTTATGTACTCACCACCTGTCTCCTTTCCAGTCGTCAGCCTCTTATATGTCCGTGCTGTCCTTGACAAGCAGAGCCTATTCTTAGGTCCCTGAAATCTGAACAAGAATGCTGTCCCTTTAAATATCCAAAATGACCCCACTTGTAAACATTCAGGATGGCTGTGTCCTCCAGACAGCCAAAAGTCCACAGCTCCATTTGTCTCCTCCTTTGCTATTTCCCTTTTTAGTCATCAGCTATCAGCAGCCTTCTACGCAGCCCTTGGCAAGCAGGGCCAATTTTTAGGTTAATTCTGAGGTCCTAACACCACTTGCAAATACTCAGGCTGGCCGTGTTATCAGGATAGCTGACAGTCCGCAGCTCCATGTGGTTCCTTATTCACCATTTTCATTCAGGTTCTTCTTCTAGTGGTGTTTAATCCACTTCTGTATCCTTTCTTTCAAAGCTCAGGGCTCCAGGATTATCTCCTGTATCTGTGTCAATTGGTTTCCCTCTCCTCTGTTGAAGAGGGTCTGTTTAGCTTTTCTGCCTATTCCGCCATCTATCTGGAAGTCTGACATACTGAATTTTAGTTGTCTGTGGTGACCATCCATGTCCAAGTATTTGTAGCTCAGGTTAGAGTTAGGAGCTTATAAATGAGGAGGGGAAAGAGAGTCCACTCACTAATTTAGGTAGTAATTTTAGCTAGCCAAAGCCATGAATAGCATAGTGCCTAAGGCACTTGACTGCTAACCAGGAGGCTAGCGGTTCAAAGCCACCAGCCACTCCTCAGAAGGAAGGTTGGGCAATCTACTTCCATAGTGATACTGCCTTGGAAACCCAAGGAGGGGTCACTATGAGTCGGGTCCAACTTGACACACAACAACAACAAAGCCATGAATAAGTTCAACAAGAGCTTATCACTGATATCACTTCCAGCATTTTGTACATCAGCTATGATGTATTAAACAATATAAAAAGATAATGTATAAGTAATCATACTTATCTATATGCTTATTTACCTTTATGTGTGTGTCTATATACATATATTTAGGAATGTGGTCCTTCATAGTTTTAAGCAGATATAAGTGGGAAAGGAGTAAACTGCATATTTCATTGACTGTACAGACGTACTTCGGAGATATTGCGGGTTCAGTTACAGACCACCCCAATAAAACAAATATTGCAGTAAAGCAAGTCATGAATTTTTTGGTTTCCCAAAGAAAATTTGGTTTACCATATAAAAATTATATTTGCACTATACCATAATCTATTAAGGAAGCTCTGGTGGCATAGTGCCTAAGGCACTTGACTGCTAACCAGAAGGTTTGACGGTTCAAACCCACCAGCCACTCCTCGGAAGGAAGATTGGGCAATCTACTTCCATAGTGATACTGCCTCGGAAACCCAAGGAGGGGTCACTATGAGTTGGAGACGACTCAACGGCACATAACAACAACAACATAATCTATTAAAAGGAGCTCTGGTGGCAATGTGGTTGAGACATTGGGCTGCTAACCAAAAGGTTGGCAGTTTGAACCCACTGGCCACAGGAGTAAGATGAGGTAGTCTGCTTCCATGAAGATTTACAGCCTTAGAAACCCTATGGGGGTCAGTATGAGTCAGAATTGACTCGATAGCAGTGGGTGGGTGCTCAGTCTGTTAAGTGTGCAATAACATTATGAAAAAGTTTGAAATATTGTGAGAATTACCAAAATGTGAAACAGAGACATGAAGTGAACACATGATGCTGCAAAAATGGTGCTGATAGACTTGCTTGATGCAGGATTGCCACAAACCTTCAATTTGTCGGGGGTGGGGGACATTATCTGCAAAGTGCAATAAAACAAGATATGCCTGTAATGTACTGTGCCATGGGACAATTTTCATTCTATTATACATAAGGTTGACATGAGTTGGAGCAGACATAACAACAGTCTATTATATACAATAGGGTGCTTTGATTGAAATCATTGCCTTATATAAGAAATGCTAAATGCTCTGTCTTGAAACAGTCCTCTCCCCGTTTTTTTGTTTTGTTTTGTTTTAGTATTCCTACAGCCTGGCACTCTTCAGGCTGAAATGATTGAGCAGTAAACCAAGCAGCACTCTGGTAAATGCTTAACAAGTCAGAAGATTTAAAACATAGTAATTTAGAGATAGTAATTCTTCAATAAATGTATATCTGTGCAGATAAGACAACTAAAAAAAAGGAAGTCACGTCCTTGTCTTTTATAATTCTCTGAAATAGAATCCGTTTATAAAATACTAATCTCTGTAGAATATCAGGCTTTGAAAGCCCCCAAAAAAGAAAAAAAAACATGTTTTCTTCTATGTATTTCAGATTATTTCTGTTAAGACCTTTGCTTTTAAATATCCTTCTGAATTAAGAAAAGCAATTATTTGCTGCAGTTAC
Organism: Orycteropus afer afer; assembly: GCF_000298275.1. NCBI lineage: Eukaryota > Metazoa > Chordata > Mammalia > Tubulidentata > Orycteropodidae > Orycteropus > Orycteropus afer. The sequence goes on along the minus strand of NW_006921799.1, from coordinate 4,241,019 downwards.
ATAGAAAGCCTCAATGTATATACTTAGTTCTATGAATTGCCTGTTTGTAAACATTTGGTTTGATGTTTTTTCTTCTTTTACAGACCAAAAAAGAAGCACCTGAATGGTCTAAAAAAGTAAAGATGAAGACATAGAATTTTAGATGTATTTGCAATATTGTTATTCACTCGGGATATTCTTCTTTTTATGGACAAAAAATTATGTTTCCAACCTTTTTAAAAATAATCTAGAAGTTTTTTTTTAATTGAATGTTAAATTAACACATTTTGATATAATAACCAAAATGTATAAAATATAAAAGCTAGTATACTTTCTGTTTGGTTTTATCTATTTTGATACAGAATAAACAATCTACTGTATTTATGATTTAGATTTTGGGTTTTCCTAATTGTTCAATACATTTTAAGTTATATGGCTGATAAATATGTGGGTAGATATGTATTTTCCAGACTATATAAAATCAGAGTTTAAAATGTCAAAAAAACAATACTAAGACATTTTATATTTTACAAAATTAAGAATCATTTGTGAAGTATACTAGAAGGCATTTCAAATGCCTAATGGTGGTCAGATACCATATCTTTGGATATGGATTGCTCATTCTTTGGTCTCTTTTTCTCCTTATACTTCATATTATTATTAACCAATAAAATTTGGTAGAAAATATGTTGTTAAATTGGTCAAAATCATGCTGATCCAAATGCAGTATGAAAAAAATTTCTTGTCATTAAATATATTCCTTTTTCATTTAAGATCTTAAAAGAAGAACAGAGGGAGGGAGAGAGAGAGGATTGTGTATATGTGTGTGTGTATGTGTATTTTTTTAACCTGTGTGGTGGTTAAGTTTGTGTGTCAGGTTGGCTGGGCCTGGTTGAGTGGCTGGGCAGCTGGATGTAGTATTTCCTATGATGAGACTGGTAATCAACTTGATGGTGGAATCTACTGAGAGCAGCTGAGTAGCTGCTTTGGGTATGTGGTCTGCTTCCCATATATAAGCAGCAGCTTTGGGAATGGTCTCTAGCTTATGGCATGTTTGAACCCTGCATGTAGCTGTGTCATTGCTCAGCAGCCTGCCATGCTCTGCCAACTTTGGAACTTTCAGTGGACTTGAATGTATGGCCTGCCATGTGGTTTGGTAACATCGGAACTATGCCTTTTCACTTGTCAGCCTTGGCATTGTCAGCCTCAGGAGCCAGTAACTGAGTGAAGAAAAGCCTCTACCTTCAGTGGTCTGGGAGCAGGAGGCAGAGCTGAAGCCCAACATTGAGGGGCTTTGACCCAGCCCCTAGAGCCTGACACTTTGAACTCAGACTTAAAACCTCCAAATTGTAAGAATAAACTCCTGTTTGTTAAGGCTATCCCATTTGTGGTACATTATTGTCAGAGCAGCACTAGATAACCAAAGCACTAACCGTCCCTCCCTCGACACTTTCTGCTTCTCTGCTGGGTTCAATAATTCATTGCAATAGCCACAAAAACAATATTCAGAGACAATACTCAAGATTATGGGGCTTACTAGGGAAGTAACAGATTACTCAGGACCAGAAAACAACTCAGGTTACAGTTCTTCAATCAGGACAGCTTCTTCTCAGTTGTGCCCCAGGCACGTTTCTCTCTGGCCTGTGCCTCTACCCTGCTAGGGGAAGTGTTATAAAGCTCTTTCAGCTCAGCTGATCGATGCCCGCTGTCTGTCTGCCATCTCTCTGCCATCTCAGCACAGGGATTGCAGGTCCAGGGATGCACTCTACTCATGGCTCTAATCTCTTGATGGCAGTGAGATCCCCGCTTCTGCCTCTGGCAGGGGTATTTTAAGCCTAGCAGATGGCAAAACTGACCAGTCCCCACATTAGGGTTCTGTATACCTTATTTCCATAGTCCCACCCCAACAAGGGTGCCATGTACCATATTTACATTCTTAGCAAGCTATCTAATCCCCTTGGTGGACCACAAGCACCTCACATCTACGTAGTTCCACCCAGTCATTTGGTGGGAGCTATAAAGACCATGGCTAGAAGAGCCATACCAAGTAATTCACTATGCTGCAGGTGCCTGAGATTCTGTGGATTTGGGTATGGGCAGGAGTCCTGTAACCAGTCCCCTGTAGATACCAGGGGATGACTGTTTTCTAACCTTGGCATTATTAACATTTTAAAACAAATAATATTTTAGGTCAGATAATTCTTTGGTGATGGGGGGGCATGCATGAGCTGTGAGGCAGTCTTGTGCATTATAGGATTTTTAGCAGTATCCTGGAATTTACCACTAGATGCCAGTGGCAAACTCCCCCGCCCTCAGTTGTGACAAGCAAAATACGTCTCATATCCCCAGAATGGCAAATGTGCCCACAGTGAAGAACCACTGATACACATGTCAATGACTATCCTTGTAGATTATAAGAAAAGAATTCTCTCTCTTCAGTGTATCTTTTGAAGTCACAGTGCTGTGCCATTAGGTGAGTACTAGAAAACAGGAAACTCTTTGATAACAACATATGCTTATAAATTTATCTTTAACCTAAATATCCTAATCTCATCCCTTCTTTTGTTTCATTTACATATATCTTACAATATGTGACTTTATCCAATGAAGTTTTCTCAGACATGCATTTTAAATCCAGGTAGACTTTATCATTCATTAAAACTAAACTGAGTACATAATTTAATGTTTCCTTCTAAAATACTAGAAGAAAACATCTATTTTATTTTCAACTCTATTTGCTAGTCTGAAAACATTTTCTGATTTAGTTCAATCAACCCAGTTTGTTATACATGCATACATACTTTAAAATAAAGGAAAATTGATTGATTAACAAGGTCAAAGTATTGGTGTAAATGAAAGCACAGAAATAGGAAAATTTGAAGCAAATGCAAGTAATGGAAAATCCGATGATGATGAAACTGAAGAAATATAATCCATAATCATTCTTTTCCTTTTTCCCTTCCTTCCATATCTAAATATGAATTGTTGTTTTTATGTGCTGTTGAGTCAATTTCAATTCTTAGTGACCCTGTATGACATAGTAGAACTCTCTCATAGGGTTTTGTAGGCTTTAAGCTTTACAGGAGCAGGTCATCACGTCCTTCTCCCTCCGAGCCACTGTGGATTCAAACCACCAGTCTTTCAGTTAGCAGCCAAGTAATTTACCATTGGGCCACCAGGGCCCCAAGATATGAATTACTTAAAAAAAAAAAAAAAGAAAGAAAGAAAAGTTCCTTCTTTTACTACCATAATTAATTATTAATAAATCTCAATGTTAAATTCTGATATGACCAATTTTTGGAAGACATTTATTTATTTATTTATTTATTTATTTATTTATTTATTGTGATTTGGGTGAAGATTTACAGAGCAAATTCACTTTCCATACAGCAGTTCACATATACTTTGTCTC
>NW_006921799.1:4230620-4237372 GCF_000298275.1 Orycteropus afer afer | reverse complement strand
GAAGGGCAGCTAGGGGCCATAGTCTCAGTGGTTCCACCAGACTCTATTGGACCAGCAAATCTGGTCCCAACCATCTTTTCTTTTTTTTTTCCCTCCAAATGATTTTGAGTTTTGTTGCACATTGTTCTCCCTCTCTATCCAGGATCTTCTACATCCCTTGAAGACTTTCTTAGTTATATAGCGCTGCTATAACAAATACTACAAGTGGATGGCTTTAATAAACAGAAATTTATTCTCTTACGTTTGAGAAGACTAGAAATCCAAATTCAGAGTACTGGCCCTAGAAGAAGTCTTTATCTCTCTGTTGGCCCTAGAAGAAGGTCCTTGTCTCCTTTCAACATCTGTGGGCTTGGTGTTCCTTAGAGATCTACATGTGTCTTGGCATCAGTGTTCCCCCAGGTCTAGGAGGTTCTCAGCACAGGGACCATGGGTCCAAAAGATATGCTTCACTCCTCGCTCTTTTTTATAGGTCATAGTCAGGTCCCTCTGTCTTTCCTCACTTTTGTCTCCTTGTATCCCTTGTAAGATAAAAGATGATGCAGGCCATGCTACAGGGAAACTCCCTTTACATTGGATCAGGCTGTGACCTGAGTAATGGTGGTGACTCAAGCAAGGGTGATATATCTCACCCTAATCCTGCTTCATTAACCACAGGCAGAAGTTAGAATTTACAGCACATCACAACATAAAGGATAATCACATTATACTGGCCTAACCAGATTTCACATTTTTGATGTACACAGTTCAATCCATGACAAAGACATTTGTGAATTACTATTTTAGGTGCCATCCCTTCCAAGAAATTTTCAGGCTGTGTTAAACACCTTTCTCTGTTCTTCCATTATATTCTGTGTTATGTATTCTGTACTCTTTAATTCTGCATGTTGTTGTTGTTGTTTGCCGTCGAGTCGGCCCCGACTCATAGCGACCCCTCCTTGGGTTTCCGAGGCAGTATCACTACGGAAGTAGGATTGCCCAACCTTCCTTCTGAGGAGTGGCTGGTGGGTTTGAACTGCCAGCCTTCTGATGAACAGTCAAGTGCCTTAGGCATTATGCTACCAGAGCTCCTTAATTCTGCATACCACATTTTATTATAATTGACAGTTTACTTGTCCATTTCCTTGGAGAAAATAATTTCTTATGCTTTTGTGGTTTTCAGTATTTAAAACTATAACTTAATCTTTGGTAAATGTTTACTGGATGAATTTGGGCATAGATGAGATACAATGATGTGTGTATCTTAGAAATTAAAGATGAGTTTCTTAGTGTCCCACGATCTATTCACCATATCCCTTGCTTTTTTTTCCCAAATTTTCATCTTCTGCTTTTTCCTAACTTCTTAACCCGTACCTGATCCTCTCCAGACCTTGGCTTTTATTGCCATTATTATTAAAAAAAAAAAAAAATACATTAAAACAAACGTAAACATTATATTCTTTTTGTTCTTTCCTAGTAGATGTTTTATGAAATGATTGCTCAAATATAAAAGTAATAGCTGCAATTATTAATCCATACTGGAAGCTGTAGTCTTTGATCTTCATCAGTAACTGCTTCAATTCCTCTTTGCTTTCAGCAAGCAAAGTTCTGTCATCTGCATAACACAGATTGTTAATGAGTCTTCTTCCAATCCTGATGCCAAATTCTCCTTCATGTAGTCCAGCTTCTTAGATTATTTGCTCAGCATACAGATTAAACAAGTATGGTGAAAGGATACAACCTTGACACACACCTTCACTGATTTTAAACCACATGGTATCCTCTTGGTCTGTGTATAGATTCTGCATGAGCACAATTAAGTGTTCTGGAATTCTCATTCTTCACATTACTGAAGACTATAGCCTTCAATATGGCTTACACCTCAACATAAAGATAATAAAAGTCCTCACAAATGGACCAATAAACAACTAGTGAGCTGGAACAGGAAGCAGAGCTGAAGCCCAGGGTTGAGGGGTCTTCACCCAACCCCTAGAGCCAGCACTTTGAACTCAGACTTCTAGCCTACTAAACTGTAAGAGAATGAATCTCTCTTTGTTAAAGCCATCCACTTGTGGTATTTCTGTTATAGTAGTACTAGAGAACTAAAACATTATTATAAATTGAGAAAAGATTGAAGTTGTCAAGGATTTCATTTTACTTGGATCCACAGTCAACACCCATGGAAGCAGCAGTCAAGAAATCAAACAATGCATTGCATTGGCCAAATCTGCTACAAAAGAACTCTATAAAGTGTTAAAAACTAAAGATGTCGTTTTGAAGACTAAGGTGCACCTGATCTAAGCCATGGTATTTTCAATCACCAGAATGTTCCTTAGAAGCAAGGATGGTGAGACTTCCTCTCACTATTTTGGATGTGTTATCAACAGGGACCAGTCCCTCAAGAAGGACATTATGCTTGGTAAAGTAGAGGGTCAGCAAAAAAGAAGACAACCCTTAACAAGATGGATTGACATAGTGGGTGCAACAATGTGAGAATGGTGCAGGACCAGGCAGTATTTCATTCTATTGTACACAGGGTCCCTATGAGTCAGAACTAACTTGATGGCACCTAATAACAACAATTATCAAGCACATTCTACCAGCCAGTTGCTGCAATGTGTAGCTTCTACTAAATTCATTTTTTTCCTTTAAATTTTGTATGTTTATTTTGTTTAGAATATACACAGCAAAATATATACCAGTTCGACAATTTCTACACATATGACTTGGTGACATTGATTACATTCTTTGAGTTGTGCAGCCATTTTCAACCTACTTTTCTGAGTTGTTTCTCTCCCATTAGCATAAGCTTTCTGCCCCGCAAAGGTTTCTATCTAGTATTTAGAGTAGTTGTTGTAAGTTTTGCCCATTTAGATAGATCTTAAAAGAGCATAATGGTCAAGGCAAACCTTCTTACTGTTTATGCTAAACTGTTGTTCGGTTTTAAGAAGACTTTAGGAGACATTTTTGGTTTAAGGTTCAAAGATTATCTCTGGGTGTCTTAGGCTGGGTTCTCTAGAGAAGAAAAACCAGTGAAATAGAGAGAGAGAGAGAAAGAGATGTATGTCAAGGAAATGACTCAGGTAGTTGTAGAGGATGGCAAGTCCATGGGTCAGACATCAAGCTGGAAGCTTCTTCTGACTCCCATAACTGCAGGGGCTGATGGACCCAAGATTATCAAGCAATACAGCGGTTGCTGGCTTCTGAGGCCAAATCCCAAGACTGACAGGCAATACAGCAGGCCACTGGTCCAAGTCTAAGAACTGGAGGTCAGATGATGATGAACTAGATGCAGGACATCTATATATAGTGGAAGCAGGCAATACCCATGAGGGAACTCTCTTTCAACTGATTGGCTGCTCATAGATTTCATCATGAAAGTGATTACATTTTATCAGATCTCATCATGGGGATGACTACATCATAATTGCTAAACCACTTAGAGTCATGGCCCAGCCAAGTTGACACACAACTGTAACTACCATATGGGAGCAATAGATTTGGGGGTTTATCCACCCTCCATGGCTCCAGAAAGTCTCAACTCCATGAGAACTGAAAATTCTGTTCTGCATTATCCCCTTTTGGTCAGGATTCTTCTATGGAATCTTTGATCAAAATGTTCAGTAATGGTAACCAGGCACCATCCAGTTATTCTAGTTTCCTGTCAAAAGAACCAGTTGTTCATGGGGGCACTTAGCCACACATTCCATATCCTCTTCTTATTCCTAAGTCTCCTTCTTCCTTTGTTGCTCCAGGTGAATAGAAACCAATCGTGGCACTTGCCACAACCAGTATGACTGCTTGCAAGCTTTTAAGAGCACAAGCACTATACTATGAACTAGAAGGTAGAACAGAAGCACTAAACACATTATTAAGCCAGTTAACTGGAATATCCCATGAAACCATGACCCTAAACCTCCAAACCAAGGAAGTAAATCCCATGAGGTGTTTGGGTGTACATAAAAAGCCTCAGCAGGTACTCTTTATTTTTATTTTTTGTCATTGTAGATATATGTATCACACAACTTTTGCCAATTCAACTTTTTACACATGTACAACTTAAGCTGTGCAAACCTACCCTTTATCAATGCAATTTTTCCATCACTATTAACCTCCATTCCCTACCTTCCTGCTTCCTCCTGCTTCCAGTAACCACTAATAAACTTTGGTCTGTATATATTGCCCCTTTCTTGTCTTTTTATATGAGTGAGATCATACCATTGTGTGTGTGTGTGTGTGTGTGTGTGTGACTGGCTTATTTCTGTCAGTGTAATGTTTTCACCATCCATCCATACTGCAGCATATATCAAAACTTCATTTCTCCTACTGACTGAGTAGTATTCCATTGTATGTTTGTACCACATTTTGTTTATCCATTTGTCTATCGATGTGCATTTAGATTGTTTCCAACTTTTGGCTATCATGACTTGTGCTGCAATGGACAATGGTGTACTCAAAAATGTTCTTTTTGGGTCTCTGCTTTCAAGTCTTTAGGGTACATACCTAGAAGTGGAATTGCTGAGTCATATAGTAAATCTATTTCTAGTTTTTTGAAAAACTACCACACTGTTTTCCACAATGACTGTATCATTTTGCATTCCCACCAACAATTGATAAGGGTATTGATTTCCCCATATCCTCACCAATATTTGTTTTTTCTGTTTTTGTTTTGTTTTTATCTTAGCCATCCTGATGGAAGTAAAATGGTATCTCATTGTGGTTTTGATTTGCATCTCTCTGATGGCAAATGATATTGAGCATCTTTTCATATGTTTGGTGGCCATTTGAATGCCCTCTTTGGTGTAATATCTATTCAAGTCCTTTGCCCATTTTATGATGAGGTGGTTTGTCTTTTTTTATATATGTTGTCAAAGTTTTTTTATATATTTTGTTTATTAGATTCTTGTCAGATAAATGGTTTATGAAGACATTCTCCCAATTGGTAGCTTTTCTTTTCACTTTTTTGGTAAAGTCTTTTGATGAAGAAAAGTTTTTATTTTTATGAGGTCCCATTTATTTATTTTGTCCTTTACTGCTTGTGCTCTTGTTGAAAGCTAGGCCTCACAGCATTGCCCCTGCTTATTCTTCTAAGAATTGTATGTTTTAATTTGCATATTTAGGTCCTTAATCCATTTTGAATTTGTTTTTGTGTATGGTGTTAGGCAAGGATCTTGTTTCATTTTTCTGCATGTGGAAATCCAATCTTCCCAGCACTGTTTATTGAAGAGACCCTTCCTTCCCCATTGAATCGATTTAGCACCCTTGTCAAAAATCAGTTGACCATAGATGTATGCATTTATTTCTGGACTCTCATTTTTATTCCATTGGTCTGTGTGCCTATTATTATCCCAGTACCAAGCTGTTTTGATTACTGTAGCTTTATAGTATGTTTTTAAATCAGGAAGTGTGAGTCCTCCTACTTTGCTCTCTTTCAGCATTGTTTTAACTATTTAAGGCCTGTTGCCTTTCCATATAAAGTTGAGGACTCTTTTTCCTATTTCTGTAAAGAAAGCTGATGGAATTTTTATCAAGGTTGAATTGAATCTATAGATCACTTTGAGTAGTATTGACATCTAACAATATTAAGTCTTCCAATCCATGAACATGGAACATTTTTCCATTTATTTAAATCTTCTGTAATCTCTTTCAGCAGTGTTTTTTTCTTTCTTTCTTTTTTTTTTTTTTTTTAATTGAGATTTGGGTGAAAGTTTCAGAGAAAATTCACTTTCCATACAGCAGTTCACATACACTTTGTCTCATGACACTGACTACAGTTTACCCCAATGTGACAGCTCCCCCCTGCCACTTCCTCCCGATAGCTACCCCTTCCCTGTGTTTCAGCAGTGTTTTATAGTTTTCATTAAGCAAGTCTTTTCGTGTCCCTGGTTAGATTTATTCCTAGGTATTTTATTCTCTCAAGTATTATTGTAACTGGAATTTTTTCCCCAATTTCCCTTTTAGGTTTCTCATTGTTGGTGTATAGAAACGAACAGATTTTTGTTGTTGACCTTATAACCTGCAACTTTGCTAAATTCTTCTATTAGCTATAGAAGTTTTCTTGTGAATTTTGGGATTTTCTACATGGAGGATCATATTAAATAAAACAGAGATAATTTTATTTCTTCTTTCCAATCTGGATAACTGTTATTTATTTTTCTTTAATTCTTTTAATCCTTACAGTAACTCTACAAAGCATTATCTTCATTTCTAAAAGGAGGAGAGTGAGACTTGAGAGTAAGCAAATAGCCCAGATTACACACCCAAGAAATAGTAGAAGTGGATTTGAATCATGTCTGTCTGATTCCAATGACAGTGCTCTTTCCAATATTGACTCTTATATTTTGCTCCTTGTCACCACCAACCACTCCAAGCAGTATGGAAGGAAGGAAAAAAAAAAATCTGTCTATCAGATTTTATTGGGGGAAAAAAATCTGTGGAATTTAGCACAGTTGCCTATTTGTTCAAGACCAGTTCATGGATATCAAATCTATTCCTAGTGATGTTAATGTTTGAGTGATAAAGGTTTCTAATGTTAAAGAATTCCATAATTCTTCTACCAATTCTTACAAGGTTAATAGAATGTGGTCCACTTTTCAGGACAAGTTAAATGACATCTGTTCATTTTATTGATACTTGGATCCACAACCAAAGTCCATGGAAGCAACAGTCAAGAAATTGAACAATGGGAGGCGGGGCAAGATGGCGGACTAGGCAGAAGGATTGCACAGACCCTCTTCAACAAAGAAAAGGGAAACCAATTAACACAGACACAGAAG
>NW_006921799.1:4196340-4207220 GCF_000298275.1 Orycteropus afer afer | reverse complement strand
GCGGTTCTTCCAGGTTGTCCTTGGATATCATTGCAAGCAGGCCACACCCCTAGGGAAACTCCCCTTGGGCAGACTGGCCACTCAGAACACAGTCATCTGATCCCATCATGGGAACAACCACACAGAACTGGGGTCCAGCCAAGTTGACACACAGCTCCAACTATCACAATATGAAACTTTATAATGATGATATCAAGTGGTAATCACCTAAATTCACTACTCAAGCTTGGCATCACTAAAAATGAGGCAACAAGAAATTATGTGCCTCCACATATGATGTAATGTGAAGTGTAAGACACCTATGTAGTATTCCTGCAAAAATAAAAAAAAATAAATAAATCTAGATCAAGTTTTAAATCTTACTTTTAGTCTACAGGCCAAACAAGAAATATAAGGTCAAATTAAATGACACCAGGAGTAAGTAATGTGGACATTGCACAGAACAACTGACCTTGTTTCTTAGAAGTCACTGGCATTTTTTAAAGGAGAAGAAAGGAGAGGGAACAGAACCAAATGCAATATGTGGACCTTGTTTGTATCCTGGTTTGGACAAAGTAAGTATTTAAAAAAAAAAAATTTTTTTTTTTGGCAAAATTTGAATATGAACTAGTTATTAGATAAATTGCAGCATTTAAAATTTTGCTATATGATAATGGCACTGTGAGTATGTAAGAAAACATGCTTATTTTTTTCAAAATTTATTATGCTGGAGTTCCAGTAAGATGGCAGAATAGTCAGACAAGCTACAGAGGCCCTCTTCAACAAAGAATAGAAACCAATTGACACAGATACAAAAGATAATCCTAGAGCCCTGAGCTTTGAAAGGAAGAATACAGTAGTGGATTAAACATCAACTAGTAGAAGAACCTGAATGAAAACAGTGAGTAAGGAGATAAATGGAGCTGTGATCTATCAGCTATCATGATGGCATGGACAGCCTGAATATTTCCAAGTGGTGTTAGGACCTAAAAAGTAACCTAAAAATCGGCCCTGCTTGCCAAGGGCTGCACAGACAACTATGCTGTTGGGTGATGACTAAAGAAAGGAAATAGTAAAGAAGGAGACAAACTGAGCTGTGAACTTTCAGCTGACCAGAGGGGACGGCCATTTTGAATGTTTACAAATGGCATCCACTTTGGATATTTGAAGTGACAGCATTCTCATTCAGATTCCAGGGAGCCTAAGAATAGGCTCCACTTGCCAAGGACAACATGGACATACAGGATGCTGATGACTGGGAAGGAGACAGGTGGTGAGTGCATAAGTGCTGCCAACTAACAAATAGAGGAGCAAAGTATCCTGCTTTCTCAGATTACATCCAAACAAAACAAAGAAAATTAAAATCTTGGGCAAATCACTCCAACATATAGTCGCAAATTAAATATGAAAACAAAAACATCACAATATCTGGGAGACAACAGACCATCACAGTCCACTCAAAGAAAGATAAAGCAAGAGAAAAAAGGTACCAGGATACAGGCCCAGAACACATGCCCAACGAAGAAGCAGTATTGGAACTCTCAGCTAAGGAATTCAAAAGAATTATATTTAGGTATTTTCAACGGATTGAGAGACAGATCAAGGAAAACAGTGAGAAAATTGATGAAAACACAGAGAAAACCCTAGAACAACTTCAAAAGACAATATAAGAACAAAATGACAAAATACATGAAAAATTAGAAATGATTCAAAATCTACAAATAAAAATCCAAAGATTAATGCTAAATTCTCAGAAATAGTTACCACCTTGAATGGACAAAAGAGTAGAATCAATGGAGAACAGAATTAGCGAGACTGAAGACAAATACCTCAATACTCTTTTGGAAATAAATCAATCAGAAAAAAAAAAAAAAGATGACAAAATGAAGAAAGCCTAAGGTTCATGTGGGATACCATCTAAAGGAGTAACCTACATGTAATTGGAATTCCAGAACAGAAAGAGACAAAACCACAGAGAAAATTGTTGAAGATTTGTTGGAAGAGAATTTCTCTGATAAGAAAGATGAGAATATATCCATTCAATAAGTCCAACAAACCCCAAACAGGATAAACCCCAAAAGAGTATCACCAAGATATATCATCATCAAACTCACAAAAACCAAAGAAGAATCCTAAAAACAGCACAGGAAAAGCTTAAAGTTACCTGCAAAGGACAACCAATAAGACTAAGCTCTGATTTCTTGGCAGAAACCATGCAGACAAGAAGACAAAGGGATGGTACATATAAAACCCTGAAAGAAAAAAATATTTCCAACCAAGAATTATATACGCCGCAAACTTGTCCCTTGAATATGATTGTGAAATTAGGACATTTCCAGATAAACAGAATAAGGGAATTTGTTAAAGCCAGACCAACCTTACAAGTGATGTTAAAGGGAGTCCTCTGGACACAGAACCAATAACAACAAACAACAACTGACCATTAACACACATAATCACATAACCCAGAAACCAACACAGTTATGCAAGTATCCAAAGTAAATAAGCCTACAAGATTGTAAACAGGAAACTGGAAACGTCAACTAGCAAATGAGGACAACTACAAACCAAAAAGAGGGGGAAAAATGTGTAGTTTCAGAACTTCTAAATGGTGAGGAAGTCAAGACAATTTCAAGATAGAATGGACTGTTCTAAACTTGGGAAGAAAATTATAAATGACAGATAACATCAAAGAAAAATGATAAATCTTCACATCAAAATAAAAGAGGACAAGTGTAAATATTTAGCATATACTAAAACAATAACAAAGAAGGAAGTGATAACATGATTCATAAATGAAGTAAGCTCAGCACAGAAAATTAAATGGAACAAGGAAATCAGCAACACCACACACAAAAAAGACAGAACAAAATGACAGCAACAAATTCATACTTCTTGAAAATTATATTGAATGTAAATGGATTAAATGCACCTCTTGAGAGATGGAGAGTTGCAGACTGGCTGAGAAAACATGACCCATCAATATGCTGTCTACCAGAGACATAACTTAGAGACAAATATAAAAATAAACTAAAAATGAAAGGTTGAATAAAGATATATCAAGAAAATGGCAATCAAAAAAGAGCAGGAGTGGCAATACTAATTTCTGATAAAATTGATTTTAAGACAAAAACCACCATAAGAGACAAGGAAGGATGTTATATAGTGATTAAAGGCATGACTAAACAAGAGGATATAACAATAATAAATATCTATGGACCCAATGAAAGAGTGACAAAATACATAAATAAGACTTTAACAATTGAAAAGACTAATAGATGACTCCACAGTCATAGTAGGAAATTTAATACACCACTTTCAATCAAAGATAGAACAACTGGAAAGAAACTGAACAAAGATGCAGAAGAACTAAACAATGCAATCCATCAACTTGACCATATAGACATCTACAGAGCATCTCATCCAACAACAGCACAAATACATTCTTTTCCAATGCACCTGGAACATTCTCCAGAGTGGATCATAGTGAAGGCCACAAAGCAAGCCTTAATAAATTTAAAAACATTGAAATACTGCAAAGCATCTTATCAGATCATGATGCTACAAAATTGGAAATCAACAATAGGAAGATAAATGGAAAAAGAGCAAACACATGAAGACTGAATAACAACCTCCTTGAAAACAACTGGGTAATAGAAGAAATACAAAATTTAAAAATTTCTTGGGTGAAATGAGAATGAAAACATAGCATACCAAAATCTTTGGGACACAGCAAAAGCAATGATCAGAGGCCAATTTATACCAATAAATACACACATCAAAAAAGAAGAAAGAAGCAAAATAAGCACTTAAACCCGACATCTCCAACAATTAGAAAAAGAACAGCAAAAAAAAAAAAAAAAAAAAGCCTACAGTCACCAAAAGAAATAATAAAGACTCAAGCAGAAATAAGTGAAACAGAAAATAGAATGACAATACAAAAAATCAACAAGAGTAGAAGTTGGTTTTCTGAAAAGATTAATAACATTAACAAACCACTAGCAAATTTAACAAAGGAAAAGAGGGAGAGAATACAAATAACATGAATAAGAAACAAATTGGGCAAAATCACAACAGAACCAACTGAAAGATAAAGGATAATATCAGGATAATATGAAGAACTATACTGCAACAAATTTGAAAATCTAGAAGAAATGGACAGATTTCTGTCCTAGTTTCTGACCTAAACCAACACAGACTGAGGTAGAAAATTTGAACAGATCCATAACAAAAGAAAAAATTCAACAGGTCATAAAAAATTACTGACATAAAAAGCCCTGGCCCAGTTTCACTGGAGAATTCTACCAAATGTTCAGAGAAGAACTGACACCAATCCTACTCAATCTATTCCAGAACATAGGAAAGGATAGAATTCTCCCAAATTCATTTTAGGAGCAAGCATAACCTTGATACCAAAACCAGCCAAAGATATCACTAAAAAGGAAAACTACATGAATATATTCCTTCATGAATATAGATGCAAAAATCTTCAACAAAATCCTAGCCAATTGTGGTAGTCAAGTTTGTGTGTCAATTTGGCTGGGCCTGGTTGAGTGGCTTGGCTGCTGGATGTAGTATTCCCCGTGATGAGACTGGTAATCAACTCCATGGTGGAATCTACTGTGAGCAGCTGAGTAGCTGCCTTCGGGATGTGGTCTGCTTCCTGTATATAAGGAGAAGCCTTGGGGAATGGTCTCTAGCGTATGGTACACTTGAACTCTATGTAGCTGCATCATTGTTCAGCAGCCTGCCATGCTCTGTCAACCTTGGGACTTTCAATGGATTTGAATTAATGGCCTGCCATGGGGTTTGGTAACATCAGGACTGTGCCATTTTCTTTGTCGACCTTGGGCTTGTTAGACTCAACAGCCAGTAGCTACCTGAGTGAAGAGATGTCTCTAGCTTCAATGGGCCAGGAGCAAGAGGCAGAGCTGAAGCTCAAGGTCGGGGGCTTTCACACAGCCCCTAGAGTCTGACCTGGAACTCAGACTTCTAGCGTCCTGAACTGTAAGAGAATAAACTCCTGTTTGTTCAAGCCATCTCATTTATAGTATATTCTCGTCAGAGCGGCACTAGGAAACTGGAACACCAATAGACTCCAATGACATATCAAAAAACTATTACATTATGATCAAGTGAGGTTCATACCAGTTACGCAAAGATGGTTCAACATTAGAAAAACAATCAACATCATCATCACATAAGTAATCAAAAGAAAAGAATCACATGATCATATCTATTAATGCAGAAAAGGCATATGATAAAATCCAACACCCATTCTTCATCAAAACTCTGAGCAAAATAGGAATAGAAGGGACATTCCTCAACATAATAAAGGGCATATATGCAAAACAAACAGCCAACATTATTCTCAATGAAGAGAGACTGAAACCATCCCCCTTGCAAACAGAACCAGAAAAGGATGCTCTCTATCTCCACTTCTATTCAACATTGTACTACAAGTCCTAGCCAGGGCAAAAAGGCAAGAAAGGGAAATCAAAGGCATCCAAATTGGTAAGGAAAAAGTAAAACTATTCTTGTTTGCTGATGATATAATCCTATACATAGAGAACCCAAGAGACTCAGCAAAAAAACTACTGGAACTAATAAGAGATTTAGCATAGTGGCAGGATATGAGATCAACAGATAAGAATCAGTTGGATTCCTCAACACCAGCAAAGAGATTGCTAAAAAGGAAATATGGAAATCAATACCATTTATAATAGCTACTAAAGAAATGTATACTTGGGAATAAATCTACTTGGGACACAAAAGACCTATACAAAGAAAACTAACATACTGCACAAAACATTATTCCACCTTCTACCGTGGCAAGTAGCGACTGAGATCTTAAAATCTTGCAAGCTGCCATCTAGATGCAACGATGGGTCTCTCCTTGTCCAGAGCCAAGAAGACTGAAGAAAACCAAAAATTCATAGAAACAATTAGTCCTAGCGACTGGTACACCATCTGATCTGCAACTTATACGACTATGAGACCGGAAGAAATAGATGGTGATCAGCTACTACTGTCAACCACTTGCAAGAGGATCTTTGTAGGAGATCCTGGATAGACAGGGAGAACAATGTGGAACAAAATTCAAAATCATTTGGGAAAAAAAAAAAAGCGGGAAACAGGTTTGCTGGCCTGATGGAGCCTGGTGGAACCACTGATACTATGGCCCCTGGCTGCCCTTCAGGTCTGGAATTGAACCCACACCTGTGGCTTCCAGCCAAACAATAGACAGGCATATCAGCTGAGCATTTACCTGAGGTAGATATACTCCTTGGAGAGAATAAGCATGAGAGAAAGAAGGGCTGCTCAGGCACAGGGAGATAGCTCAGGGGGTAGGAGTGCATGGGGAGAGGGACACAGGGAAGAGGTAACTATTGGGAGGAAGTGGGAGGGGTGATGTTGCATTGTGCTAAATTGTGGTCAATGTCATGAGACAAAGTGTATGTGAACTGTTGTATGGAAAGTGTATTTGCTCTATAAATTTTCACCCAAATCACAATTTAAAAAAAAAAAAAAACACTACTTCAAGAAACCATAGGAGATCTACAAAAATGGAGGAACATACCATGCTCATGGATGGGAAGACTGAAGATTGTGAAAATGTCAGTACTACCCAAAGCAAACTATACATTTCATCCCAATCCAGATTCCATCAACATTCTTTAAGGATATGGAAAAACCAATCATTAATTTTATAAGGAAAGGAAAGAAACCTCAGATAATCAGAGCTCTCTTGAAGAAGGAGAAAGTAGGAGGTCTCACACTTCTGGATCTCAAAACCTGCTATACAGTCACAGTAGTTAAAACAGCCTAATATTGGCATAGTGGCAGACACACAGACAAGACGAACAGAATTGAGAATCCAGAAATAGATCAATCAACCTATGGTCAGCTGATTTTTTATAAAAGGCTGAAATCCGTTAAATGGGGAAAATATGATCTCTTTAACAAATGGTGCTAGAAAACTGTATATCCACTTGCAGAAAAATGAAACAAGATCCATACCTCGCACCATACACAAAAACTAACTCCAGATGGGTCAAAAATTTAGTTGTGAAACCTAAAACTATAAAGTTCCTCAAGGAAAAACTAGGGGCAAATTTAGAGGCCCTCACTTATGACATAAATAAAGTGTCAAGCATAACCTAAAGTACACAAGCAGCAGAAGATAAACTAGATGAATGGGACCTTCTAAAAATTAAATTTTTATGTGCTTCCAAAGACTTCTTCAAAAGTCAAAAGAGAACCTACAGATTGGGGAAAAAATAATCAGCAATGACATATCTGACAAAGACCTATCTCTAAAATTTATAGAAAACCGCAACACCTCAACACCAAAAAATAAAAACAATCAAATTTTAAAATGGGCAGAAGACCTGAATAGACACTGCATCAAAGAGAATACTCAGGTGGCCAGCAAACACATGAAGAAATGTTCATGACCATTAGCCATTCCAAAAAACCAAACCAAATTCACTGCTGTCCAGTCGATCCTGACTCATAGCAACCCCTCCTTGGATTTCCAAGGTGGTATCTCTATGGAAGTAGATTGCCCAATCTTCCATGAGCCATTAGAGAGATGCAAATCAAAACAATAATGAGATGCCATCTTGCCCCAGTACTAACAGCAAAGTTCAACAAGACAGAAAATAACAAATGCTGGTGAGGAGGTGGAGAGATTGGGACTCTCATACACTGCCGGTGGGACTGTAAAATGATACAACCACTCTGGAAAGCAATATGGGAATTCCTTAAAAAGTTGGAATTAGAAATACCATTTGATTCAGCAATCTAATTACTAGGTATATATCCTAAAGAAGTGAGAGCCAAGACAAGAGTAGATATACATGCACACCCATGTTCATCACAACACTATTTACAATAGCAAAAGGATAGAAACAACCTAAGTGCCCATCAACAAAAGAATGGATAACTGAACTATATGGTACATACACACAATGGAATACTATGCAACACTAAAGAATAATGTAGAATCTGCAAAACACTGCATAACATGGATGAGCTTGGAGGACATTGTGCTGAGTGAAATAAGTGAATCACAGAAAGACAAATATTGTAATAGGTCATTATTGCAAAAAATCAAGGAAGGTTTACATATGGAAGGAAACTTTCTTTGTTGGTTACCAGAGGTGGGAGGGGAGGGGAGGAACACTGCAAAAAAAAAAAAAAGATGTATTATACTAAAAGTGAAATGGCATGATATCTGTCATTTGATTTTAAATATTACAGGGGGAAAAAGTGGGAGAAAATAAATGAAACAGGTATGGAAAAATATTGATAATTTGTTGGACCTGCATGATAGATGCATGCTTCTTTGAATGCCTACTAATTTTCGGTTGGATACCAGACATACTGATTTTACTTTATTGGGTGCTAGATGTTTCTGTATTACTAGCAATATTCTTGAGCTTTGTGTTGGAATGCAGTTATGTTACTTGGAACCAGTTTGATCCTTTCAGGTTTTGCTTTTGTTTTACATTCAACAGTTCATAATCATTTTGTTTTGCAACACTAATAATAATCCCCACAATGTAACAATTCTCCTCCCACTTCTTCCCTATGGTTACCCCTTCCCTGTATCCTTCTTAAAGAGCTCTGGTGGTGTAGTGCCTAAGGCATTTGCCTGCTCACCAGAAGGCCAGTGGTTTAAACTCACCAGCTGCTTCGAGGAAGGAGGATAGGGCAACCTACTTCTATAAAGAGTTGGAATGTACTCAGTGGCAGTGGGTTTGGTTTTTATGTGTGTGTGTGTGTGTGTGTGTTTCCTTGGTGTATCCTGCTTACCAATGCATTCCTACCTGCTTAGCTTTCTCCCGTGCAACTGCTGCCCTTCTGACCTCACATGGTTGCATGTTATAAGGAATGCATGTCCCTGGTGTTCACAGGCCTGTCTATTGTTGGCTAAGAGTTAAGCCACAGGTATGGAGTGAGTCCAATTCCAGGCCCAAAATGTGACTCAGGACCCAGGTCCCGGGGTTTTCACCAGTCTCTTTCCAACCAGTAGTCTTATTTTTTTCTCCCACTCTATCAAGGATCTCCAATTTTGATCCCTTTCTGAGTGATTGGCACCAGGCACCATCTAGTTCTTCTAGTCTCAAGATCTTGTAGGCTGAGGTTCTCATGTTCCATTAGTCGCTTAAACTAATTGTTTCTATATGTCTTTGATTTTCTTCACTTTTCTTTGCTCCAGATGAAAAGAGACTCATAGTTGCATCTCAGATGGCCACTTGCAAGCTTTTAAGACCCTAGTCGTTACTCACCAAAGTAGGATCTAGAACACTGTTTTTGTGTACTATGTTGTGTCAGTCGAGCTTGATGTGCCCGGCAAATGTCCAGGCCTTGCTTTTAAGACTTGTTGTTGTTGTTGTGGGCTATCAAGTCTATCATTAGGTGGAACCCAAACAGCGTTGAAGTCCAGGGTGCATTTTTCTCCACCACACAGGCAAGACCTTTTCGAGTATTCTACCAAATACACTGAGGATTGTAAGAGTTTCCAATCTGGTTTGTAGGAACAGGCATATTCCCAGCCTGGTGTGAGTACTGTGTTCTGTTCTAATTCCCCAACCTAGGTAATATCTTCATTCCCTGAATATTTGAGAGAGCACTTTTCCAGATTTCTAAGATTTTATCTCTGTGCAGGTCACTCTTCTCTGGTGCTCTGCCCTGTGAACTGTAGCCACTTTGTTGTTGTTGTTGTTAAGTACCACCGAGTCAGACCCAACTCATAGTGACCCCTCCTTGGGTTTCCAAGGCAGTATCACTACGGAAGGAGATTGCTCCATTTTCCTTCCGAGGAGTGGCTGGTGAATTTGAATCTCCAACCTTCTGGTTAGCAGTCAAGTCCCTTCAGCACCATGCTACCAGAGTAGCCACTTTGGTGTCCCTGAACTCTCAGCTCAATCTTCTCAACTCAGGGAATCCACCAGGCTTTGACTGGGTTCCTTCTCCCAGTCTGCAACCTAGAAAACCACTCAAAGTAGTAAACTGGTCTCACCTTGTTGGTCTCTGTCTCTCACATACACACAGTAGGAACTTAGGCTTTAAAATTATCATTTTTTCAATGTGTTTCAATTAATTGCAGTCATTCTTGTTTTTTATATTCCCATTATCCTGTCTTTGGTCAGTGGGGACCTTTTCAAGTTGACTCATATGGCTATTTGATAGCTTTTTGGCTTTCTTTAGTAGGAAGCTGTTTCAGGTTCATTTTGTACCTTTCCTGACCCAGAGCTAAAATCAGCCATTTATCCAAGAATCCTTGGCTCCTTTTGGTGAATGGCATTTTGAGATTACAGTCTGAGCATTGGCTTTGTGCCTTATTCCTAGGCCTTCCTTGTTTCTAGCTTTTCCAGTAGACAACACTATGTAAAGGAATATATATCTTCAAATGGAGGAGAAAAATCAACAGCTCCTACTGATATATCCAATTCTAATTTAAGATTAAAATATTTCAACTTCTTTGATTTTATTCTTGCATTTCATTTCCTGCATGTAAGTTCTTATCACCACCTTAGTTCAAACCACCTTGCTCTCTTCTCTATATTTCTTCAATTTCTCCTAGTTGATCTTCCTAGCTGTACTCATACCTCCCTCCAAAGCATTCTTCTCAGTGTATTATGATCTTTGTTTTAATATTACAATTTTTAATTTAGAATTTAATGCACAATTTATACAAGATACATAAGACATGAATTTGAGAAATAGAACAAGATGCAATTGAGGTATAAACGAAGAGCATATTAGCTTTTTTTAAAAAAAAAATGCATTTTATTGAAATATAATTTATGTGGGAGCTTTGGTAGCATAGTGGCTAAGGCACTTAACTGCTAACCAGAAGGCTTGCGGTTCAAACACACCAGCCACTCCTC
>NW_006921799.1:4177003-4194320 GCF_000298275.1 Orycteropus afer afer | reverse complement strand
TTGTATGTCATCTATGCCATCAGGGTACTGTGCTCTTCTATTTGCTAGTTGACAGCACTTGTACACTCACCACCTGTCTCCTTTCCTATTGTCAGCCGACATTGGCAAACAAAGCCTATTCTTAGGTCCCTGGAATCCGAATGAGAATGCTATCACTTTAAAATCCAAAATGGTTGCCACTTGTAAAGATTCAAAATAGCTGCACCTTCAGTCACTTTTAATATCCAAACTGGCCACCACTTGTAAACATTCAAAATGGCTGCATCCTCGGTCACTTTAAATATCCAAAATGGTGGCCACTTGTACACATTCAAAATGGCTGTGCCTCAGTCACTTTAAATATCCAAAATGGCTGCCACATAGAAATAATCAAAATGACTGCACCCTCCGGACAGTGAAAAGTCAACAGCTCAGGTTGTCTGCCTCCTTGCTGTTTCCCTTCCTGGACAAAGGCCACCAGCGCAGTCATCCCTGCAGCCCTTGGTGACCTGGGCTAATCTTTAGGTCAATTCTCAGGTCCCAACACCACTTGGAAATATTCAGGCTGTTGGTCTCGTCAGAGTAACTGATAGTCCACAGCTCTGTCCACCTCCGTACTCAGTGTTTTCATTCAGGTTTTTCCACTAGTTGGTGCCTAATCCACTTCGGTATAGTTCCTTTCAAAGCTCAGGGTTCCAGGATTATCTTCTGTATCTCTGTCAATTGGTTTTTCTTTTCTTTGTTGAAGAGGGTCTGTGTTGCCTATTCTTCCATTTTCCACATACTCGCATATTAAATTTTTATTATTTTATGTTCTAGGGTTTTTTTGTCATTATTATCTGTTTTTATTTTATAGATGAGCCATGAGTTGGTGTCAACTCAACAGTAATTAACAACATAAATAAGTACTTTCTAATTAAAAACAGAACACTACATATTACATTTAATTCTGTGGCTAAACAAACAGGCTCTAAAATGTATTTAGTAGCTTAGAACTTATCTCACAAATTGTCCCCAAGAAAATACAATGATATAGGATAGAATGAAAATGACTGTCCTTTTAATCTAGAGGCAATATTAAAAAAAGTTATCTTCTAATAATGGAAATGGTTCTATATCCCTTAGTAGGAAAAAAATTTTAAACTCTAAACATTTAAATTACTCCAAAACTAAAACCCAAACTCACTGCCATGGAGTTGGATCTGACTCATAGCAGCCCCTCCTTGGGTTTCCAAAGCGGTATCTCTACAGAAGTAGATTGCCCAACATTCCTTCTGAGTAGTGGCTGGTGGGTTTGAACTGCCAGCTTTCTGGTCTGTAGTCAAATGCCTTAGGCACTATGCCACCAGTGCTCCTTTAAATTATTCAGTTACAAGTTTATAATACAGAAGTTGTGTGCATTATTGCTAACAGACAATTTCATAAAAACTAGTAACAAGTAGTTTCAAGCCCAGAAAGAGATAAAGAGTAGTAAAGTTTTTCTTTAATTTTCTAAAATGCTTTGTCATGCAGAATACATTAATGAAGGGCAGAAGAAAAAAATTAATTGTAATTTCTTCCCTCAAGCAATCCAAACTTAAGTCATGTTATAAATGATAAGAAAATACTAGAAACTAATTCAAAAACTTGAACTTCAGATATGCCATTTTAGGAAAATACATTGAATACTTTTCAGTTAACTTATCATCATACTTTCCTTCAAACTGAAGCCAAGAATATGCTATATATATATATATATACTATTTATCATGACTTCTAAATAATTATAAAACCTCTTTATTATATGTTTCTACTATTTCTATAATTTTATCATATCACCCAGATTAACATGTTTATTCTTTCTTTTTCTTTTTTAACATGTTGATTCTTGAACCCTCATCCAGTTCTTTGAAATTTGTTAACATATAGAAACAAATGTTTAAAAGACATACCATTTTTTAAAGTTTAGAGAAAGGAAATCACAGGACTATTTATAATACAGTTTTATTTTCCATGCTTGCATAGATTAAATCAGGTTCCATTATCTCCTTTAATTTTCTTCTTATATTACTATCTTTTAAGGAACCCAGGTGGCACAGTGCTTAAGCACCTAATGCTAACTGAAAGATCCGTCATATGAAATCACCAGCCACGTGGCGGCAGAAAGATGTGGTGGTCAGCTTCTTTAAAGATTACAGCCTTGGAAACCCTGTGGAGCACTTCTACTCTGTTCCATCGGGTCTCTATGAGTTGGAATCAACTAGACAATAGCAGGTAGTATCTTTTAACTCAAAAGTCCTAAGTTATTACTTATACTTAAATAAATTACTTTTTATAAATATTTTATTTTAAAATTACAGTCTTTGAAAGCCTGTAAATTACTATATGAATTTTGAATTGAATGAAAAAAAAGTTCCCAGTCCTTCACATAATAAAAATGGCCCTATGTCATTGTATAGCCTTCATTTTACAGAATATATATTGATGTGCCATAAGTTTCCATAAAAATTCCTTGATATTTTCAATCAATTGTGAATATTTTACCTGTTTTAATGAAAAATAATTTTAAGTTAAATTACCACATAACTTGAATTGTTGTTGTTGTTGTTATGTGCCGTAAAGTCATCTCCAACTCATAGCAACCCCTCCTTGGGTTTCCAAGGTGGTATCTCTATGAAAGTAGATGGCCCAGTCTTCCTTCCAAGGAGTGACTGGTGGGTTTGAACTGCCAACTTTCTGGTTAGCAGTCAAGTGAAATTTGGATATACTTTTAAACCGAATACTGTGTATAAAATAAACAACCAATATAAACCTCTATTCTTAGCATGCTCATTTTGTGTGTTAGTTGCTTCCATAAAGTTTATTTTGACTTTATATTATAATTGCCAAATTTTTCAGGCAAGCAGATACTTTCTTCAGACTTATTAATGTTATTGTTTTAAGAAATGGTTAAAAACTGTGGACTCTGGATCATGGACGTAGGAGACATCAAGCTCAGTAGGCATAACATACTACAGAAAAACATTATTCAACATCCTACTTTGGCGAGTAGCGACTGGGATCTTAAAAGTTTGTGATCAGCCATCTAGATGCAACAATGGGTCTCTCCTCATCCAGAGCAAAGAGAATGAAGAAAACCAAAGATTCATGGAAACAATTAGTCCAGGGGACTGGTACACCATGTGTTCCTCAGCCTATATGAATAATATGAGACCAGAAGAACTAGATGGTGCATGGCTACCACTGTCAAACACTGGGAAGGGCATCTGTGTGGGAGATCCTGGACAGAGTGGGAGAACAATGTGGAACAAATCTCAAAATCACACACACATACACACACACACACAAAGGACCAGGTTTGCTGGTCTGATAGAGCCTGGTTCCACCTGTGACTATGGCCCATAGCTGTCCTTCGGATATGGAATTGAACCCACTCCTATGACTTCCAGCCAAACAAAAGACAGGCATATGAGCTGAACTTTACATGAGGTGGATACACTCCTTGGAGAGATCAATCATGGGAGAATAGAAGGGCTGTGTATGCACAGGGAGATGGCTGGGGGCAGGTGGGCAGGAGTGCATGGGAGGGACGGACATAGGGAAGAGGTAACTACGGGGGGGTGGGATGTGGGAAGAGAGTGATTGCATTGTGGGAAATTGCAGGCAATGTCGAGACAAAGTGTAGTGAACTGCTATAAGGAAAATGAATTAGCTCTGTAAACTTTTACCCAAATCACAATAAAAGTTTTTTTTTAAAAAAAATAGGTTAAGAAATGTTTCTTCTGAAAACTGCCTTGAAAGAATACTCACAAAAAGAGAAGAAAAAAATAAAAAAGTTGTGCTGGAGCCCTTTTAGATGGGAGAAAAAAGGACATCATAATATTAACTTATTGGGTGATGTTTACTTGTGATGATAGTGTCCTATCATCCTGAACACTGGAGGAAAATATACCAAATGTAAAATGTAGTGGAGTAGACCCAGTGGGAAAACAGTTCAGCTTTCAGCTGCTAACCCAAAGGTTAGTGGTTTGAGTCCAGCCAGAGGGGACTCAAATCTGGAGCTTTGCTGCTGTTCTTGGCCCTGTAGTCTGTTCCAACTCCTGGTGACTCCATGTGTGCAGAGTAGAACTGCTCCCTAGGATTTCCAAAGCTGTGGCCTTTCACAAGATCACAGCCTCTCTTCCAAGGTACCTCTGGACAGATTCAAACTCCCAATCTTTCAACTAGAAGTTGTGTACTTAACCATTTTCATCACCCAAGAACTCCCCTGGCATTCTACTTCTGAAAAACCAGCTGTTGCAACCCTATGGAGCACAGTTCTACTCTGACATACATTGGGGCAGTTGGGGGTGGGGTAGGCATGAGTTGGAATCGGCCCCACAGCAGCTGGTATAAAAGTTTAACAACCAGCTTTCAGGAAAAGGAGTCCTGATTTGCAGCATTTGTAGATTTTCATGGTGGGGTGGAATGAATTCTCTGAGCTGGGAAGAGATGCATACAATTTGCTCTCTGGAGCTAGTTCCAGTTGACTCCAGCAAGGCCCAGGGGATCCAAACCCTGCCTGCTTCTCAACTCCTCCCTAAACTTTCCCAGCTCTTTCTTTACTCAGGAGCTTCACCACGTGCTGCTTCCTCTGTCTAGAATACTGCATTCCCCATCCCCTGGCTAACTCCTCCCCATCCTATGGGTCTCAGATTTTTGTTATAAACACATGCACACTAGAGAGAATTGGGATGGTGATATAAAATGTATTTCTTCCTATAGATCATTTTCACAAAAGCATCTAAAACCACCGCCCTAGACAATATTAGGAAGGACAATGCCATGCAGACTCATAAGTTTTAGACTTACAATGCCAAGACCACCCCTGCCATTACCTCTCTCTTTCTATACAGTTGTTGATTTCTTGTATCTAGTTACATTGTAGTCCTATTATCACCCTGTAAACCATGTTCTAGGTGACTCTGAAGTTCTGGCAAAACACTGGCTAAGCGCTCAGCTGCTAACTGAGAGGGATTGGAACCCTCCAGCAGCTCCATGAGAGGAAAGATATGGCTGTTTGCTTCCATAATGATTCCAAAACCAAACTCACTGCCATCCAGTCAATTCCCACTAATAGTGACCCCCCACTGGGTTTCCAAGGCTGTAAATCTTTTACAGAAGCAGACTGCCTCATCTTTCTTCCACAGAGTAGTGGGTGGTTTGAATCAGACATTTTAGTTAGCAGCCAAATGCCTTACAGCCTTGGAAACCTTGTGGGACAGTTCTACTCTGTCCTCTAGGGTCCCTATGAATTGGAATCAACTACACAACGTTGTTGTTGTTGTTGCTACGAGCCGTTGAGTTAGGCCCAACTCATAGCGACCCCTCCTTGGGTTTCCGAAGTAGATTGCCCCATCTTCCTTACACAATAATGGGTCTTTTTTTGTTTAGGTCACTTTGCATATCTCTGCTCTAATGCAGTAAGTGGTGATTTCATAGCTTCATTCACAAAGGTCTACTGTATTCCCCAGTTCTTACATGCCACAACATTTTCAAGCCTACATCCAAAACCCACTGCCATCGAGTCGATTCCAACTCATAACCACCCCTGAAGGACTGAAAAGAACTTCCCCATAAATTTCCAAGGCTGTAAATCTTTGTGAAAGTAGACTGCCTTATCTTTCTCCCATGGAGCGGCTGGTTCAAACCACCGACCTTTTGGTTAGCAGCCGATGCTTTAACCACTGCACCACCAGAGCTCCTTAAGGAGCCTATACCAGGTACACAAACCATATTTAATGCCCAATATTTTTATTGTAATGTGATTTTGAAGTCTTTGTTCAAACTTCTAATTTTTTTATATCCCTTTTAAGAAAGGAAGTTGTACCTCATCTCTTGCCTAAGTCATTTAAGACACAATTAAAATGTAAAAATCACTTTAATCAACTTATAAATATTGTCTTTAAGTAATAGGATTTACTTGTACCAATAGTGTAGATTTTCTATGACATCATTTTCAGGAAAGTGCTATGAAATTCTCTGTGGCCACGTACTTATTTATGAAGTCTGTCTCATTCTCACTCTCACTTTCTTTCCTTTGTAAAAACAAAGAAACTCCTTTTTTTTTTCTCTTCAGTTAAAAAAAAAATTGGTACCTGAATCAAAATAATAGAATCTCTGTTTTTGTTTCTTCTTTGATCACTGTAACTTTATATCAGATATTGGTTGAATAAATATTAGCTATATCTAATCAGGAGCTCTGGTGGTGTAGTGAATAAGGCATTTGGCTGCTAACCAGAAGGTCAATGGTTCAAACTTCCCCACCAACCGCTCTGCAAAAGAAAGAAGGGGCACTCTATTTCTATAAAGATTTGCTGCCTTAGGAACCCAGTGGGGGTTGCTTTGAGTTGGAATCAACTCAATGGCAGTGAGTTTGGTTTTTCTGTTTTATATCTAATCACACTTTATCAAACTCTAACAACTATAGAATAATTAAAACATTGAGACTCTAAAATTAAATTTCTGTCCTCTAAAGCTTCAAAATTCAAAGCATATGTTACTTCCCTGAATGCCATCTGTCAGTGCTTTATTAAGCCAGTTGTTAATGTTATGTAGCAAACATGTAGCAGAAATGCCACTAACATTCAAAACTGTCCTCAAAGGTATGTGTAGACATTCAAACTACTGCTGTCTTCTCTGTCATGAATCTCCTCACTTATTTATAATACTACAATAAGAGTCATAAATTTTCTGCATTTTTTACTTTCAGTTCCTTCGATTTAGTCTAGTATGATCATCTTGATTTACTATTATGAGCATAATCATATCATTATCATTATTGATTACTGTCATAGTTCCAGAAATATACTAGCTATTCCATAAATGTGAGCACTATTTGCTTTCTTACTTAGTTAAAAAAATGAAATAAACATTATATACATACTGTTATTAGATGCTGTTGAGCATTCCAACTCACAGCAACCCTATGTTCAACAGAACGAAACACTGTCGGTCCTGCACTATCCTCACTATCCTTGCTATACCTGAGTCCATTGTTGCAGTCACTGTGTCAGTCCCTCTCATTGAGAGTCTTCCCCCTTTTTGTTCACCCTCTACTTCACCAAGCATGATATTCTAGTCCAGGGAATGGTCTCTTCTGGCAACAGGACCAAAGTAGGTGAGATGAAATCTGGCCATTCTCACTTCTAAGGATCATTCTGGCTGCACTTTTTCCAGGACAAATTTATTATCTTTTCTGGCAGTCTGTGGCATTTTCAGTATTCTATGCCAATATCACAATTCAAAGGCATCGATTCTTCCTCATTCTTCCTTATTCATCACCCAATTTTCACATGCAGATGAGGCAAATGAAAATACCATGCCTTGGGTTAGGCACACCTTAGTCTTCAAAGTAACATCTTTGCTCTTTGACACTTTAAAGAGGTCTTTTGCAGCAGATTTGCCCAGTGTGTTACGACATCTGATTTCTTGACTGCTGATTCCATAGACATTGACTGTGGATCCAAGTAAAAAAATCTTTGACAATTTCAATCTTTTCTCTATTTATCATGATGTTGGTTATTGGTCCAGTTGTAAGGATTTTTGTTTTCTTTATGTTGAGGTGCAATCCATTCCAAAGACAGTAGTTTTTGATCTTCATTAGTAAGTGCTTCAAGTCATCTTCACTTTCAGCAAGCAAAGTTGTGTCATCTGCTTATTGCAGGTTGTTAATGAGTCTTCCTCCAATCCTGATGCTGTATTCTTCTTCATATAGTCCAGCTTTTTGGATTATTTGCTCAGCATACAGATTGAGTGAGTGTGATGAAAGGATACAACCCTGATGCACACCTTTCCTGATTTGAAACCATGCAGAACCCCCTTCTTCTGTTCAAGTGACAGCCTCTTGATCTATGTAAAGTTTCCTCATGAGTACAATTAAATATTCTGGAAATTTCATTCTTTGCAATTTTATCCATAATTTGTTATTATCCACATCAGAAGTGGATGGCCCTGTCCTTCTTCCTAGTCTCTCTTAGTCTGGAATCTCTGATTAAACCTGTCCACCATGGGTGACCCTGCTGGTATTTGAAATACCAGTGGCATAGCTGCCAGCCTCACAGCAACAAACAATCCACCACATTAAGACAAACTGACAAATGGTGGAAAAATTACATACATATATAGATATAAATGAGAGGTGTCTATCATACATTGGTAGTATTGTCAGAACGGACCACTTTCTGGAGAAGGATATCATGCTTGGTAAAGTAGAAGACCCTTAATGAGGTGAATTGATACAGTGGCTGCAACAATGGGCTTAAGCATAGCTATGATTATGAGGAAGGCACAGGACCCAGCAGTGTTTCATTCTGTTGTACATAGGGTGACCACAAGTCAGAACTGACCAAACAGTACCTAACAACAACATAACAAAATGTTCTAGTTACCTAGTGCCACTCTGACATGAAATATACCACAAATGAAATGGCCTTAACAAACAGGACTTTATTCTTACAATTTAGAGACTTTGAGTTCAAGTTCAAAATGCCAGGCTCTAGGAGCTGGGTGAAAGCTCCCCTCCTGCTCCGGGCCCACTGGAGCTAGGAACGTTTCTTCACTGAGACAGCTGCTGGCCGCTGAGCCTGAGAAGCCCCAAGGTCGACAAGTAAAAAGGCACAGTCCCGATGTTACCAAACCACATGGTAGGCCGTTAACTCAAGTCCATTATAAGTCCCAAGGTCAGCAGAGCATGGCACGCTGCTGAATAACAACACACCTACATGCAGGGTCCAAGCGTGCCATAAGCCAGAAACCATTTCCAAGGCTTCTCCTTATATACAGGAAGCAGACCGCATTCCCACTCAGCTGCTTGTGGTAGATTCCACCATGGAGTTGATTGCCAGTCTCATCATGGGAAATAACTACCACCAGCTGCCCAACCACTCAACCAGGCCCAGCCAAGTTGACATACAACATAACCACCACACAGAACAAAAACAAACTCACTGCCATCAAGTCGATTTCAACTCATAGTGACCCCTCCTTGGGTTTCCAAGGCGGCATCACTATGGAAGTAGATTGCCCAAACTTTCTTCTGAGGAGTGGCTGGTGGGTTTGAACCAGCAGCCTTCTGGTTAGCAGTCAGATGCCTTAGGCACTAAGCCACCAGAGATCCTTATCATACAATACTCCACTGCTATCCATAAGGTTTTTGGTGCCCAATTTTTAAAAAAAAGTAGATTGTCACATCCTTCTTCCTAATCTGCCTTAGTCTGGAATCTCCATTGACACCATGGATGATCCTGCTGGTATTTGAAATACCAGTGGTATAGTTTCCAGCATCATAGCTACACACAGCTACCTCAGTAGGACAAATTGACAAATGAGTTGTGGAAGATGATGTTCACAACAGTTTTAATACTGAAAACTATATTTGGACATGTTCCCTTTTAAAAAGTCCTTATTCATTAACATCAGGAGTTTAGGGTTTCGAACTGAAAACAGTAAGTTTGAGCCCTGTGGGAAAACGATTTGATTCTGGAAACAGCAAATTAGCCGACAGCCATACCTGTTTACATAGTCAATGTGTGTTTGTTCTGTTTGAAGATACTTCAAAAATAACAATTGTAAAAGAGATTACTGCTTTGATCAGAGAATCTGAATCTCCTTTGTTTGACCATGAATAATTGGCCTTTGTAATGTTAATGATTCTTTTAAGGAATATCAGATCTGTAAATGCACCTTAATTACAGGCAAGCAATTTTGGAGGGACTTCATGACAGCATTTTATTGAAGGTCTTTTCTAGTTCCCCTTCAAATCTAATTATAGTAGAAAGATTATTTTAGGCCAAGTAGCAAAAAAGCTATAATTATTAGTGTTTTCATTAATGTTCACATAGGTCAGAATAGTTGTCTGATTGAAGAATAAGATTTAAATCTTTAAAATGTTTTATTTTTCCTAAAAAGCACTTAACTGGAATGTCCCTACTAAACCTGTAAACCATAATTATCCTGGCAACTCAGAAATCTGTTTCCTTCAGACTTTACATTTAGAAACACCAAGTGGGAATCCACAACTTAAACAATGGTTGATCCTTACCATCTTGTTTTTAAGTCTGAAACCAACTAAAGAATCTAATTAGAGGGTTTGAATATGGTTTGGAAAGAGAGAAAGGCTTATTTTAAGTCCTCCTATCTTAATTTTTTGGCATTAGACTTATTTTCTTTGGTTGTGTTTTGAGAAAAATATATGTTCATATAGAATGAACTATATACCATATACCACTGAAGGTGTGAGGAAGTGAGATTGCCAAACTGCAGATAGGGCCATTTAGTTAGACATACGGAAGAATGTCTCAACAGCAGTGTGAAATCTCCTTACGTGGAGGTGGTTTGAAAGTTGCATATTTTATGAAATGGTGTGGGGCAAAGCCAGTGCGGGGAACAAGGCCTGTTCTCATAAGGGAAACTTTTCAAGTGATTGCATGTGTTATTGTAGATAGTATTAAATCTCAAAATGGGGTTTTCTACCCCCCTGGCCAGAATGCTAATGACCACCATTAAGCACTTATACCCGGTAACTAGCTAGAACTTCAACTTGAGAGGATTTTTTTCATTACTGTGTTAACATTTAAATTAGTAATTTAAAGCTATAAATGGAAGCTGCTACACCTGTATGTGAGGGAAATGATCTCTCTGAGGTTTTAACCATACTGAATTAGCACATTCCGAGTCATTTTCTGTTGTGGGTGCCCCCCTCACTTAATTATGGAAGCAATTAGCTTTGCAGCATTGCATTCATTCCAGCCAGCAGGGATGAAGAACAATAATTATGTTTACCCGGAGCTAGAGAGAGTGTACCTAGCTTTGTTCCCTCCACAGCCTCATCTAAATACCTCACTAGGTGCTATCTCACACAATAGAGTGTGACTGAACCCCTCAAAGATCTTCCCTCACCTGGTTA
Source organism: Orycteropus afer afer (assembly GCF_000298275.1). NCBI lineage: Eukaryota > Metazoa > Chordata > Mammalia > Tubulidentata > Orycteropodidae > Orycteropus > Orycteropus afer. Next base: position 4,183,417 of record NW_006921799.1, on the reverse strand, counting down.
ATTCAGTTGTCACTGAAAACCTCCACAAGATCAAGAAAGAACATGTAACAGGCCATTTTCAACTAAATAAGGTGATGAGTTTTATTTACTTTTATTTTTTTAATGCTAGAGCCCTCACATATATGAATGATTTTAAATAGCTGAATCTGTTAAACTTATCTCAGGGGGGAAAAAATGAAATAATGATGGAGCAAAAATGAAACTCCTTTGGATGGGTCTTGACAATGGAATAGAAAGTTGGCTGTTTTAAATGGCTCTTTTGCAGTAATGGGGAAAAGCAAATTATTAAATGGACAAGTTATTTAAGTTTGAAAACAAACTGCATCTCACACTGGGAGATTAGGTTACAGGGAATTTTGTAATACAGCGTGAACATGTCATTAGTTTTAATTTTCCACAACAAAGATTTTAGGGTAATTTGCTTTCATTAGAATGGAGTAGTTTCTCTTCTACATACATTACCATTAAACATCTCTGTTGTCATCATTAGAGGTTTTTGTTTTTTTAAAAAAATATCGATTTATAAAAAGAATGTCCTTGATGGCTCCTTCTTAAATGTTATGGCAAAAGCTATATTGCATTCAGTAAAAACTGTAACAGTGGGTTTGCATAATGCAAATATATCATAACCATTGTACAATGTCAAACATAAAACTGTGGATGTACTCTACCAGCACTTGACATGTTTTAGTGTTTTAGGGTGCTGAGTGTACACAGTGTATTTCTCTACTGTAAAATGTAGGCTACTATAGAGGAAGAACAATAATCAGTTACACATTAACCATGAAAGGTCATTTCTTGTGGCAAATGCAAGGTCTATTGATCAAGTAATATTTGTCAGTAGAAATGAGTTTCAATACTGGATGAAGCTTGTGAAGGAAACCATTGTCTTGTGCGACATCATTGCACGTACAAATCATCCATTTCTTTAAGCTGGTTTGAATAGCATCAAATGTTATCTTCATTTTTATAATGTAATTCACAGACTTTTCAGCTAATCAATCCCTGATGCTACTTTTTGTGAACCTGCTATACTGGAATTTGAAACAATATGTAATCACCTGATGCTAATTATGAGATAAGAAAAAAAGTATTTGTAGATGAATGACATATTCACTTTTGTTACAAAATTTTCCCTAAACTAGTTTCCCAGCATGAGCTGTGGCTTATTTTCAAACTTAAATAATTTGTCTGTGTAAACTTATCTTCCAGGTACTTCCTACAAACTTCATATATTATGCAATCAAGCCCATAAATGTAGGTAGTAGTTAACCTGAATGGCTAAACCACAATTAACCACACACATATGTAAAGCTTTATCACCATTTCTGTCATAAACCTCTCCCTTTTCTTTAAGAGATTTCCCAAGTTGTCATAAAAATGTATTATTGGCCACATCCTTGAAAAACATGAACTCCTAGGTAGTGACTTGTCTTCCTAAACATATTGGACTTCAGAGTCCGGTAGTAGTGCAACATATATGCTACTATGTGTCAGGATGGCCAATGAAGTTACCTGTTGAGTGTCACAAGGTTGGCATGGCACTGGTTTTAATTATTCCCTCCTAAGGAAATTATTTTTCATAAATCCCTGAAAAATTAACACAGTATATGTCCAATAATGACATATGACTAAGGGGCAGTGGTTGTTCAGTGGTAGAATTTGCACCTTCCATGAAGGAGCCCGTGGTTTAATTCCTGGCCAATGTACCTCATGTACAGACACTACCAACCCTTCTGCCAAGGGGAAGCCTTCATGTTGCTCTAAGTCTGAATGGTGGAAGCAGACCTTCCAGACTAAGATGGACTAGGAAAAAAGGCCTGGCGATTCACTCCTGAAAATCAACCAATGAAAACCCAATGATCATAATGGTCAGATCAGCAACAGATCAGGGGAATGGTTCAGGACTGGGCACCATTTCTTTTCATTGTGCATGGGAACCAACCCGATGGCAGCTAAACATAACATACACAAACATTTAAGTAAATAAAAAAGAAAAATGTAAAAGAGCATGCTTTCTAGGGGCAAGGAATTATGATGCTGAACTCAAATATCCAACTGAGGAATAGAGATTTCCAGAGATATAATCAACCTAAAATAATTGGTCTGGGAAATTGAAATAGTCAAATCTCCTAAATTGACTTTGCAAAAGGCAAGCATCACACTGAAGATGCGACTGCTTTACTTTCAGGAGCTACTGCCAGTAGCATGATATCTTGAAGTATGTTTGTAGTATCTCAAGAAACTAACCTTGGTCTTTCTGAGTTTCTAACATGTATGTATGTATATATATTCAGGAGCTCTAGTGGCATAGTGCCTAAGCCATTTGACTGCTAACCAGAAGGTTGGTAGTTCAAACCCACCAGCCACTCTGTGGAAGGTAGGTTGGGGAATCTACTTCTGTAGTGATACTGCCTCGAAAACCTAAGGAGGGGTCGCTATGAGTCGGATCCACCTGGACGGCAGTGTGTTCGGTTTATATATATAAAACATTATATATATATATATATATATAATGGATAGACTTAAGCCTTTCTTTCTAAGACTGATTTCTCTCCAGAAATATGAGATTTGATTACCTCTTATTGTCTGTGCTTCTATCATAAAAACCCAAAGTCAGGTAGTGGACAATTACTGGACTTAGCATGGATTCAAATTCTCCAGGGCCCTTCTTAAAGCTCTGTTCCTCCAGAAAGCCTTCCTTGACCAGCTGGCACAGATCCTGCTCTATCTTCTGGATTTCCACTGGATTTTATGCACAACCTGTAATAACATTTTTGGTCCCCTTTGAGTACCCAGTGTTCATTAGTACAGTTCTTGTCACCAGTAGGCTCTCAGTACATGTTTACTGAATAAAGGGTTTCCATTTCATCTGTAATTGAAAGAGTTCTATTAGAACAGATTAAATCTTGGATTCTTTTCAACCCTATAAGTTGTATGGACCCCTATTAGTTGGAAAAGGAGCCCTGGTGATACAAAAGTTAAGCACCGAGCTGTTAACCAAAAGGTTGTTGGTGGGAACATATCAGTGGCTCTGTTGGAGAAAGACCTGGCAGTCTGCTCTGGTAAAGATTACAGCCTACAAAACTCTATGGAGCAGTTCTGATCTTTCACGTGAGGTTGCTATGAACCAAAAATAAATTCGAGACACCTAACAACAATCTGACTATAGTAGGAAATATATGAAGTGAGGCTATTTGTATATAGAATTGCCAATGCTAAAGAATAGTAATACTGATACCTTAATTGCTCTTGATATATGTAGCAACCTCTCTCCCTATCTGCCATCCACATACCCCAATTTCTCTCTCTTTCCAGAAATAACTGTTAAGAGTTGTATGTTAGCCAATGTATATTTTACCTGAGTTTTTACTTAAATGCTATTATGACATGTGGATTATCACTTTCCTTTTTTCACTTGATGTACCTTATGAATCTTCTCATGTCAGTACAGATAGAACAACTTTATTCTTTTAAAATTGCTAGATAGTATTTCAAGATATGGATAACTAGAATTTAGTTAATCACTTATTTGATCATTATACCCTCTCCTCACTTATTGACATGGTGAGGTTCCAAAGACCAGGTTGTTATGTTAAAATTGTCGTTACACAGAAATGGAGGATGAAATCATATCACAAAATGTAGGACGAATACATCATTACATAACTGCCAAATTTCATAATTATGTAACTGTCAAATCACATCATTACATAACTGCCAAACCACTGAGAATCATGGCCTAACCAAATGGACACACAACCTTAACCATCAAAGCCAGTATTACTCTTGCCTCACACCTCAACATTTATTATGGCCAGAAATAAATTGTTAATGTGCAAAATATTCAGAAGTAGTTTTTTTACTATTGTTGCAAATGTGAAATAACAGATAATAAGGTAGTTGATAAGTGATGAGTAGGTGTATTTCAATTATTGAGAATATTTAATTATTTGCCAATTTTTCATTATTACAAATCATGCTTACTGAAGATAATTCAAAAATGGTTACAGCAGTATATTGACAGGGAACTTCCAAAAATGCAAGCTGGATTCAGATGAGGACATGGAACGAGGGATATCACTGCTGATGTCAGATGGATCTTGGCTGAAAGCAAAGAATACAACAAAGATGTTTACTTGTGTTTTATTGGCTATGCAAAAGCATTCAATTGGGTGGATCATGACAAATTGTGGATAACATTGAGAAGAATGTGAATTCTAGAACACTTGTGCTCATGAGGAACTTGTACACAGACCAGGAGGCTGTCATTCAAACAGAACAAGGGGACACTACATAGTTTAAAATCAAGAAGGGAGTGCATCAGGGTTGTATCCTTTCACCATACTTATTCAATCTGTATGCTGAGCAAATAATCCTAGAAGCTGGACTATGTGAAGAAGAACGTGGCATCAGGATTGGAGGAAGACTCATTAAACCTACGTTATGCAGACAACACAACTTTGCTCTCTGAAAGTGAGGATGTCTTGAAACACTTACTGATGAAGATTAGAGACTACAGTCTGCAGTATGGATTACAACTCAATATAAAGAAAACAAAAATCCTCACAATGGGACCAATAAGCAGCATCACGATAAATGGAGACAAGATTGAAGTTGTCAAAGACTTCATATTACTTGGTTCCATAATCAACACCAATGGAAGCAGCAGTCAACATAGCAGACGTCCTAGAGCACTGGGCAAATCTGCTGCAAGGGACCTCTTTCAAGTGCTGAAGAGCAAAGGTGTTTCCTTAAAGTCTAAGTTGCACTTGACACAAGCCATGGTATTTTCAATCATCTCATATGCATGTGAGAGCTGGACAATGTTTGGAAGACCAAAGAAGAGTTGATGCTTTTGAGTTGTGGTGCTGGTGAAAAATGCTGAAAGCACCATGGCCTGCTAAAAGAGCTAACAAATCTGTCCTGGAAGAAGTGTAGCCAGAATGCTCCTCGGAACCAAGAATGGCCAAACTTTGTCTCACCTACTTTGGTTATGTTGTACAAAAGGACCATTCCCTGGAAAAGAATATCATGCTTGGCAAAGTGGAGGGACAACGAAAAAGGGGAAGGCCCTCAACGAGATGGATTGACACAGTGGCTGCAATGATTGGCTCAGGTATAGCAAGGATCATGGCACTGGCACATGACCAGGCAGCATTTTTTTCTGCTGTGCATAAGGTCACTAGGAGTCAGAGATAACTCAATGACACCTAATAACAACAACAAATAATGCTGTCATAAACATCCTAGTTTATGCATATCTTTGTGTAGAGTTAAGAAATTTTGAGAAATAGATTTCTAAAAGTGGAATTTCACAGCATATGAAAATTTACTTTTTATCAAATGCCCTACTCATAGTTACATATATTTTGCAAACTCCATGACAATTTTATTTGTACTAACATTATGAGACTTTTCCCACAGCCTCACTGACTTTTTAATTTTTGTAGATCAGTTGAGCAAAATATGGCATTCCATTGCTATTTTTTAATGCATTTTATTGAAATATAATTTATGTACAGTGAAATACACAAAATTAAAGTGACATGGGTCAATGCATTTTCTTTTTCTTTTTTTTTTTTTTTGCAGTTCTCTCCCCTCCCCTCTCACCCCTAACCAACAAAGAAAGTATCCCTCCATATGGAAATCTTTCCTTGACCTTCCACAACAATGATCTAATACTATATTTGTCCTTCTGTGATTGACTTATTTCACTCAGCATAATGTCCTCCAAGTTCATCCATATTCTGTGGTGTTTTGCAGACTCTACATTATTCTTTAGTGCTGCATAGCATTCCAGTATGTGTATGTACCATAGTTTGGTCATCCACTCTTCCATTACAAATCTTAGAGATAAGTCCTTTGCCAGATATGTAATTATTGGCAAATATGAATTTGTTGCCTTCATTTTTGTTATGTGCTTTTACATGATGTCATTTTCTTTGATCCGTATAATTTTCTATGCTGAGCTCGTTTTGTTTATGAATCATGTTATCACTTCCTTCATTTCTATTGTTTTAGTATTTGCTGATTATTTATGCTGGGCCTCTTTTTTATTTTGATGTGAAGCTTTATCATTTTTCTTTGAGGTTACCTTGTGATTTATAGTTTTCTTCCCAAGTTTAGAAGACTCTGATCTTTCTCATAGTTGTCTTGACTTCCCTACCATCTAGAAGTTCTGCAATGATAGTTTTTTTTTCCCCTCTTCTAGGTTTGTAGTTGTCGTCATTTGTTGATTGATATGTCTGGTTCCCTGTTTACAATCTTGTAGACTTATTTACTTTGGCTACTTCCATAGCTGGGTTGGTTTCTGGGTTATATCATCATGTGTGTTAATGGTCAGTTGTTGTTGGCTGTTGTTGCTTCTCTGTCCAGAGGGCACCCTTTAACATCTCTTGTAAGGTTGGTCTG
>NW_006921799.1:4145968-4154617 GCF_000298275.1 Orycteropus afer afer | reverse complement strand
TAAAACAAAGGAGAAGAACCACATGATCATATCAATTGATGCAGAAAAGGCATTTGATAAAATCCAACACCCATTTCTGATCAAAACTCTCAGCAAAATAGGAATAGAAGGGACATTCCTCAACATAATAAAAGGCATTTAAAAAAAAAAGTCATATTTATGGGTAAATTTAAATAAACATTAAATATAGAAAAAATTAAAATGTCTGTTGAGGTAAAAAAAAGATAATATATCATATATATTATATCTTAAAACCTTCCGACTACCATCAAGTTGATTCCAACTTATGGCAACTCCCATAGGGTTTCCAAGCCTGCAAATCTTTACAGAAGTAGCTTTCCCCAGTGAGAGCTGGTAGGTTTGAACTGCTGACCTTTTGGTTAGCAGCCAAATGCTTTAACCACTAGACCATCAGAGCTCCTTAATATAAGGAGCTAAACTAAACCCACTACCATCCAATCAATTCCAACTCATAGTGACCCCCATTGGGTTTCCAAGGCTGTAGATCTTTATGGAAGCAGACTGCCTCATCTTTCTTCTGCAGAGTGGCTGGTGGGTTCAGGCCAGAGCTTTGGTTAGCAGCTAAATGCCTTAACCACTACACCACCAGGGCTCCTTCAATATGTATGTTGGGAAGGGATAAATAGAGGTGACTGAAACGAAAACTCCCTTTCCCTTTCTCCCACAATAATGCTGAAAATTTTCAAAATGAACTTCTCACTCAGTTAAAAAAAAATTATACACACACACACATATATATATGTATATAGGAGCTCTGGTAGCATAGTGCTTAAGGCACTTCACTGCTAACCAGAAGGCTGGCAGTTCAAATCCACCAGCCACTCCTCAGAAGGAATGTTGGGCAATCTTACTTTTGTATTGATACTGCCTCGGAAACCCAAGGAGGGGTCACTGTGAGTCGGGGCTGACTTGACAGCACATAACAACAACAACAACAAATATATATATATATATGTGTGTGTGTGTGTGTGTGTATTTTTTTTAATCAAGCTTTAAAGGATTCTATGCATTATATCAAAACACTTTTAATGTATTTAATAGGGGAATTTAATCGGGGAAAATGAATTAACAAAGTAACTCCAGATACCCAAATTTTTACCCCAAACTTAGGGTAAGAATCATTGTAGAAGAAATCTTGCTGGGCAATTAGGAAATGAATTACAGCATTTTTATATCTTATATTTGTATTTAAATTGTTCCCCAGGTTGTCCCTTTTCAACTTTAAACTCTCCTTTGTAATCTCTCTTTAGCTTGCTGATTCTGCAGTGAATCCTGAAAGTTTGCATAATTTCTCAGCATAAAGTGTTGTCAAGTTGTGGCTATACTTGCTGGTGTCAAAGAAAATCCTTGATTATCACCTGCAATTCCAATTAATCCTTAACTGTGCAAAGGTCATATTTAAGTTTTTAATAAATCATGTATTCTGACTCCCAAAGGAATACTTGATAATATACGGTAGAAAATTTAGAAAATACAGAAAAGCACAGAGAAATTAAAAACTATTCATAATTCAACCATCCAAAGGTAGACACCAAAGTATACGTTTTGTATTTTCTTTTCATCTTTGTGTGTTTATAGAACCTCTTTTTTTCTCTTAGCATGTCATAAATATTTTCCCATGTCACTAAACATTCCTAAAAATCATGATTTTTAGTGGCGAAAAAGTAGCTATTGTATGGATGTATTATTTAACCATGTTCCTCTTGCTGGATACCTAGGTTATTTCTAACTTTATTATAATACATAACAAAATTATATGGTCTATATATCATAAATTATCTATTACATGAAATATCTTATATGCAATTATGCATATTAATGTCTAGAAAAGGAATTATCTATCATTTTTAAGGTTATTTACATTTTTAGTCTCATTGATACTCATTGTCAAATTGTCCTTCACAACAGTTGTCCAAATGTATGACAGTAAAGGCATGAAAAATCAGTATTGGTATTAGCACAATTTTTACACATTTCATTTATAAATCAACCTGCAGAAAGGTATTCCCTTGGGACTGTAAACAGTTCAATTGAGCATTCACTGCATGTGGACCACAGACTAGTACCATTATTGCTTTTGTCATAACAGGAACAGCAATTGGCTCAAAACTCTGCTCATTGTGATGCTGATGATGTGGCCTCCTTGATGTTCTAAAAGATTGTTTGGTGTAACTTCTTCAGTATTTTTATCTTAAGCTTTCCTATCATGTTTAGAGTCAGAATTCAAATACTGTACAGTTTAAGCTACAGTATGCCTGGCCTATAACTTGGTTCAAAGCATTTATATTTATGTCATTTTTGTCTGCTTATCATTCTAACAAGGTGGAAGAAGCAATTCCAGTCTACCAAAAAGGTAAAATTCTACTGTTTGGTATATTACTAGAGTTTTAAAATTAGGCTAGGTAAATTACTGTACAGTAAGGAAGAAGGGCATATTGAGAGTTTTTTGAGATCTTTCATAATGACCACATTCAAATCCAAACTGAAATATAAAACTTGTTAAGAACTAAGGGTAGGAGATAATACAAAAAATAGAATGTTAAGTTTGTTATTATTATTATTAAGGAAAATATTAGTTTAAATATAAATTAAGTATATAGTTCTAATTAAATTGGGAAAGTAATAAACAAAGGATCTCTTATGTCTCTCAGTCTTTTGAGTTAAATGGTTTGGAATCAGACTAATTTCAACTGAAGCTTCTTTTTATTGGGTTCTTTTTTTTTCTTTGACTTTTTTCTTTTTTTGAGGTAGAGGGGATGTGTGGCTTAAAGCCGATTCCATGAATGAAAAAAATAGAAAGATTGAAAACATGTGAGATGCTTTAGAGGACACTATGTTTTATGTTTCCACTAATACAGATCTTAACACTAGGTGGAGAATCAATAAATATGAGAAAGCAACTTACGCTACAAAAGAGTATGCTCCTTTATAAAAGATTATTTTTACTCATTCCCATCCTTGTTCTGTGGCCTAAAGTCATCAGGTGATTTGATTTCTATAGAAATGGAATATTCTGTGAACATGTTCCCAATCAAATTGAATACAATTGTGCTGGCCATAATACTCTAGATCCCTTAATTTCAAGTTCTCCCTGATGTTTTTTTTTACAAATAACTGATACGAGTATTTCTTTTGCCATGTCTTATCGTTAACATAACGCTACTGATAGCTTCATATTTCCCTCATTTCATCATTCAGAAGCTAGTCATCCTCCCCCCTTCCTCCTTCAAGACTTCCCTCCCCCTATCGTTTTTGCTTGTTCAGCCCCCACACATTCAGACATATTTATTCCTGTAAAGATAGTGACACTTATGGTTTATTCTAAGACTAAATCTGTGTTGCCCAGTGACTAAGGACTTAAGCATGCACTGCTTCTATGCTTACCCTCCTACCTAACTGACTACTCAACTTTTTTATTCCTTTCTCTCAGAAACCTCTCTTTTGGCACAGTTCTGTTAACACACCACTGCCAGGCCACTAATTGATTTCTGAAATCTGACATTTGTTTTTTTGTTTTCTCCTATCTTCCCTAATGGTACAGCACTACTAAGCAGGAAAGAATGCAAAGAACTAGAAAGTTCAAAGTAATTGAGGATCTGTCCATTCACACTGTCTGGCTTCATGCCAATGCAGAACCTGGAACATTTGAAAAATATTTATCAAGTTTTAACCCTTTTTTGCTAAGTCAACGAAACAGGCCTTTCGCTGCAGCATTTGTATTAACACCAGGAGCAGTAAGCTTAGTTGGACGTGTTTTTTTATAGGTTCAGAACTGCCCGGCAAATGTTTCAGAAAAGAATTACTTTCCAATTTCCATACTATTGTACAGTATTAAGATAGTGATTTTCTGTGAGATCTGCAAAACTGGGCACTTCAGAGAAACCACTACTTGAAAGTGGCAGCCCTATTTCTTGAGTCCTTATGCCAGAAAGGAAATTTAAATAAATGCTACTGTATTTGAGCTAAAAAGAATGTTTTCAGTGTTCTGCAGTAAATGAGTCATAAGCCAAATCATAGCTAGTATCATATCTATATTTCAATAAGAAACATGGAAATGTGAAAACAGCGAACAAGACTATAAAAATATATTGTTAAGTATCAAATAGTTGCTCTTTTTTTTCTTTTTTTTTTTAATGGGAAAGCCTTTGTAAATGAAAGCATGTTAAAAAAGTGGTGTCAAATTATACAAGCATTTCCAGTAAAATAAATGGATTTCATTGCAGTGAAAACTTGGGTTGAAATAACAGGCCACTGAAACTCTGATAAACAGAAAGACAAAAGGAAAGAGCAAGACAGGTTTTTTAAAAAAGAAAATATAAATGGATACTGGATTGTAGTAAATCTAAGTTAGATTTAGACTAAAGTTAAATGAAAAAAAAAAAACTGCAAACGTTCTATTAATTATCTGTATCACACACAGGTATGGTCCTGTTATCATATTAAATAGTAAAATTCTTTCAAATTTACAAATTTTAACATTATATTAAATCCCACACCAATTCTATAATCTGTTTTTAAGCTGTTTAATTCAAGAAGCAGGTTTATATAGGAAAAATAGGATAGCTTTGTAAAGATGAAGGTGGACAGTATGAGATGGTTTGCTTAGGAAAAAAAAATTGCAAAATCACTTATTACTTTGGTAATGTGGAAGTAGTCATCGACCATTCTCTGAAAGCAGAGATTACAGCTATAAAAATGAATCATGTAGTAACAGGAATGAGAAGAAAAGGAGAAAAAAAATCTATCTTATAGCATAATTGTATCTTTTCTCATAATAAATAAATATATCTAATACTTTATGTGTGTATTAATTTTTTATCTATACACTAAAAATGAGATCCATGCTTTGCATAGAGACTACTCTTTGAAGTCAGTGTTTTTCTAAGAATTCTTTATTAAAGCTGTTATACTGTGAAATGATGAGTGGGTTGTTGCATATGGAAAACGGCCTAATGGTATAATGTTCTGTCAACATATAGTGTATGTGTAGTAATATTCCAGGCATTTTTATTGCAGTTTATTATTCCAGCTTCCCAATAAGCCAGATAAAATCATGTACAAGAACATTAAGGATTAAAGGAAGTGGTTTCCTTAGGTGATTGCTGGCAAAAATTCACCTTCCCATTATAATAACATAGTAAATGGACGGTAATATATTTGGCTATTACTTTCCAGTACATTTTGATTCCTAGTTTTCAGAGCTCCTATGTAATGTTTGTCACTTGTTTGGTTGTCTTTTCGTAGGAAAAGGTGCCATGGTGTTACGTAAATGTGCTATTTCGGTCTTGTAAATATTAAACTACATTTTTTGATCATACATTCTAGTAAAAATAAGTCAAATACATACTTTATTCCTTAGTGCTTAAATCAGATGATTAAATCCTTCGGTTAGTATATTTTAAATATTAAAAATTTCAAAACATATATGGCCCATTTCCCTCTCTTCCGCACACGGCTACAAGATAGAAATGTGTGTGAAAACTTCTAAGCATTTAAATACTGAAGGAAAAATACAGGGTTTTGTGTAGGATTTTTAAAAATGCTTGTCATTACACTTTTTATTCAGGACATTCTGAATTTCTTTAGCTAAATTATATTTACTGCCAAAGATACAGAGACGGGATCTGTTTTAAAATTTGTTTATCACGTTGTACCTAGTAAAGAAGTGTACATTTTGTCTATTTAAAGATATACATTCATTAAACTGTCTCTAAAAACCTTAGCGCCCCGACCAAGCCGCCGTCAGGGTTTCAGCTTTTGAGTTTCATGCCCTTGCACAACACCTAAGACGTGCAAACACTTTTTCTCCCTAATCCTGGTAGAGAACAGTCCGAAAAAATCTCCTTCGGCGTCTCCACCCTAATTCCCTCTCTTCCTAGATTCCACCCCGCTTCTCTCCTTTCCTCCGCCCCCGGCTCTGCCAGCCCAATCTGTCAGAGAAGTTGTGTACAAACTGCGCTGCCGCTCTGAGCGCGAAGCTCGTGGCCGGAGAGGGGTGCGGTCGGTCCGGCGGAGGCGGGGCCCTTGGCGAAGCTCTCCCTTCTCATAGGCTGGCCGTTCCGGCAGGTCCGGCCCCAGGGTTTCAGGATTGGCGGCGGAGCTGCCAGTCAGGGCAGTGGGCCCCGCCCCCCAGGAGTTGGGTGAAATAGAGGGGAGCGTCAAGTGTCAGTAGTCGCGGGGCAGGTACGCGCGCTTGCAGCTTGTTCGTAGAGACTGGCGGTGGCGGGAGCGGGCTCCGGCTAAGAGGAGAGAGCACGGTGGGGCGGGGCGGGGCGGGAGAAAGTGGCCGTCCGGAGGACGTTGGCGTTTACCTGTGACCCAGCGGAAGAGTTTTGCTTTTTCGTGCGCGCCTTCGAAAACCGCGTCTGCTGTTGGCTGAGGGGTCCGCCAGGGAGCCTCCCCCTTCTTCGCCCGCGGCCCTACGCCGAGCTCGCCGGTCCCCGCCGGAGTGGGCGAGGTGGGAACGCGCGTTCGACCCGTGCCTGGAGCCGCCCTGCGAGTGCCCATGGCTACGCGGGTGCTAACCATGAGCGCCCGCCTGGGACCTGTGTCCCAGCCGCCGGCCCCGCAGGACGAGCCCGTGTTCGCGCAGCTGAAGCCAGTGCTGGGCGCCGCGAACCCGGCCCGCGACGCGGCGCTCTTTCCTGGCGAGGAGCTGAAGCACGCGCACCACCACCCTCAGGCGCAGCCCGCGCCCCCGCAGCCAGCGCCGCCGCCCGCTGCTGGCCCGCGGCTGCCCCCGGAGGAGCTGGTCCAGGTAGGAAGAGCTGCTCCCCTCCGTCTGCCCTCCCGGGGCTCGGGCGTGTCCGCCGCTGCGACGTGCGGGCGACAGGGGCCGCTCCAAGCTGGGAGGTGCATCGGGGCTCACCGGGAACCTGTGCCGGGGTGGCCAGGCGTGCCCTGCGCCCCAGCCTGGATATCGGCATTTCACAGGGACAGAGTGGGGGGAATCCAGGGGAGAAGAAGGTTGGAGATGAATCTGACCTGGCCAGTCGGCCCTGGAAAGATTAAAGAGCAAAGTGGATTCCCACGCGCTTCCTCAGTTTTCCTTGTATTTGGGGGATGAAAGCTTTTATCCCATGCTCAACTTATTTCGCTTACTTCACCTCTTCCTCCTAGTGCTCTGGCCTTGGAGCCGCTCCCCCACACCGCACCCCATCGGCGTCTCTGGTTAAGTATAAACGCAAGTTGAGGTGTTGGAGAGGTTCTTCAGGGTGCCTGTTTGAAACCCCTTGGCTCGACCTGCTTTAGACGCGATTGTGAGGCTGCGTGTCTGGGAAATGAGAGTTAGGAAAGCTAAGGTTGTGTTGAAATTCTTACTTTTCCTGAAAAAGAAAGACAAAAAAGAAGAATGGAGGTGTTGTTTTCTTGGTATGCGCGTAAATTTTCTACCCGAGCCGCGTTGAAAACTGGCAGTTGGCTTTACACTTGCCCAGCAGCCGAATTAGAGCAACCGCCTGTTTCTTTTCGCCCACGCAGGGAGTCATATAGCCCAGAAAAAACTTCCCGGGACTTTTAGCCTGTCCCAAGGAAAAAAAAAAAAAAAAATTGGAAACATACCCACATGCAAACAGCTGGAAGAGCTAAAATCAGAAACCACTAACCACGGGAGCGCAGTGCACTAAAGGGTTTAGTTCGGTTTATTTCAAGACACTTCATTTAATATAGCCCCTTAGTATAGTGTATATTTACTACGTAGCTCTTACTCCAGGGGTCTGTCTGCCACTGTCGCCGTGCTGCGAGAGGGCGATGGCATTTGTCAGAGATGTGATTCACATGACTGGAACGTTAATTTTATTTTTAAGTCTAGTCTGTTCGGGAAACCCCATCCTCATCCACACCGAATGATGAGGTTTGAAATGAATCGCTTTTGAAATTAAGTGGTGGCAAAACGTGACTGTCTAATTCACAGATTAAGGTGAATGAGTTCTTTGAGCATTTCATTTATTTATTTTTTTCTTTCGAAATTTCCTTTTCAATGTTAAAAATTAATAGAAAAAATAAGCTTGTGTTGTGCTGGGGGAGAAGATAGCTGTTAACAGATTGAGGCATCTGGATACAAGTTGAGTAGATCCATCATTTGAAAGCTATTTAGTTAATTCAGTTTGTCAGTTTTCTGCTTAGAGGACATCAAGAGGGTAAGAGATGACTGAGCTTTTTACAGAGTAAGGGGGAATGTAGCATTGGCCCACTGAAGAGGACATGATAAATGTTTTGCTGATGACTGTGCTAGCAATATAGCAGCCTCTCCCCACCCACGGCTCTGTAGCACCACTCTACCAAGGGAGTGATTTTCCCAACTAGCTAATTAAAGATCTGTTTTAGATAGGGATATGAATAGGAACATTTCATTATCATATTAACCAATTACATACAGAATCTGCTGATTAAAATCAACATTTAGATCAAATGTTGAATGTGAAGTTGTTTTGTTCTTTTTTTCTGGGGATACCGTGTTTTGTTCAAAACACTATATTTAAGTTTCCATTGAACTATAAACAAGAAAAAGCACTGAAATAGCCAAGGAATATGTTTTAGATTACATATTTCGGCAGTATCTATCCAAGTGAAAACCTTCATAATGAATATTTTTTAAGGTCTGCATATATATATATATATGTATATATA
>NW_006921799.1:4127942-4145792 GCF_000298275.1 Orycteropus afer afer | reverse complement strand
TGGCCTGCCTTTTCAGCACTGGCTTGGCTCAAAATCCAGTTCAGTGAAGAAGTCTGATTCCAGGAAGGATGATGTTCTCTTCACTAAGACCTTGCATTTAACTATGTGCTATGAACAGAATTGAGATTAGTTTGGCAGTATTGTAATATTGTACTTTAATTGCAAGCTTACTGTGTAATAGGGCAAGGAATCTTACTTGTATGTGAGTGCAAATTATTATTGCATCAGAAAGGAATATGTTCTGTTTGCTTCTCTTTTTTCTTCCTTTGCCTCTTTTAACTTTTTGTCTGGCATTGATTGGAGAAACAATTTTAACAAATACATGTTATACAGAGTTTCATAAGGTTTTGGCATACCAATTAGTACATAGTTGACAAAATAAACCTGGTTATGTTTTTAAGAAACTCTTATAAGGCGCTTGCCATAATACTAGCGATTGTGGAGGGGTGGGAGGATTTTAGAAAACAAAGTTTGTCCTTCCTGAGATGATTAATCAAGTGGATTATGCCTATGTTTGTATCTTTTCTTTTTTAGACAAGATGTGAAATGGAGAAGTATCTGACACCTCAGCTTCCTCCAGTTCCTATAATTCCAGAGCATAAAAAGTATAGACGAGACAGTGCCTCAGTTGTAGACCAGTTCTTCACTGACAGTGAAGGGTTACCTTACAGTATCAACATGAACGTCTTTCTCCCTGACATCACTCACCTGAGAACTGGCCTCTACAAATCCCAGAGACCGTGCGTAACACACATCAAGACAGAACCTGTTACCATTTTCAGCCACCAGAGTGAAACGACTGCCCCTCCTCCGGCCCAGACCCAGGCCCTCCCTGAGTTCACCAGTATATTCAGCTCACACCAGACTGCAGCTCCAGAGGTGAACAATATTTTCATCAAACAAGAACTTCCTACACCAGATCTTCATCTTTCTGTCCCTCCCCAGCAGGGCCACTTGTACCAGCTACTGAACACACCGGATCTAGACATGCCCAGTTCTACAAACCAGACAGCAGTAATGGACTCTCTTAATGTTTCTGTGTCAGCCGCCATGGCCGGCCTTAACACACTCACCTCTGCTGTTCCACAGACTGCAATGAAACAATTTCAGGGCATGCCCCCTTGCACATACACAATGCCAAGTCAGTTTCTGCCACAACAGGCCACTTACTTTCCCCCGTCACCACCAAGCTCAGAGCCTGGAAGTCCAGATAGACAAGCAGAGATGCTCCAGAATTTAACCCCACCTCCATCCTATGCTGCTACAATTGCTTCTAAACTGGCAATCCACAATCCAAATTTACCTGCCACCCTACCAGTTAATTCACCAAACATCCAACCTGTCAGATACAATAGAAGGAGTAATCCCGATCTGGAGAAGAGACGCATCCATTACTGCGATTATCCTGGTACGTGATTTTACCTGGTTAAAGCATCAGTAAATGTGTTTTTTTGTGTGTGTGCGTGCATGCATGTGCAGACCTCTTTCAACCTCAGACTTAAAAATTTAAATTTACATAGGAAAGCATAGTGCTTGACAGTAAAAAAAAAAAAAAAAAAATCACCTACTCATCTACTTTGTATTTTTTGTATCCCAGTCTTTGTCTTGTTCTGATATCTAACCATTTAGTTATCTGTTGCTTAATGTGTTAAACAAACAAAAATATTTATATGGCTAAATTATTTGGGACAAGTTACTTTGGACTATTTACTCTTTGATATTAAATGAAATACGAATTTCTAACATCATTTACAGGTATGCCACAGTTACTTTGCTTAACATAGCAATTTCATAAATTTGCATTTTTAATTCTAAACTTAAGTGCCCTGGTAAGATATTAAGTAGTAAGAGGAAAGTAAGATAAATAGCGAAGTAGCGATTGAGTAGCAGCTAGCCTGATAAAGATACAAGACTTATCTGTAGGGTAGCTTTAAGGATGGTTATAATAGCATATGTTAGTATCATTCTTGAGTGAGATACATGGCTCAAAATACAAATATTAATTGATTATGGAAATGGTGGCATGATGGTTAAAGTGCTTTACTACTAACTGAAAGTCGATAGGTTGAACCTACCAGCTCCATGGGAGAAAAATGTGGCAGTCTGCTTCTGTAAAGATTCCAAACCAAAACTAAACTCACTGCCATGGAGTCGATTCCAACTCATAGTGACCCTTTTTGTGTTTCTAAGGCTGTAAATCTTTATGGAAGCAAACTGCTTCATCTTTTTTCCACAGAACGGCTGGTGGGTTTGAACTACTAGCCTTTTGGTTACAACCAAATGCCTTAACCACTACTCCACCAGGGCACCTTTCTGTAAAGATTTCAGGCTTGGAAACGTGATGGAACAGTTTACTCTGGCCTGTAAGGTAGCTATGAGTTGGAATTGACTTGATGGCAATGGATAATGGGGTAATGAATGTGTAAGTTGCTGGCATATGCTAGTTTATATGATTAATATGGGGTATAATTAATATATTAATTAATATAATTAATTGACTATGGTACGTGATATGGCATGGTGTGAAAAATGTGGAATATAGAAGTATGGAAAATTATAGTCATCTTGGATAATGGTTTAAGATTGTCAGCTCTAGAGCCATTTAAACTTATTTAGAATATATACTATAGTAGATCTTAAGTCACTGATGTATGGAAGTGTGTGTTATTAGTATAAAGCACCTGCTGGAGTATAGCACACATTTTCCATGTGCAGCTTGGCTTGATTATCTGTGTTCGTTCCTGCAAACATGATGCGTAAGACAAATCACTTTGTGCTTTTTTAAAATGAGGTAGTGGGGGAGGGCTCTTAAAAACTTCTTTTAAAACTAAAGCTTCAAATATCTCATCTAGCACGAGAGATTCTTTTAAAGCCAGATTTTAAACACTGAATCATCAAATGTAAAGATTTCAGAAGGCTCTCCAAAATGACAAGCTGTTCTTCCTCTATTTTAGGCTGCACAAAAGTTTATACAAAGTCTTCTCATTTAAAAGCTCACCTGAGGACTCATACTGGTATGTAATTTTCTTGTTAATTCTGTGAGTTGTGTAAATAGTGTAAGTGGTGTTCATCCTTTTAAAAGCCAACACGTGTTTGATCTCTTCTTTCTTCTGTCAACTTTTATTTTTTAATGGCCTGCCTTTTCAGCACTGGCTTGGCTCAAAATCCAGTTCAGTGAAGAAGTCTGATTCCAGGAAGGATGATGTTCTCTTCACTAAGACCTTGCCCTGTCACCTCACATGGAATTAATTACTCAAAAACATAAACAACGGCATTTACTAATGGATTTAAACACTGCAAGGGCACTATTCTTGTCTTGAAGGGAAAAAAATGTAACTGATACAGCTTCTTCAAAGCCGTTTTAAGTACTAAAATTTTTCCTTGTAGCATGTAAAACATAACTGCTTAATACATTAGCTTTAATTTCACCTTTAGCCCAGAATATCTGTGTTTAGCATGTTTTCTGTGCTTGATAAAAGGTGGGGCTGAAATTGTAGGAGTATTGAGATCTGGTGGTCCAAAAATGGGTTGTGGTTTTATAAATTATTCTACACTCTACCTCAGCCCACATTTGATGTGTTTCAGAGACTTCATCTTTATTCTAGTTTGTTTCATCCCTGTCTTAAAACATACTTTGAAGTTTAGCTCCATTCATTTTATAAATATTTGTCAGGCCTATAGCCATCACATTCAAGAAGTGTTTAACCCATTTTGAGATGAAAGTAGGTGGCATACTTTAAAAGCCACCAAATACCCAAAATATTTTCAGGTATGTATATGGTTACTGTTTGTGACTTTTCTTAAAAGAAAAGCCTTAATAGAAACAACTTATAAAATGCCCTTTTTCCCTCTGAATAAATACAGCTTTACCTAAAGTTCAAAGAATAAGTTTGCTAATAAAAGCAATGACCTAGCAAAATGTATTATTCCATCATTGCTATGGAAACCAAAGTATTCAACAGTTCCTTTGAATGGTTGTTGGATTAGTGTGAGGACTTGAATCTCCCCAGGCTAGATGTTACTATGGAAATTGAGTTTTGATAAATGAAGTAGTTATCTCTAACTGCTGCATTAAAAAGTAAAAGCATTTGAACAAAGGTCAGTGCTTCCATACAGCACTGGGAGGAATATGGTTGCAGACATTTGTATGCATGTTAGGAAGTATTGTTTGATGCCCTAGTGATAAATACTACCTATTAAAATCTAAATAGTGTGGAAGATTCCAGGACTTTTTTGGGAAATTGTTTTTAAAGAAATAAATGGGTTATTTAGAACTGAGTTTTTTAGATGTAGACAAGTTGATTTATAAAAGAAAAGATACTATATAAGCAGCCCAAGGTAGAAATTATGTTTATAGTTAAACAAAACGCCCACAGTAGAATTAAGCATATGATAAAAAATCCAACCTAATTTTTCAAAATACAAACGATGTGATCCAAGAAAATATTCTGTACGTAGAAGTACTAAGATCCTTTTACAGAATACATGTTATGTTACAGAAAAGTTGAGATTGGGTCTTTCTATGAATTTTTGATTAAGGAGCAATGGGGAAATTATTTAGAAACATATCTTGTGTGTTTTTTTTTTTTTTTTTGGGGGGGGGGTCTTGTTTGGAAGTCCTTGAGTAGGAGATAGTAAAGAAGGAAACATGTTTCCATAGGGTTAAAGTCTCCTAATAAAAGAGGAGTACAATTGCACATAATGATGTAATCACCTCCTTATTGCAGTGATGTAGTCAGAGCATATCTAAATAGTCTTTCAGCCCCTGTCAGGGTTTAGTGCTCTGAATGCTTATACCTGAGATTCAGGAACTTGACGCAAAGAAATTTAATAGTGGGTTGTCTTAACAATGCTTGTCCTAATAAAAACAAACTAAAAAGACCTAGGCCTAGTTTGGGTCCCATACACCGACTTTTTCACCTGATCATAAACATTGTGGCCTTCAACATCTAATGAGTGAGACTGTGTAATCCAGTTTAATAAAGTTTTGTTTGATAGTCTTTCAAATGCCTTGGGGAGGGTTTGTAGCAGACTAGTTCATCTGGCTAAACTTGTTCTTGTGTAATCATAGAGCATTGAGGTTGTTTTCTCCTCATTTCTAGTTTCCAGACAATGCCTTTTAAAATTACCTGTGCTCTTTCATTGCATCCTCCCCACCCTGCCTGTTGTTTTTAAATGAATGTATCTGAAGCCAGCAAAGGCTGTTTTTTTTTTTTTTTTTGCCCTTCCTTTTAAGGTCCATGCAGATCAAACAGTTTTTATAATTATCTTCTGTCACTTAATAACTTTTTTTTTTTTTCCTATTCCCCCCCCTCACTTGGGCAATTTACTGGGGACTTAAAAACAATTTATGCTAGAATGTAGATCATTTATTTTGATGACATAAAATGTATTAGTTTTTTTTAAAAAATGATTGCCTTTCTATAGGTAGAAAGTAAAGTACCTTAACATTTCTTTGAAATATAATTGCTTTAAAATGTTGAGTTACTGTATGTTTTAAAAATGCAATTAAAACAAAACTACGTCTGAGTTGAGTTCTTTCTTTTAGTTGCTTATTCTGGATTTTTAGATTTGTCTTTCCAAACCACAGACTTTTTTTTTTTTTTTTTTAATTTGGGATGAAAGAGTAGAGGATATCAGTTTCTTGAACCAGAATTCTCATAGTCCTCAAGTTTCTCTAAGTTTACATACTTTGATTTTTCTATTTGGAAAATATATAAATAATAAAGAGTTCTATCTCCTTTGTATTGTTGGACCTTTTACCTGAAACATAATTTGTCTCTCTTCTGGGAAATCACTGTATTTCATTTGAAAACATGCTGTATCTGTACATATGTAAAAGAAGTATATATGTAGCCCTACATAGTCACCTCTTACATGGGTGTGTGTGTTATTTGTTACGTGTGTACTTATACGTATGTATGATGCCTCTGGTTAGAAATAATTATGGGTTATTTTTGCTAACAGTGTCAGTAAGTGGCTTATTTCCAAATCAAAATATTTGTAGTTTTAGCAGCATTGAAATATGAACCAAACCAAACCACACTCACTGCTGTCGAGTTGGTTCTGACTCATAGCGACCTCTCCTTGGGTTTCCTTGGGTTTCCGAGGCGGTATCTCTACGGAAGTAGATCACTCAATTTCTTTCCGAGGAGTAGCTGGTGGGTTTGAACTGCTAGTTTGAACCTTCTGGTTAGCAGTCAAATGCCTTAGGCACCAGGCCACCAGAGCTCCCTTAAACATGAACAGTCAACTAAAATTATGATGTATACAAGGGACTGTACCCATTGTCATCATTAAGTTGCTCCTAAAACATTTAAAAAAAAAAAAGATTCACATGCTAATCTGTTTTAAGGTAATGTGATTGAACTTTTGTGATTCATGAATCAGGTAGAACAATGTACCATAAATTTAGAACTTTTAAAGTTCTGTTATCTCATTAGTGTAACTGGAAAAGTAGTTATTTATGTTCATACATCTTAAGTATGTTTCAATTTCATACTAAAGATTTAAAAATAACTTCTAAGTTACACAGGTTCAGAGTCA
The DNA here is from genome assembly GCF_000298275.1 of Orycteropus afer afer. Lineage (NCBI taxonomy): Eukaryota > Metazoa > Chordata > Mammalia > Tubulidentata > Orycteropodidae > Orycteropus > Orycteropus afer. The sequence continues at coordinate 4,139,246 of NW_006921799.1, read as the reverse complement.
GAGGTTAAATGCAGTTGGAAAACATATTAAGACCATATATACACAAAATTTTGCCAGAAATTGAGAATTTTTGTTAATGACTGCCATTGGTTTCTTGGTATGCCCATGAGAGTACCATAAGTTGAATTACTGCTTTTTCATTGGATGTGGGATGTTCCTTGGAAATTGTGGATTTGTTGATGCTTTTAAAAGTACTTTACAAAGAAAAAATTCTGAAAAAATAGATAATAAACTCAATACTTAACACATGTAGATGTGCAGGTAACCTAAAAAAGAGGGTAAATCTGTTAGGAAGTTATGGTAACATTTTTTGATCATTTACCTATCAGTCTCAACTGTCTTGAATGTGGCAGAACATTAGCTGTTGTCCATGGAAAGCCTTTGAGCAGCACTCATGCTTGGCTTTAACATCCCTCAGGCTCAGACTCCATGGATTGGCTCTTCCATGTGCACTGAATGACTGACCACAGATTAACCAAAAAAACAAATAAACAAAAAGACAATTGAAGACATTCCTCACAAAGGAAACTGGAAACATTATATAAGGAACACAAAAATGGAAGTGAAACACTTTGTTTAGTGCTGCATTTTATAATGAGTTATATTCCGGATTCCCTATTTAAGAAAGAATGCTACGTTATGTTTTGGAGAGATTTTTACCCAAGCCTAGTTGTAACAAGGATGTAAATTCCTATGTTTTGCATTATTTGCTCATTATGTAGAACACTTAATTTCCTAGTGGCATCTGCATTAAGAAGGAGCTCTGGGGGCACAGTGTCTAAGGAATTTGACTGCTAACCTGAAGGTTGGGGGTTCAAACCCACCAGCTGCTCTACAAAAGGAAGATGGGGCATTCTACTTCCATAAAGATTTACTACCTTGGAAACTCAAATGAGGGTTGCAATGAGTCAGAGTCAACTCAATGACAATGAGTTTGTTTTTTAGTTTTATGTAATACTTTAAAAAGCATAATCTCTACTTAAAATTTGCTGCTAAATATACTAAGTTTTAATTTCATAAAGTTAACAGCAGTTTGGATACTAAATCCTTAGGTATAAATTTCTGGTCTAGTTCTTTGCTTTGAATTCTACCCATTTTGCATATATTAGGTATAGATTTTGGTTAAAAATACAGTGGTGACTATACAGATATTTTCATTGCATGTATACTTTCCCACTAAAAACGACTCAAAATGTTCTCAACATAAGTAATTACTATTATTTTGATGGAAGTGCAGAAAAGGAATGAAAGGCTTTTAAAAAAAACATGTATAGGAAGGATCTCACTATCTTGGAAAATTGTTACTTGGAGCTGAATCTGCTTTAGACGGAAAATTATATATATAATTAGGGCCTTAATAGAGATCATACAGTTTAGATCTAGAGATAGATCAATATTGGTGAAATGGTTCACCTGTATTATAAGTAGAGCTTTCATGCCCCCTCCCATCCACCCAAAGTCTCACAGAATGACAATTAGCACCCACTGACTTTTGTTTTGTCTTTTAGTCTGTATTTAAATCCTATTCAGAAAAAAAAGCATCACTTTTATCTTGTAATGTTAGAACCTACTAGTTAATTAAACATACTTTTAGTTAAATATTTTCAACATTTTTTTTTTTTTTTTAATTTACTGCTGGGAAATTTATTTTCTATGTTGGTAATTTCAGGCTAATTTTTTTAATTTTAATGTTTTATGGACATGCTGGTTCAGACCCCCAGAAAATATTTATAAGCATGAAAGCTTAGAATCAATTTCTTTTGACTCACTGAGAAGATTAAATTTTGCTTCTGGGATTTAGTCTTTCATCTGAAAAACATTTATGTGGAAAATTGATTAAATACTGTTTTGAGATGATAAAGCTCATCTAAGGTTAAGAATTTAAATTTGATTCAAGAAACATTTTTGACTGATCATTGTGGAGAATCCAAAGGTGGGAAGGAATAATCTCTTGCCCTTTTGTTCTTAATCTAGTGGGAGAAGATAGTTTCGTAAACAGATTACAGAAAGTCCCCAGGTTACTTAAGGACAGCTTGTGTTTGCCACTTAATGTTATATAAATTTTGACCTCAGCTTGAAGGCTTGAGCCAACTCCAACCCCAACCCCTACTCAATTGAACCAGTCCCTACTCACAACAAATTCTTCATCACAGTCACCTTCACTTGCTGTACATGAAGCTTTTAAATCATTGAAAGGGCTTGAGCTTTTACTTGCATTTAAAGTGAGGCTAAATAAGCGTTCCTCTGTACCTGTTCTAACTTACCTGCAGATTTGCTGTAAAGGCACTATTAAAAGTGAATCTCATTCATAACCTGGGGACTGCCTGTGAATAGAATTACTGAAATTGAGATAGAAATAATAAGCTGTGAAGGCAGAGTCGAATATTTTTTAAAAGTAATTTAATCACTTAAAATTTTTGTTTTGGCCCATAGTTTTAGTTCTATAGAATGTACTCCCTATTTACTTGATGACCTACATCTTTTCTGGTGAAAGATTAGAAACAAAGTAATGTCCTACTTTAGTAAGAGTATCTCAGTAGCAGCATTCCTGTTCTGTCATCCTGTATTATTTATATTCAGAGATCTCTAGCAACTCTTTTAAAGGATGAATTTCTGCCTTCTTTTTTAAACGTGTATGTTAAGTAGCTTACTGAAAAATTTTTGACTGCTTTGTAAATGCAAACTTATTTAAGGAGGAGGAGTCTCTTAGTGAGGTCAATCATGATAAATGCAAATTAAAGAAAAGAATACCTAGCTACTTACTCAGTGCTAGAAATAATGAAAACAAGGATTTTTCAGTTTGGTTCAAAAAAGAAGAAAGTAAAATATTGCTTTGATGCTTTTCTGCCACACTTTTTAAATTTTTTTAATAAGGAAAAGAAATTGTTTGGGCTCTTATTACAAGAAAGTGAGTATAAGTAATGACTTTTTGTCAGGAGAGTTAAGAGTTGGTATTTCATTTCATTAACTCTATTAATTGACAGTCGGTTTTCTATTGTTTTTGTCAGGAAACTTAGCAGAAGCAGCATAGGAACCTTAGAGATAAGCTCACTAGAACATAGACTACAGGTGTTAATAACAGCATGTTTATGCCATCCTTACGTTGGCAGTCCAGTGCTTTCTGGAGAAGTCTCCTTGCTGCCTTTGACCAGCACTGGGGACTCTAGTACTTGTTGGTTTTCATCAAGTACAGTTCAACTCTGTAAAAGAAAATTGTTTACATAGATTTTATTTATTGTTGTACAACTTCAGGGTGGACACTAATCGATTTGGACTATTTTCTCCCAAAGAATCTTCAAGTACGGTTCACCTCAGTGTCTGCACATTGATGTGGACACGTGGACTCTCCTCAGTGGTCCTAGGCTGGCTAGAGCCAGGCAGAGCCCCGTTGCAGGTAGAGCCACAGGAAAAAAAAGACAGGATCTGATAGACCCACAAGATGCTTTTCTGTCAAGACTTTGGGCAGACTTGATTGTTCCAAAGATGCTTTCGGAAAACTGTGGCATTTCACCAGAAATTGAGGAGACAGTCTCTGCCATTGAGGAACCTTAAAAGCTAGTTAAGGAGGCAAAATACAGCTATTTGAAGCCTTCAGAAAGCAATAATATATATGCAAGTGCAAATCAATAGTTCACGCTGAAGTTAAGTGATGATGGGGACGCAGAAGAATGGAATGATCTTTTATGAGTTTTTCAGAGATTTTCTGGAAGGGGCATGGTGAATCAGATTTTAAAGGAAGTAATGAGTATAAATTGACCAGTGGGGAGAAAGAAGGGAAATTCTTTTTTTTTTTTATTGTGATTTGGGGAAGATTTACAGAGCAAATTCACTTTCCATACAGCAGTTCACATATACTTTGTCTCATGTCATTGACCACAGTTTACCACAATGCAACAACTCCCCTCCTACTTCCTCCCCATAGTTAGTTACCTCTTCCCAGTGTCCATCCCTCCATACACTCCTGCCCCCTGAGCTGTCTCCCTGTGCATAAGCAGCCAAGGAGGAAAATTCTTACCTAACATTTCCTTTTAATTAATTTCCTCAAAGTGAGCACAATACTGACAGATAGCATATTTAGTAAATATTAGATGCGTTTTCAAAATACAAATCTTAGAAGTGAACTTCCAACTTTTTCCTCTGCTCCAAGAGTAGATCTGCTACAATAAGTTTTAATACAAAGGTTTCTTTAGATGGAAAATTACTGGTAGAGATAAATAAAAATAAGAATTAGCCAAAATTGTCATCCTACTTTATCTGCATTGTCTTAAATAGGAAAAAAATTTTCTGTGACTTTCTTTAATGTCTTGATATAAATATTTTCTACTTTTTCCTTTGAACTCAAACTCCCGCCAAACTCACTGCCATTGAGTCGGTCCCAACTCATAGTGATCCCTTCTTGGGTTTCCGAGGCGGTATCACTATGGAAGTAGATTGCCCAGTCTTCCTTCTGAGGAGTGGCTGATGGGTTTGAACCGCCAGCCTTTTGGTTAGCAGTTAAATGCTTTAGGAGCTCCCACCTTTGAACTAGAAGCAAATACAACATTGAGCCTATTTCAGACTCCAAATACGGTAAGTATATAATGATTGGTAGAAGGGGTCTAATTGAATTGCATGAAAATTTTTGCCTCCTGAAATCAGAGCTCATTTTGAACAACAAGGACTCTTACATTCTAAGATTAGATTATTTTCCACTTTGAAAGTTTACATTGTTTCTCAGACTAGCATATAGATATTAAGTTCCTTTAGGCTAGGGACCAAGACTTATTTGTTGGGTTTTGCAAAGCATTTAATTCACCTCATGTGCTCATTTGTTTACTAAACATGGACTTGAATTCTGTTAGCATTTATCTTTGGTTAAATATACTTGCCTGTATTGTTTTCCACCTATTAGAAAATAAATAGTTTTTGTTTTAGGTAACGTAAACATTTTATTATAGCAAATTTATACTATTTTAAGAGAATTATTTCTCTGTTTTTTTTTTTTTTTCCTTTTTGTAAGAAGAATTAGTGTAGAATATTCTAGGAAAAGGTATGAGTCTACTGACTTTGTTCACTAGACCAAAGAAACCTCCCATTCTGTTGTGATACAGTTCAGATGTCATTTAAAAAAAATCTGTTCATCAGAGGGGAAAATAATAATTTTTTAGGCTGAAAGATTTTCAAAGGCTTACAGTGTTCTGCTGTTGTTTTTGTTATGTGCCATCGAGTCTAACCTCCTGAAATTCTTGTACCTGGGGTGGGGGTATTATGAGTTAGTATTTGGTGACTGCCAGAGTCAGCACAGAGCAGTTTGGGACCCACAGGTCCTGCAGCTTGGCCAGAGAGGGCTGGCTCTGCCTGGGTTGACTGATGCTTCAGACTGTCTGGGGTTTAAGGTCTGCTGTTAGCCCATTAAGTTGTTCTTTAGCTGACCTTCACAAGTGGTTTATAATCTTTAAATAAATTTGAATACTATTTATGTGTTCCTTAAATCATTCAAAGAGAGCATGTTAGTGCTTGCTAATGGAAGATTTAAGTAGGACATTAAGGAAAAGTGGCAGGTCAGGATTCTTAATGTGGATCTCATTGTTTTTGCTTCTAACTCATGGGGTTATTGTGAGGATTAAGTGAAATGATAAGTACCCAGTGCTGCAGTATGTGCTCAAGTAATGTTTCTCATTAATGTTTTTATAAATTATATCAGTGACTTTATCAGTATGGATGGTATGTTTTATGTTTACCTTGAACATTTTTTTCCCCCAAAGATAGGAATTCCTAGTACAATATTCGTCTACTTTTAAAACAGTGAGAAAATAGTACTTTATTTGAGATAATGTCAAAGTTTGTTTTTCATGCTGTACAAGTTGTCAACCTTTTTTCTCTTTGCCTTTGGAAAGTTTCACATTAACAGCATGAGAACTTAAAAATACAGTTGATGTTGAAAGAGCTTAACTAAATATTTTAAATTGGTGGTATTGGAAAGAGATTCTGTAAAAATCCAATTAAACTTTTGAAAGCTCTATCCTGTTGAAATATAACTTAAAGGAAGTCAGTTTGGTTTCCCAGAAGTACTTTGCATAGTGTTTCTGGCTAAGGAAGAAAGGCTTGAGTCTGCTGTTTGGCCAGAAATTGGGTACCAGCTTCCTCTATGATGTTTTTCTTGAGCGGCGTTGACACCTGAACAAATCCCATAGAAACTGCCCCAAGTGGGAAGTAGTCGTCCTTGCTTTTATAGTTAGGCTTGGCCCCAATTACTAAAGTTTCAGACACTGCTAGTATTCTTGGCTGAATAATCTATAGATGTGCATAAATTGAGAGCAAAGCCCAAATGTTTTAGGAAATCTTTAATGGCTACCGTATTTCAACCTATCAGTAAAGTAAACTTTTAAAAATATTGGTATAGTTTATTGCTTCATAGCCAATAAAAATAGTGAACAAAAAGAGTCTAGTGTCCCTTGTTTCTTAAATAAACTCTGAAAATTTAGTCCTCCTAGTCATTTAATTACTAAATTCAGAAGAGTAGAATGATTTCTTTTAAAATTGGGGTACTTCAGGAATTTTTTTTCCCTTGCCTCAGATAGCAGAAATAATTTTCTCTTTCCATTAAATGAAAGCAAAGTATTTAACCAACATATTTGTTTCATGTGATTCATTTTTCTCAAGGAAAACAAACACTTTTGTGCAAAATTTTTTTTTTCTGTTTGGTTTTCAAGGGTGATAGTTCAGTTTACTGTTGTTGCCGTGAGTAGATTCCAACTAATGTCAACCACCCTCTGTGTGCAGTTATTAGTAGTTACATTTACGATTGTTAAAATATTTCCACTAAATACATTTTATGAGAATATAAGCAAGAGAATTATTCTTTATTTTACTTAAAAACATATACAAGAACTGAGATATACATTGTTAAGATGGAGTGATACAGGGACCTAAAAGGGAATTAAAAAAAAAAAAAAAAGTTCATCTTGGTTCAGAGCAAGAGAAGTGAGGGAAAAGGTGCCAAGTGGTAGATGCCATAAGAGTTGAAAGCAAAATCTTTCAGGAAAACTTGATGTACCTCTATTCTAGCCTCTGTGCATCTGTATTTGTCAGGACAGCAATAATATCTTAACTCCAACATGTTGTAGAAATCTCTATTGGTGTCAGACAATATCTTTTTAAAATTTAGGCTCAGTTGAGTGATTGTAAATCCTCCTGAATGTAACAGTGGTAAAACAGGCAGAAAGGTGGATGAGTGTCACTGTGGTATTGACCAGTAATTACTCGAAGCAACTCTAAGGTTCTTTCCTTTCCGAAAGAAACATTTTTTAAAAAAACTTCAGGCCCTTGAGTATGGTTTGGGAGTTTGTTCAAGAGTTTTAAAAAAGGTGTTCAATCAAATGAAACTCGGCAGTAAGCCAACAATACTTTAATATGCAAATTTATTTCAAACTCTCACCCCCTCCAACAAAAAGAAACATTAACAGATTCTTAGAAAATTAAAACATAAGTGCAAGAATTAGTAGTTAATGCTCAGTGAAAGAATTGAGATTTATTTAGGGGAACACATGGCCTTGGTTACATTGGATTAATTAATTCCACAGCAAAATGAATTAAGACTGCATTATAAATATTAAGTGTTCTTGAAAGATAAGCTAGGAAACTTGGGTTAGCAATGAATAATACAGATTTCCAGGGGCTCAAATATCAGTTTATTATGTGAAGAGAGCTGTGAAAGTATAGAATAAGTTAACTGAATGATTGTAGTCTTTTTAGGTGTATGTTGTACATGTAAATTTCACGAGGACAGGCTTTTGGGCGGTGTGTGTGTGGATATATCCTAAGCAGGACTGTTGTGTTTGACATGGAGGTGGATCCGACTCATAGTGACCTCTCCTTGGGTTTCCTAGGGGGGTATCACTACGGAAGTAGATTGCCTGACCTCTCAACCTTCCTTCTGTGGAGTGGCTGGTGGATTTGAACCGCCAGCCTTCTGGTTAGCAGTCAAATGCCTTAGGGACTACACCACCAGACCTAAGCAGGGCAGTACCTGGCATATAATGACACTTGGCAAATTATTTATGGAATGAATTTTATAAAGAAATATTAAGCATTATGATGCATAATGAATTGTGGTTTTATATTCTCTCCTTACCAAAGTAAAGTTAATCAGTCACCAAACTTTCTGATCTGGGTAAGGAAGGAATTTATTAAATTCATCTTAATTTCATTTATTAAATATGAATGCATATTAAAGCATAAAGCTTTTAAACCATTTGCCTTGAAACTTTTTCTGATTTTTATTTTAATCCAGTCTGAATGAGGGAGTGAATATTGTATGTATGCTAGTGTGAATTTCAAGTGCATGATCTAGTAGTGTATTTTGGAGGTCTTGTATTCAAGTCAAGTCGTTTATGTGATAGAAGTTTCCATCTGGCTAATTTTGAAATAGCCAGGAAGGAGCTCTGGTAGCATAGCACTCCTTGGAAGGAAGATGGGGCAATCTACTTCCATAGTGATACAGCCTCGGAAACCCAAAGAGGGGTCACTGTGAGTCAGGTCTGACTCAATGGCAAATAACAACAACAGTTTCAGATAAAAGATGTTGTATGAAATTCCTGTCTAATGCTTGTAATCAAACTGTCCTCCTCTCTGGCTAGATCCTCAGAGGAGAGCAGCCCTATCTTGAGTCAGCCTTTTTGGAAAATCACATGGCTCCTCCAATGTGATCTATACCTGCACTTACCTTAATTTAAGAACAAAGAAGTAGAGTGTTCAAGTGGGAGAAGATACTCTTAAGCTGGCGATCAAAGAATTTCTGTGGAAGTTCATGATCAGACAAGGGTAAAATTTGGTAGGGTACCCTTAGAACACTTGGAAACCTTAGAACACTTAGCCTAACTAAAATGGCTGATACAAGGTTTGGCTTGGACTCCATTTTGTCTTACCTTCACTTCCGTTTCATAGGTGACCCATGACTGTTGACTGTGATACAGGAATTGTATAGTTGAGTTGAATAGCTCCCTCTTGGGTAGCTCCCAATTATTTTCCTCTCCCTGGCCATCTTCTAGCCATTAGTCCTATAATTAGAGTTTGTTAGTGTAGAAATTGTGTTTAGACAGTGATAGCAAAACCACCCAGGGTTATCTAATCATCTCATGAATTTATAGGTACAAGAGTAGTACACAAAAATAAGAACTGGCTCATTTAAAATAGCCGTTTTTCAGTTCTTAAAAGGTACACAAAATATTTTTTTTCTTCATATAGAGGTCATGAAATGGTAACCTCTTCACTAGATTGCTTTGAAAGTATTGTTGTTTAGTATTGAATATAATTCATGCTTTCCCTACTCTCTTGAACCATACTTTAAATTTTTAAATTCTTCTCAGGTAGTATCTGTTACTTCTTTAGAACAGGCCTCATCCCTCCTCTTTGTTCATTGACACAGGTGAAAAGCCATACAAGTGCACCTGGGATGGCTGTGACTGGAGGTTCGCGCGGTCTGACGAGCTGACCCGCCACTACCGGAAGCACACGGGCGCCAAGCCTTTCCAGTGCGCTGTGTGCAACCGCAGCTTCTCACGTTCGGACCACCTGGCCCTGCACATGAAGAGGCACCAGAACTGAGATCCACTGCCCGTGGGGTGCTCTGTCTATGCAATTCATACTGACATTATGCAGTTAATCTGGCAAAATTTTAACTACAAACTTAATTATATATATATAAAAAAAGAAAAAAAAACTGGAAATGTATATTTTGTATATTTGAGAAAACAGGGAATACATTGTATTAATACCAAAGTGTTTGGTCATTTTAAGAATCTGGAATGCTTGCTGTAACGTGTATGGCTTTACTCAAGCAGATTTCATCTCATGACAGGCAGCCACATCTCAACATGAGTAGGGGGGTGGGGGTGGGAGTGGAGGGGTGTGTTTGCAGTGTTTTTACCTAAGCACCATCATTTAATGTGACAGTGTTTAGTAAACAGATGAGTTGGCAGGGACAGAAAGGAGGATGAAGTGTATGTCAAGATTTTACTTGATATAGGGTACTTTTTTTAATACTTGGTAATTCCTTGGAGGAGGTGCCCAGTTTAAGTGGCAATTCACAAATAGCCATTGAACAAATGTGTTTCTTCTATTTTATTTTTTTTAAAATATGAGTTGCATATTTTGCTATTGGAAATTTTGTAAATATGCAAATTAGCTTTATAGGTTTATTACAAGTTTTCTAGGATTACTTTGGGGAAAATCTAATTAGTAATTCATTTGAAAATAAGCATGAACATTTACAGTTAGTATTTGTGGTAAGATACCTCTCAAAATGTTATCAAATTCATTGCTTTAGTGGGGAAGAAATAATCATTCAAATGAACTTAAAAAGCAAATTTCATGCACTGATTAAAATAAAATTGTTTATTTTAAATACGAAAGACATTTTATATGAATTGTGAACTCCAGCTTAAGAAAAGGTAGTTACAATACACAAAAGTTAAACCTCTTACAATAAGCTAAACACAGTATCATGTTTAAAACGAAGGACTTACGATGTAGTTTTCACATGGCAATGTTGAATTTATGATGCAGTTTTCATATACTGAAATATTTGCTCGTGTGGTACTGTTGGTTAAATGCCAATTTATGTGGATTTTGCATGTAATATACAGTGAGACACAGTAATTTATCTAAATTACAGTGCAGTTCAGTTAATCTATTGTTAGTACTGACTCAGTGTCTGCCTTTAAATATAAATGACATGTTGAAAACTTAAGAAAGCAAGTGCTACATATATGCAATATAAAATAGTAATGTGATGCTGATGCTGTTAACCAAAGGGCAGAATAAATAAGCAAAATGCCAAAAGGGGTCTTAATTGAAAATGAAAATTTAATTTTGTTTTTAAAATATTGTTTATCTTTATTTATTTTGTGGTAATATAGTAAGTTTTTTTAGAAAACAATTTTCATAACTTGATAAATTATAGTTTTGTTTGTTAGAAAAGTTGCTCTTAAAACGTGTAAATAGTTGACAGTGTAAATAATTTTGTAAGAGGCTTCAAATGTTTATACGTGGAAACATACATAAAAAGCATAAATCGGTTGCTGTTTTGCTTCTTTTTCCCTCTTATTTTTGTATTGTGGTCATTTCCTATGCAAACAATGGAGCAAACAGCTGTATAGTTGTAGAATTTTTTGAGAGAATGAGATGTTTATATATTAACGACAATTTTTTTTTTTTTTTTTGGAAAATAAAAAGTGCCTAAAAAAATCGTGTTGTGCCTTCCAAAAAAAAAAAAAAAAAAAAAAACAAAAAGCTGGCAAATTCCATTCTCAAAGCTAATCATAT
>NW_006921799.1:4115824-4127842 GCF_000298275.1 Orycteropus afer afer | reverse complement strand
GAATTTTTTGAGAGAATGAGATGTTTATATATTAGTTTTTTTTTTTTTTTTGGAAAATAAAAAGTGCCTAAAATATTCGTGTTGTGCCTTCCTTCTTCACCTACAATAGGAAGAACAATTAGCTGGCAAATTCCATTCTCAAAGCTAATCATATAAAAGTGTGTTTTATCAGGGCTCTGTTGACATAGTGCCTAAGGCATTTGAGTACTAACCAGAAGGTTGGTGGTTCAAACTCACCAGCTACTGCATGGAAGGGTGATGCACAGTCTACTTCTGTAAAGATTTACCACCTCAGAAACCCAATGGGGGTTGGAAGGAATCAGAATTGACTTGATGGCAGTGAGTTTGGTTTTATAAGGGCAGTTAATAAAAAAACAATTCCCAGGCTTTTTTTTTTTATATAACTTTTTTTGTGGTTGGGTGAAAGTTTAAAGCCCAAATTAGTTTTCCATTCAACAGTTTATACACATTTTGCTTTGTGGCATTGCTTGCACTCCCCACAATGTAACAGCACCCTTTCCCACTTCCTCCCTGGGTTGCCCAGTTTCCATTCTGTTCTTTCCTTCCCCTTCCTCCCTTTTAAGCTTTGTTTTGGGGCAGATGATGCCTTTTTGGTCACCTATGGTTGATTGTTCTGAGTACGTTCCTCCCTGTTTATCTGTTGGTCTCTTTGGCTAAAAGTTGGATCTCTGAGGGTGGGTGCAGTTCCGGCTTGAAGGGTGTCTGAGGACCACATTCTTGATTCCACCAATCTCAGACCAGTAAGCCTGGAGTTTTTTATGATTTTGAATTTTGTTTTACATTTTTTTCCTCCCCCTATCCCCGGGACCTTCTATTACAATATCAATCAGAGTAGTTGTAGGTAGTGATAACCAGGCACCATCTAGTTCTGGTTTCACAATAGTAGAGGTTGTGGTTCATGTGGTCCATTAGTGCTTTGTGTCACTTGTTTCCTTGAGGTTTGGATTGTCTTCAGTCATCTTTGCTCCTGATGGGGTAAACGAGTACTTGCATCTCACATGACTGCTCACAAGCTTTTAAGACCACAGTAGCTACTCACCGAAGTATGATGTAGAACATTGTGCATTATGTTATGCCAGTTGACCTGGGTGTCCCTGAGATTGATCCTAAACCCCAAGCTCAGTGATTCATTCCCTCAAGGTATTTGCATATGGCTGAGAAGTTTTCAGAACTTTGCCCCCTGTATGCTCTATTACATGCATGGTTATATTTGCAGCACATAGAGATACATTTGTAGAAATATCCTCTGCCAAATCCATATATTACGTATGTGTGTGTGTATATATATATATATATATATAACACATGTATATATGTGTTGTGTGTGTGTTATGTATGTATATATACAACCATACATTTATGGTTGTATTTCCATTTTTGCCTTCCTATCTATTCAGCTGAGAGCTCTGGTAGTGTAGTGCCTAAGTCACTTGACTGCTAACCAGAAGGCTGGCAGTTCAAACTCACCAGCCACTCCTCGGAAGGAAGATGGGGCAATCTACTTCCATAGTGATACTGCCTCGGAAACCCAAGGAGGGGTCGCTATGAGTCTGGTCCGACTTCACGGCACATAACAACAACAACAGTCTGTTCAGCTTGCATGCCAAACAAGCAAAGATTATTGTTTGTTATTACTGTTATTATAGGATTGCATATGTAATAGTATTTACCTTTGTCTTTCACTCTTGTGCAACTCCCAGTGTTTGCCTTGATCATGTGCTGATCCCAGGCATTTCCTAAGAGCCACATACCTTTTGTAAGATACAGATTTATTTTAGAACATAGTTAACCTTTTCATTAGAAGTATAAAGGATGACATGATTCATGAATATTTTTTTTTTTTCTTACCACTACACATACCGTACTAACCCTATCAAGATCATTAGTTCAAAATAATACATTAGTTTGCTAGTATGGAGATTTTATCAGAGGCAAACAACAAAAATGGGTCATTAACTTTTTTTTTTCTTTTTTAAAGAGTAAGGATTAAAAATAGATTTTTTTTTTGTTTGTTTTTTTTTAACCCAATAGTAACAAGCACACCTAGGTCCTAGATCTTGGTTTCTAATACCATTCTCCAATAAAAAAAGAAACCAGGGCTCCTTGGGAAATGGCTGATTCTAGGATTGGAGCAAGAAATACACAAGGTGAGTCTTGTAACACCTTGTGGCCAGAGAGTAAGGAAATGCTAAAACTTTTGCACACAGGCTGTAATGGGGATATATCAGAGCAAACTAAATTTTAACCCAAAATATAAAATATTCATGAGTTTGTATTAATATAAATAATTGAGTACATAAATGGGTGAAAAAAAATTGCAGGAGAATTCCAATAGTGGGTACTCCACCCTCAAAGAAGTGGAGCGTAACTCCTCACCCCTTAAGTATATATAGGTTGTGTATAGTGACTTCCGAAGAGTACAGTATGGAAAGGAGGTGGGAGCATTACTGCAGTGGGGAATCTTGACAAAAATCAGCCAAGTAAAGAAAGTTCACATCAACAATAATAAGTCATGTTGATAGCATGTACTATTGATATGATGAGAATGGCTCTTTACTTCTGTGATATTCTACCCCCAAACCCAGGACCCCAGTCTGAGCATAAGAAACATATCAGACAAGTCTTAACTGAAGAACATTCTACCAAATACTGTCAAGGTTATAAAAAACGGAAAGTCTCAGAAACTGTTGACAGCCAAGAAGAGTCTAAGGAGACATGATGACTAAATGTGATGTGTTATCCTAGGTAGGATCCTGGAACAGAAAAATGACATTAGGAGAAATCTGAGGAAATAATAAAGTAAGGATTTTAGTCAATAATGTATTGACATTGGTTTCATTAATTGTGACAAAAAAAGGCATGGTGGCCCAATGGTTTAAAGCTCTGCAAACAAAAATGGTAGAACCCACCCAGCAGCTCTGTGGAAGAAAGACCTGGTGATATGCTTCCTTAAATATTGCAGCCTAGAAAACCCTATGGGGCAGTTCTAATCTGTCTCATGACATCACTATGAGTCCAAAATAAACTTGAAGGCATCTAACAACAATAATAACAATTGTGACAAATATACTAATAATAAGGAAGACCAAAGAAGAGTTGATGCTTTTGAGTTGTGGTGCTGGTGAAGAATGCTTAAAGTACCAAGAACTGCTAAAAGAACTAACAGATCTGTCCTGGAGGAAGTGCACCCGAGATGCTCCTTGGAAGTGAGAATGGCCGGACTTCATCTTACCTACTTTGGTCATGTTGTCAGAAGGGACCATTCCCTGGAGAAGGATGTCATGCTTGGTAGAGTGGAGGGCCGACGAAAGATGGCGAGGCCTTCAACGAGATAGATTGACATGGTGGCTGCGATGATGGGCTCAAGTATAGCAGGGATCGTGGAGCTGGCGTGGGATCGGTCAATGTTTCATTCTGCTGTGCATGGGGTTGCTGTGAGTCGGGAACGACGGCACCTAACAACAACAACAATAATGTAAGAGGTTAATAATAGGGAAAATTGGCTGTGGGGTATAAGGGAACGGTCTTATTTCTCTAATAATTGTAAATCTAAAACTTCTTAAATAAAAGATTCCTTTAAAAATGAAGGGAGGAATTAGTATTACTATTACGTATTTTCACAATCAATGAAAGAAAATATCTGATGTTTTCAAAGCTAATGTAAAGATTGCAGTTACACAATTTGGTATCATTAATTAATCAGTCTCCCTCTTTATTTGACTCCTCACTTCACCTAGAATTCAAGCAATATCTAGCTCAATACTTCACCTTTCCTTCCCTAGCCAGTACTCATTCTTTCATTGTTTTTCCTAACTAGCTGCCCTGATGGCTGGTACAGGTGCCAAGCACAGCACAAGGTTAGCTGCAAAGCTCAAACCCTACCCTCTTGTGGCTCACAGGATAAGGAGGGAGGAGATGGGTACACCACAATTACAAACTTCGACAGCTAAATGTTAGATAGACCGCAGAATGCAACAGGAACACAGATTCACCCAGACTTGGTTAGTGAGCAGTGTGGAAAGCATTGACTGATGCTGTGAAGTTTATTCAAACCCTGATTCTTCTACCTCTGCTTCCTAGTGGTGTAACCTTGGGCAAGTTATTTAACCCCAGTTTTCAAAAAGAATGGTATTAATATCTTGCTTATGGAACCCTGGTGGCACAACAGTTAGCCATCAGCTGTTAACTGAAATGTCAGAGATTTGAAACCACCAGCTACTCCATAGAGTTAAAGATGTGGTTGACTGCTTCTGTAAAGATTATAGCATAGGAAACCCTATGGGATACTCTTGGAAGGCCGCTGTGAGTCAAAATTGACTTGATGGCAATGGGTAATATCTTGCTCAGCACAAAGACTGGCAAAATAAATGGTCATCATTGTCATTAATAAAAGTTGACTTTACTGATAAGCTGATAGGCTGTAGTACCAACCAAAAAAAAAAAAAAAAAACAACTCACTGACATCAAGTTGAACCCAACTCATAGTGACCCCTCCTTGGGTTTCTGAGGCGGTACCACTACGAAAGTAGATTGCCCAACCTGCCTTCTGAGAGGTGGGTGGTGGATTTGAACCACCAGCCTTCCGGTTAGCAATCAAATGCCTTAGGTACTATGCCACCAGAGTTCCCAACAACAACATTGATATATAGAAATATGTAGACATACCAACTTCTTTTCACAGAAGCTAGAATAAAGTTATGATCCTAAGAGACTTAGAGCAATGATGCTCTATGTACAGTGGTTCTGAAATTTGGTGCACATTAGAATTTCACTGGAACCTTTAAAACAGAATTCTGATGCCTGGGCCCCACCTTATACCACTAAATTGGAATCTGTGAGCACTGGGCTTGGGGAGTGGTATTTTGTTAAGCTTTCCAGGCCAAGTCATTAAATCTGCTCTTGTTTTCCATCTATTATAAACCTTAATTTTTATCAAAGAGACAATGGATTCTGTACTAAGAGTTCTCATTGTACCTGTCCTTATTTTATGTGCAAAATGAGCCTACTAACAGATATATGTGTGAACTTTAACCCATAACTAAGTTAAGGAAAATGAAATTTCATACAGTTATTTAAAAAAAAAAAATTAAAGTCTTATCAAAATAGGTTTGAATTTTCTTTGTTATTTGGCACTTCAAACTCTCTCTGAAAGAAGATGGGTATAAATCATGATATAGAGATTATATAATTAGGTGTCCTTCAGGAGAATAAAGGAACTCTGGTGGCACAGTGGTTAAAGCATTTGGTTGCTAACCAAAAGGTCAGCAGTTCCAAACCACCAACTGCACCACCCTAGAAAGATGTGGCAGTCTGCTTCTGTAAAGATTTAAAGTCTTGGAAACCCTATGGGACAGTTCTACTCTGTCCTATAGGGTTGCTATGAGTTGGAATCAACTTGATGGCAGTGGGTTTTAGTTTTTTCAGAATAATCACCTTGTCTGGTTTCATAAAGAAGGCATAGTCATTTATAGTTGCAACTTTTCTTATTATTTGTCTCTGTCCCAAAACCATGCTAAGAATTTGGTGTGAAAAGCAACTGTGCCATGTTTTACAATGCCTTTCTGAAGGAGAGAACTTCAAGTGAATATCAAAATGGCTAGTTCCAGCTCTGTCACTTTTACCTCTATAGATTTATAACTGTCATTAATTCTACCCTCAAGCATGATACAAGAAAAACTTATAAGTTACATGCTCATGGGAGAAAACATTATCATTTTTTTTTTTTTTTACTTACATTTATTCCTGGAAATTGAAAAAAAAAGTTGTGAGGCTTTTTGAAGCAAGGACAATTCCATTACATCTACATAACATAATCAGAAAATATTCAGTATTCAGTTAGTAATTGATAACTGTTTTGCATTTAGAAATTTTCTTGTGTGTAGAAACCTCCACTCTTGGTTTGGTTCCCAACACTTAATGATATTCAGCTTCCGAGCACTTAAATAACATTTTACCCCAGATTAGAGGGCACATTTCTTTTCCATCTCTCTTTTCTCTCTTTTCCTTCTCTCAACTACCCCTATTTCTCTTTTGTGGGTTCCCATTCTCCTCCTTTCTCTTCTCTTGCCATCTACCTAAAAAATCCTTTATCTGCAAAGCTTAGCTCACAGCTTCCATCTTTGATTAACCAAATTTACTTTTACATTTGGAAACATTATGACATTTTAGCATTTGAATTATTTTCTAATTTTTATCACACATGCTTTTCTCCCAAATTGTCAACTTTTGGAAGAAACTCCAGTTCTTGGATTGTCTTTGCATTTGTGCTCTTGTTAATTGATTGATAAAGCAGGTGTCAAAACATAACTTTCTGGTGCTGTCTGAATTGGCTTAAGCCACTGTAGCAATTGAGTAAGCCTGATAGTTGCCAAATTTCCTCTTCATGTTTTACTGTTGATATAGCCTTGGTGTTGAATTTTTGATAAAATGTGTGGCTGTGAAACTGTGATTCTAATGCAAGCAAACATGTAATGCTCTTAGTATTTTTAAATTAGTGGATGTACAAGAGAAAATTGTTTTAGAAAGACAAAAATGTCTAACATGCTTTTTAAAGCTGCAAATAATTTAATTGCTAATCATTGTTACAATAAATGTGTTCAAATATAATCTGACCAACTTCTTTGTAAGCAATGCACAGCAACAAAATAAAAATGAAACTAAACACCAGTTTTGATTGACCAGAATGCATTTATGTGGCCCAATTTCAAACAAATAATGCTCTGAGTTTTAAGTCTCTTAAATTAATTTTATGAAGCTCTAGTGTCACAGTGGTTGAGCACTTGGCTGCTGATTGAAAGGTCATAGATTTAAACCCACCAGCCTCTCCATGGGAGATGTGGCAGCTTGCTTCTGTAAAGATTACGGTTTTGGAAACCATGTCGGGCAGTTCTACTCTGTCCTACAGGGTTGCTGAGTTGGAATCAACTTGATACCACATTTTTTAAAAGTTAATTTTAACTCTTCCCTTCTGCCAAGTTACTTTATGTTTCGTTCTACTTCATTTTGCCATTTCATTCTTATACTGCAGCTTAGGCTAAGTGCATCACTTCATGGCATCCAATTAGAGGATCCTTAGATAAGCACGACATGGCCTGCCTACAGGAAAAATTTCTTCAAAATCTAGCTAGATTGCCTTTCCTGTCTGCAAGTAAGCTCACCAGACCTCCTTGGATTAACTTGTAGACCATAACATAACAAAGAAGGGCTTTATTCTCTTTTACTAAATCTGGTCTCTACTTTGAAGTGAAACAAATTCTATCTTGGTTTAGATTCTTCACTGTAGTGTTAAATTAATCAGCGAGACTATTTTTTGATTAGTCATGCCAGAGTTATAGGTGAGTGACAAAATCTTGAGATTATTTAATAGCTTTCTTAACAATGACTATTAAGAAAAATTAAACATAATAAAGGTATGCATAATTAGAAGAATTTGCTATATGGAAACATTTTCTTTGTAAACAAGCTATCCTTATTATGTTTCTAGCCCCCCTAGCAAATACCACCTCATGAAAGCATTTGGGGTTATAGAAATGGTTATAATCTTGAATATGAAAGTATCACTTTAAGGCTATTTGGTAACCAAAGACATTTGAACTTCTCAGCTATTAAAAAAACAAAAAAAAATCAACCCAAACCCCAAGAGGTTGAATAGGAAACCAAGGAGCTAATGCAGATTTACAGGTAAGGATGGTAGATTGCACAAAACTAATTTTGAAACCTCCTATAATCTGACTAAAATGGAGCCCACCCACAACCCCAAGGCATAAGCCTGTGGGGAAAACCTAAAAGAAACACCAATTTTTGGAAGCTTAAAGAGCTACATAAGTGGCAACAGGCTGAGCAGAGCTGGAAAAACTAAAAGCTAAGCTAGTAGTGGAGTAAACCCAAAACTAACCTACAGCATGGCACCAAGTACTTCTGGAATTGGAGCTAAAATAAGATTGTTAATAGTTGGTCTAATAAGCAATTAAATCTCTAGCTGCTCTCCCCACTATGAACAGAGAAAAAAAATAATTAGTCCCCATTACAGTAAAAAATGAGTGTATACGTTTTTTCCCCTAGAAAAAAACTAAACCAAACTCACTGTCATTGAGTGCATTCTGACTCATAGCAATCCCCATTGGGTTTCCAAGGCTGTAAATCTTTATGGAAGCAAACTGCCTCATCTTTCTTCCTTGTGGCACACTGGTGGGTTTGAATTATCCACATTTTGGTTAGCAGCCAAATGCCTTAACCACCACACCACCAGAGCTCCTTTTCCCTGTAGAAGGTCTTTAAATTAATGGAATACAAGGTAAGAGTCGAGGGTAGGAGTGTCTTTTGGAAAATAAGAAGATTAAGTGGAAGTGTACACACTGGTTGCTGAGATATAGCACCCTTATCTTCCCACCTTGGTTTGTGGTGCAATAGTTAAGAGTTTGGCCATAATCAGAAGAGCAGTATGAATCCACCAGCCGCTCCCACCAGCGGCTTCCAGGTAGAAGGGTATGGCAGTCTGCTCCTGTGAAGATTCTAAAAACAAAAACAAACCCACTGCCATCCAGAAGTAGGGTTTGAACAGCCAGCCTTTTGATTAGCAGTCAAATGCCTTAGGCACTGTCACCAGAACTCCTTCCTCTAAAGGTTAAAAAACCAAACTCACTGCAGATGAGCTGGATCTGACTCATAGCGACCCCTCCTTGGGTTTCCAGGCGATATCTCTAAGGAAGTATATTGTCCAGTCTTCCTTCCCAGGAGTGGCTGGTGGGTTTGAACCGCCAGCCTTGTGTTTAGCAATCAAATGCCTTAGGTACTACACCACCAGAACCTCCTCCTCTAAAGATTGTTGTTGTTGTTGTTATGTGCCGTGGAGTCAAACCCGACTCATAGCGACCCCTCCTTGGGTTTCCGAGGCAGTATCACTACGGAAGTAGGATTGCCCAACCTTCCTTGGAAATCCTAGGGGGAAGTTCTATTCTGCCCAATAGGGTGGCTATCAATGGGAATCAACTGGAGAACAGGTTTTTTTTTTTCTTTTCTTTTTTTTTTTTTTCATTTAAGAAAGGCACAGTGGTTAAAGCACTTGGCTTCTAACTGAAAGATTGGTGGTTTGAACCCACCAGCTGCTCCGTAGGAGCAATGAGTTAGGGTTTGTGTGTGTGTGTGTGTGTGTGTGTGTGTGTGTGTCTGTGTGGGGAGCAGGAGTAGGTTTTTTTATTTTGGTGCTCAGAATGGGGAGATGGCCTTTACTCTCCAGGCAGGAAGCCCACAGACTCTTCAGAATTACTAGCCCAAGAGGAAAGATCTGAAATACTGAAAATCCCAAGCTCCTAATAAAAAGACCCAGTTAGGTCACCTCAGAGAGAAACTCACGATGATTAGCCTCATACACATTCTCAGAACTTCCAACAAACTGTTAGGTCTTTCATAAGTATTAACAGATGACCAAGATTTTTGATAAAGATGAAAAAAAGAATAAGAACAACTTGGAGAAAAAGGAGACAATATAAGGCAGTTAAAATTTTAAACAAAGAAAGAAATTATTATGAGTAGCCTCATAGAGTTTAGAAAAATACTATAAGTACTAAAAATACAGGATACTCTAAAGCATATCCAGAGAATAAAAAATTAAAATTAAAATTAAAATATTATAACAGAAATTAAATACTCAGTAGTAGAGCAAAAAGAAAAGAAGTGCTAGAGAAGGTAAGTAAATTAGAATTCCAGTCCTGGAAGTTATCACCTAAATAGAAATTTCAGAAAGATAGAATGAAAAAATGGGATGGGAGAGGGTGAGATGACTGAAAAATAATTCAAGAAAATTTCTTATAGCTAAATGGCATGGATTTCAAGACTGAAAAGTCATATGATATGGTTGATGATGAAAGGAGATCTAAATTTACAGTTGCAGACCAGGCAAAGAGAGCAACCAGTCCAGATTGGAATAGATTAGCATCTTTGGGACAGCCCTTTCCAAGATTGTGAAATTGATAGACTATCTGATGCATATGAATTCTTTTTGAGGAGATATAGACCAGTAATCAGCATACTACAGCTTGCAGTCCAAATCCAGTCTGTGGCATATTTTTTTTTTTTCTTGCCCATGAGCTAAGAAGGAATTATACATTTTTAAAGGGTTGAAAGAAAAGCAAACAAAGAATATGCAACAAGAACTGTACGTGGATCACTAAGCCTAAAATATTTACTATGTCTCTTTTACAGAAAAAGTTTGCAAATCCCTGATTTAGATGACTAGTAGAGGTTTATGAGTTTAATTGAAGATCTGTGCATAAAAAATAAAAAGTCACACACATAATTATTCATTCCAAGAAAATAAAAGTTTGCCCAGGAAAGGTAAATTAATTATATTTATTACATGGCTGAGCTCCAAATAAGGAATACATGGTCATAATAACGAAACCCTAGCTTAAGTCACCATATAATTCTAACAGAGGTATAAGAAGGATATGTGTATGAAGGGAGTGGGGTTGAGTAGGATATAGAGCTAAATCTTTGTCCTTGTTCTGGTTACCTAGTGCCACTCTGACAGGAATATACCACAGATGGGATGTCCTTAACAAACAGGAGTTTATTCTTACAATTTGGAGGCTTAAGTCCAAGTTCAAAGTGCTGGGCTCTAGCGGCTGAGTGAAAGCCCCTCAGCCTTGGGTTTCAGCTCTGCCTCCTGCTGCTAGCCCACTGAAGCTAGAGGCTTTTCTTCACTCAGGTAGCTGCTGGCTGCTGAGGCTGCCAAACCTAAGGTTGACAAATAAAAAGGCATTGTCCCAATGTTACCAAACCACATGGCAGGCCATTAATTCAAGTCCATTGTAAGTCCCAAGGTCAGCAGAGCATAGCAGGCTGCTGAACAATGACATGGCTACACATAGGGTCCAAGCATGCCATAAACCATAGATCATTCCCCAAGGCTTCTGCTTACATACAGGAAGCAGACTATATTCCCTAAGGCAGCTACTCAGCTGCTTGTGGTAGATCCCACCATGGAGTTGATTGCCAGTTTCATCATAGGGAATAACTACCACTAGCTGCCCAGCCACTCAACCAGGCCCAGCCAAGTTGACACACAAACATAACCATCACAGTCCTCCATATTGATAATTCAATACATTCATAAATTGGAAAGCTAAAGAGGCAGAAATGCAACCATGTTGTGTAGAAACATGGAAATAAATGCTTAATATCAAATGATTCAATATATATGGTGGTAAAGCACTTAGCTGCCAAACAAAAGGTCAATATTTCAAACTCACCAGCTGCTCTGAGGGAGAAATATGAGGTAGCCTGCTCCCATAATGATTTACACCCTTGGAAACCCTATGGAGCAGTTTTTTTTTCTGTCCTATAAGGTCACTATGATTCAGAATTGACTTGATGACAATGTATTTGTTTATTTTTTGGTTTAGTTATGGGAAAATGGCAGAAGGAAGGAAATGGGAACTGTTGGTTTTCATTTAAAAAAAAAAGCTTTTAGAAATATTTTATTTTTAAAACAATATACATACATACTTTTGATAAAAATAATAAAAAGAAAAAAAAAAGGTGGAGGAGGATGGGAAGGAGAAGAGAAGCTCATAAGAAAGAGTTAATTTTTTGTAAAATCCAGCACCCATTCCTGATAAAACCTCTTAGCAAAATGGGAATAGGAGGGAAAATGTTCAACATATAAAGGGCATATACGTAAAACCAATAGCCAACATTCTTCTTTTTTTAAAAAATGCATTTTATTGAAATATAATTTAAGTACAGTGAAATACACAAAACTTAAGTGACAATGCATATGCATATATGTATGTATGTATGTAGGTATGTATGTATGTATTTATTTACAATGTTCCCTTCCTTCCACTCTCACCCCTGGCAACCAACAAAGAAAGTTTCCTTGCATATATAAACCTTTCCTTGATCCTCCACAACAATGAACTAATATTCTATTTGTCCTTCTGTGATTGATTTATTTCACTCAGCATAATGTCCTCCAAGTTCATCCATATTATGTGG
>NW_006921799.1:4109652-4115544 GCF_000298275.1 Orycteropus afer afer | reverse complement strand
TAAGGCACTTGACTGCTAACCAGAAGGCTGGCAGTTCAAACCCACCAGCCACTCCTCGGAAGATGGGGCAATCTACTTTCATAGTTATCCTGCCTCGGAAACCCAAGGAGGGGTCGCTATGAGTCCAGTCCGACTTGACGGCACGTAACAACAACAACATATATCATCCCATTGTCTTCTCACCTGCATGGTTTCTGTTGAGAAATCTGAAATTAGTCTTATTGGTTGCCCCTTGTAGGTAACTTTTCATTTTTCCTGTGCTGCTGTCATAATTCTTTCTTTGTCTTTGGTTTTGGTAAGTTTGAGGATGATATATATATACCTGGGTGATTTTCTTTTGGGGTCTATCCTGTTTGGGATTTGTTGGATTTCCTGAATGGATATATTTTCATCTTTCATCATATCAGGAAAAATTCTCTTCCAACAAATCTTCAATAATTTTCTCTGTGCTTTTATTTGTCTCTTCCTGTTCTGGAATTCTGATTACATGTAGGTTATTCCTTTTGATGGTATCCCAGATGAACTTTAGGCTTTCTTCATTTTCTTTTGATCTTTTTTCTGATTTATCCCTTTCCAAAGAAGTGTTCAAGTATTTGCCTTCAATATCCCTAATTCTGTCTTCTATTGATTCAGTTCTGCTCCTTTGTCCATTCAATGTCATCTATTTCTGAAAATTTGGTATAAATCTTCTAGATTTCTGTCTGTAGATTTTGTATCATTTCTAATTTTTCATTTATTTTGTCATTTTGTTCTTGTATTGTCTTTGAAATTTGTTGTAGGGTTTTCTCTGTGTTTTCCTTGATCTGTCTCTCAATTTGTTGAAGATACCTAAATATAATTCTTTTGAATTCCTTATCAGGGAGTTCCAATGCTGTCTCTTCCTCAAGGATACGTTTTGGGTCTAAATCCTGGTCCCTTGTTTCTCCTGCTTTTCCTTGCTTCTTTGTGTGGACTGTGAGGCTCTGTTGTCTCTGAGACATTGTGACGTTTTGCGTTTATATTTAATTGGTGATTTTATGTTGGAATGAATTGCCCACAATTTTTGTTTGGTTTTGTTTGTATGTTATCTATGCAAGCAGGGTACTATCTTCCTCTATTCACTAGTTGACAGCACTTATACACTCACCACCTATCTCCTTTCCTGTTGTCAGCCTCTCATATGTCCCTGCCAACTGTGGCAAACAGAGACTATTCTTAGTTCCCTAGAATCTGAATGAGAATTCTATTACTTTAAAATCCAAAATCATTGCCAGTTGTAGAGATTCAAAATGACTGTGCCCTCTGTCACTTTAAATATCCAAAATGGCTGCCAAGTGTAAACAATCAAAATGGTTGTGCCCTCCGGACAGTGGAAAGTCAATAGCTCAGGTTGTCTCCCACCTTGCTGTTCCTTTCCTAGTCCTAGGCCACCAGTACAGTCATCTCTAAAGCCATTGGTGACCTGGGCTGATCTTTAGGTCAATTCTCAGGTCCCAACACCACTTGGAAATATTCAGACTGTTGGTCCTGTCAGAGTAGCTGATAGTCCGCCCCTCCAACCATCTCTGTACTCACTGTTTTCATTCAGGTTTTTCCACTAGTTGGTGCCTAATCCACTTCTGTATAGTTCCTTTCAAAGCTCAGGACACCAGGATTATCTTCTGTATCTCTGTCAATTGGTTTTTCTTTTCTTTGTTAAAGAGGGTCTGTGTCACTTGTCTGCCTATTCCTCCATCTTACCAGAAGTTGCCAACATTATTCCTAATGGAGAATGACTCAAAGCACTCCCCTTGTGAAAGGGAACCAAGCAAGGATACCCTCTATCACCTCTTCTATTCAACCTTGTGTTGGAGTCTTAGCCAGAGCAATAAGCAAGAAAGAGAAATAAAAGGCATCCAAATTGGCAAAGAAATAAAACTATTTCTATTTGCAGATGACATGAATCTATACATAGAAAACCTGAGAGACTCTGCAAGAAAACTACTGGAACTAATAGAAAGGTTCAGCAAAGTGGCAGGATTCAAGATCAACACACAAAGATCTGTTGGATTCCTCTGCACCAACAAACAGGTTCATTGTATTAGTCTTTGTTTCTGTTTGAAATGTTTTAGAATACGTTTTTGAAATTAAAAAAAGAAAGAAAGAACTAATTATGTATTCTTTGATTTGTTTTGAAACTGCCATATAATTTCAAATGGTTGCTTTGAACCTCCCCTAGCATCATCCTCATCTTTGGTAGTTTGTGTGAGGGCAGGCTGTTCCTAATGTGAAGAACAGCATTAAGTACCAAAAAACAAAAACTGATACAAGCCCAAAACAAAATGAAAAAACCAACCAAGGAAATATAAGTCACAGGAAGAGTTGGTATAATAATTTTTGAAGATTGTTATATAAAATGGTTGAAAGTAGTCTGCACAGATATTTGTGTTTTATAAAGTACAAGCATACAAGATAATGCTGTTATCCTGAAAGAAGTCATAGGAAAGAATCGTTTGTCTCCATGTTTCTTAATTTTCCATTTTTGGCCCAGTACATAGTAATCAATCAATAAATAAGTGTTGAATAAATAAAAGAATCTGTAAAAATCCTGATGAATATAAAAGAAACATCAGGTAGATTAGATTAAGAAAATTGTTGTTGTTGTTATGTGCCGTCGAGTCAGCCCTGACTCATAGCGACCCCTCCTTGGGTTTCCGAGGCAGTATCACTATGGAAGTAGGATTGCCCAACCTTCCTTCCGAGGACATCTAAATCTAAGTAAAAAGTATAAACACTGGTCATGAGTTCTTACTATAAACTATTTTTAAATCAACTGTTTTGTGTTATAGTAAGAAATGTTTTGAAATTAATATAAAAGCATTTTAATGTCTGAATATTATAAGTTACAAAATGCTTTTGACAATACTGATCTGCTTAATCATGGATATATTGTTGTTGTGTTGTTGTTATGTGCCATTGAGTCGGACCTGACTCATAGTGACCCCTCCTTGGGTTTCCGAGGCAGTATCACTATGGAAGTAGATTGCCCAACCTTCCTTCCGAGGAGTGGCTGTGGGTTTGAACCACCAGGCTCCTGGTTAGCAGTCAAGTACCTTAGGCACTGTGCTACTAGAGCTCCTATGGATATATTAGGATCCACATAATAAGATTCAAGGTGACTTGTAACATCTTGTGGACTTAAATGTACTTACCTTGCTAAGTACATCAATTTCTTATATGCTTGAAAGAAACAAAGTTAAAAAGATTGTGAAGTGATATTTGTTACTCTTTACCTTTAAAATGAGTGAAAAATATAACATACTTTTTATTTACATAGGAAATTTTTTCTAAGAAATCACAGCTCTTTGAAAATACTCAATGATTAATCACTGCCATACCACTGTGAATTAATATCTTGTTTTTCTATCTACCTGCAGCGACACTTAAACTAAAGCTCAATAATAAGTATTGCTAATTTTCTTTGCAGTTGAAGGGATATGGATGTTTTTTTCTAAAAGAAAAGCATGTTGTTGTTGTTATGTGCCATCGAGTCAGACCCGACTCATAGCAACCCCTCCTTAGGTTTCCGAGGTAGTATCACTATGGAAGTTGATTGCCCAATCTTCCTTCTGAGGAGTGGCTGGTGGGTTTGAACCACCAGCCTTCTGGTTAGCAGTCAAGTGCCTTAGGCACTATACTACCAGAGCTCCTTAAAGAAAAGCATACTCAAGTATATTTTTTAAGAAAGATTTTTTATTAAAAGTACTGTTTGAACATTAAGGTTTAAAATAAAGATTTAAGACTTTCACAAAAATTAAACTTTAATAGTTAATATACTAAATTCTTGGGTAATATATTTTACTTGTTACTTCATTTCTAAGACTGAAGTGAGTGAAGGAGCTCTGGTGGTGTAGTTCCTAAGGCATTCGACTGCTAACCAGAAGGCTGTTGGATCAAACCCACAGCCATTCCTTGGAAGGAAGATTGGGCAATCTACTTTCATAATGAGTGAAGGGTCTGAATTGGGGAATAGGGCCATCTAATTTTAGTCTTAGAATACTTGTCTGGAAATGACAACAGCTAAGACACATATAATTTGTATATTATAGACTATACATAGGAACTCTGGTAGCCTAATGCCTAAGGCACTTGACTGCTAACCAGAAGGCTGGCGGTTCAAACCCACCAGTCACTCCTCAGAAGGAAGGTTGGGCAATCTACTTCTATTGTGATACTGCATCGGAAACCAACGGAGGGGTTGCTGAGTCAGGTCCTACTCGACAGCACATAACAGCAACAACATGGACTATACAATTTACTCTTTCCTCTGAGTTTCTCCTTCTCCTAGTCCTCCTTCTTCACCTTCTTTTCCTGTTTATTATCTTTTATCAAAATTACGTATGTATATTGCTTAAAAATTTAAATATTTCTAAAAGCTTTTTCAATGAAAGCCAATAGTTCTCAATTCCTTTCCTCTGCCACTTTCCAATAACTAAACCAAAAAAAAAGTGTCTTCTTTTTTTTTGCCAAAGGATTATGACATCTCTCTCTCTCTCTCTTTTTTTTTTCCCCAGAGATGGATTTTTTTTCTCTCCTCTCTCTTATAAAAATAACAGAAAACAGAAAACCAAAACTATCATAATACTTTTCTCCTAAACACAAAAGCTTTTGTAAATGCAACTTTTGTTGAAAATATTATAGCTTTTTCTTTGAATTTTAATTGCTCTTTAGTTCCAGATTGACTTTTTTAACAACTTATACTAATCCATTGCCATCAAGTTGATTCCAAATCTGTGACCTTATAGGAGGGAGTAGAAATGCCTTATAGGGTTTCCAAGTCTGTAAATCATTAATGGAAGTAGGCTGCCACATCCTTCTCTTGTGGAGCAACTGGTGGGTTTGAACCACTGATCTTTTGGTTAGCTGCTGAATCCTTAACCCCTGCCCCACCAGGGCTTCTTATACTACTCTCCATGAATTATAGCATTGTGAAATCCAGGTGAAATTACCAGAGTGGGCTTTGGAGCACCTTTTCCTGTCAATTTTTCATAGGGATTGTAGGAGGTGGTGGGCAACAACACAATTTTATAGGGTTGCAGTACGAAATTACGCTTGCCATCAATCTGATTGAGGCTTAGGAAGCTATCTATCTACCCAACATGATTCCCCACAATATTCCAGGAACTTTACACAAATATAAACAAGAGTTTTTAATTCAGTACATTTATAGTTGACTGAAGTATTTAAAGAACAGAAATTTATTACCTCCGAAACCTTGAGACAATAAATTCTTGTTCTTTAAATACTTGGAAATATACTCCAGATGTGTTGAATGCTGTGCTGGTAATCATAAAAATGTCTACCAAATGGGAAGATTATTGTAAAATTAAAATGACAAACAGAACTTCAAAGATTCTCTCACATCCTTCAAAGTTTACTTATCAGAATATTAGATATTTATCTGTATTGCTGAAAGATGTGTTCAGTTTTTTTGCTTTGACAATGTGATTGTTATAAAATTATGGGCTATGTTATGTTCTGACCAACCAAAAAAAAAAACAATTGCCACTGAGTTGATTCCAACTCATGGTGACTCCATGTATGTTGCTCCATAGAGTTTTCAATGCTGATTTTTCAGAAATAAAAAGGTGCCAAAGTGCCTCTGGATAGACATGAACCTCCAAACTTTTGGTTAGCAGTGAATTTGTTAACTATTTGCACTGTCTAGGGACTCCATTTTGACACAAACTGGAACAAATGGAGAGTTTATAATTGTGGAATGGTTTCAGATAAGCTGGGTAGAAAGACTAAAAACTTAAAATAATAAAAAAAAATCTGGAGTTCCGGCAAGATGGCAGACTAGGCAGAAGGACTGCACAGACCCTCTTCAACAAAGAAAAGGGAAACCAATTAACACAGACACAGAAGATAATC
>NW_006921799.1:4090228-4103029 GCF_000298275.1 Orycteropus afer afer | reverse complement strand
CACTGGGAAGAGGTAACTATGGGGAGGAAGTGGGAGGGGAGCTGTTGCATTGTGGTAAATTTTGGTCAATGACATGAGACAAAGTATATGTGAACTGCTGTATGAAAAGTGAACATGCTCTGTAAATCTTCACCCAAATCAAAATAAAATAAAAAAAAAAAAGGGTAAGGAAAAGAAATTAAAATTAAATCTAGTTACTTGTGCTAGATGTGAAGTGCTTAGATCTTCTAGGCATTTTACTAAGAATAATTTTAAG
The DNA here is from genome assembly GCF_000298275.1 of Orycteropus afer afer. NCBI lineage: Eukaryota > Metazoa > Chordata > Mammalia > Tubulidentata > Orycteropodidae > Orycteropus > Orycteropus afer. The sequence goes on along the minus strand of NW_006921799.1, from coordinate 4,102,773 downwards.
AAGAATATTTTCTTTAAGAAAATTAGAAATATTTCACAAATGTTATTTTTCCCTATTAATTTCTTTAAATTTTATGAGGGTTTAAAGCAAATGTGACAACATTGCCTTATGGGCTTTGTAGTACATGTAGATGTAATACATTTGACAACTATTGCAAAAAGCAGGGCATCTGTAAGTGGCCTCATCTGGTTGCAAGGTTTCTGCAATTTACATGAAGTAGTATGATATTAACACTAAGTAACTGTAAAAGGGAGCTCCGGTAGCATAGTGCCTAAGGCACTTGACTGCTAACCAGAAGGCTGAGGTTCAAATCCACCAGCCACTCCTCGGAAGGAAGGTTGGGCAACCTACTTCTGTAGAGATACTGCCTCAGAAACTCAAGGAGGGGTCGCTATGAGTTGGGTCGGACTCAACGGCACATAACAACAACAGCAACAACAACAACACACTGTAAAAAGTTAAACATGCATTTTATAATCCCTAGAATAACCACTAAAAAATACAAAGAAATATAGTTGAAAAGCCAATAGATAAATTACAATGGAATTGTAAAAGAGAAATTAATAATCAAAGAGAAGAAAGCATAGGAGGAACAGGAGAGTTAGAACAAAAGGACAACAAAATAAATAGCCTAACGGTGGATCTAGAACCCGATTAAAAAGCTACAAACAGACTTTTTTTTCCCCAATTGTTCCTTATTTTTGAAAATACAAAAACTAACCCTCTATGTGGGATATTTAGTCACACAATTGTAAAGCAAGGGTCCATTCACCTATTGTTCTGAAGGTAGATTTTGGATGCAGCCATTATTATCTGATCTTGGCCTAGTTGACAACTGGAACTTAGAAAGGGGCTTATTTCATAAGATAAGATATATTTCATAAGTCTACATGAGTCAGAGTCTAGGAAGAGGTGAACAATGTGCTGAAACACTTAGAGATCAGCCTCTGGTCGTCCTGGACTGCGTGCTAACAAAGAAAGTGATAATGTCATTTTTTTTTTTAATCCAAGATTTTATTTGTTTGCTTTCTATAACTAAAGCTCTATGAGTATTTTAAGATATTTTTATAAATTGAATTGCGTCCCCTCAAAATATGTGTTGAAGTCCCCGTACCTGTAAATATGACTGTTTGGAAATAGGGGTTTTCTTTGTTATGTTGATGATGTAATACTGGTGTATGACGCGTCCTAAACTTAATCACTTCTAGATGCTGTCACATAAAAAGAGCAGAATAGACACAGGGACACACACACAGGGGAAGGCAGATACCAAGGAATGCCAAGGAATACCAAGGAACAACAAAGAACTTCTGGGGCTACTCTCAAAGAAGGCTTCTCCCCTGAAATTTATGTCTTGAGTTGGGCTTCTAGCCACTCAAACTGTGAGACAATAAATTCCTGTTTTTTAAAACCACAGGTAGTTTTTATTACAGGTAACTAGACAGATGTGTTGTTGTTATTTGCCATCGAGTCGGCCTCGACTCATAGCGACCCCCTCCTTGGGTTTCCGAGGCAGTATCACTACGGAAGTAGGATTGCCCAACATTCCTTCTGAGGAGTGGCTGGTGGGTTTGAACCGCCAGCCTTCTAGTTAGCAGTCAAGTGCCTTAGGCACTATGCTACCACAGCTCCTAGACAGATGTGTATCCATCATAAAATAACTATAGACAACAGTGAATGAAAGCTACCAAAATGAACAGTGACTAGGAGAACTGATAATTGCTGGAAATAACGGGAAGTGACAAGGTACTACAATTTTTTATCAGAAAATAATGCTCATCAAGGTTGTGACTTAGTTTACTTCATGGGACCATAGCTGATAAGGGACAGACCTGGAAGTTCTGATTTTGACTCCTTGATTCTTTCCACAGTAGCATACTTGTTTCAACAACAGTCAGGAAGTGCACTTTAAGTATAGGAAAGCCCACCAGAATCAAGAAATTAGGGGATCTGAACCTGGAGACAACTTTAGCTTCCTTTTGGGGTAGAAGCCAGTTCCAGGGTACAACTAGCCTGGACCTGATAAGAGTAACAGGTGAGCCTGATAAGAAGGTGGTAGGTAGATTTATGCACTTGGAGAGAAAGGAGCAGACCCTGACTGTCCTTTAAAGGAATAGTGGAAGATCAGACATGTCAGGCATGAGGAGTCCTTGATCACTAACTTGTCTTATCCAAGTCACATAGGACAAGTCACTGTAGGAAAAGAATGAGAAGTACATTCCTTGTGATTATATCTAAAGGGCAGGGAAGAATAAAGAGCAGATGATGTTCCCAGGCCTTTGATCTGCTTTACCTGCCACTAGCCTCCTTTCCCCTCTAAGAGACTTCCTGAGACAGGAAATGGTGATGTCATCCTGTGTTTGTCAGCACTCTCTTGTTCTGAGTCATTGGGTTGATGGCAAAGGTATCCATAAGATTTCCAAGTAGATGATTTACTCCCTTTTCAGGGGCTTGGCATTGTGCTAAGCAGCTCTCACTCAATGGGTTGCCAGACTTTCAATCACTTGGAGATCTCTTTGGAATGTCATTCATAGTCTTTATAAGTGTAGTCTCTATTTGTCTTTATTGACATTACCCTATATTGACTAACTCTAAGTTAAAGAGGATCATAAAATTAGTTGAATGCATTACAGTTAATTTTAACTCTTCTCTCCCTCTCCCTATTATTTTGGACATTAATACATATTCCAATTTTTTGCTATTACAAGCAATGTCATAGGAACTTCTCTATACATAAATGTCTGTATGGGATTTTCCGTAGGAGATACCACTAGATGTGGAACTGAGGGTCAACAGATTTATAAACATTTATCATTTTTCTAATTAGCAAATTTTCAACTTTTTGATTATGAGAATTTACAAATATAAAAGCCGAGAGGATAGTTTAATGAACACTCATTCACATTCACCCTTAATGTTGTTTTAACAATTATCAACTCAAAACCAGCCCTAAATGATTTCTGCTCCCACCCATTCCCTGTCTTCCCCCTTGACTATTTTAAAGCAAATCTCATACTTCATACCATTTCATCCTTGAATATTTTAGTATGTATCACTAAAAGATTGAGACATATGAAAAAGCTAAAATATAACCACAACACCATTTTTCTATGTTAAAAATGAATAATTTCTTAATATGGTTTAGATATGTCATTTTAACTTTGAATATTCTCAAAACTTGTCCTTAAAAAAAAGAAACTCTAATTTACACTTCCATCAAAAGTGCTGTCCTTGGGGGCAGAACTCAGAAGAGAAAAGCAAGGTATAAGGGAAGGAACTTGCATTAGCCAATGTTGAAATGTAAAGAATGAGATCGAGAAATGGCACTGTAGCAATAGAGGAAGCTGAACCCATCAGTGGTCTGCATGCTGTCATACATTTAAACCCCCTAAAGAACAGTCTTGAATAACAGACAACATCAAAAGGCAGCTGTGCTTTTCTCAGAATAAAACAGCTGAGCTAAACAACCAAAACCAAACAGCTGTACTGCCTTTGGATTTACTATTACATTAAAATTAGATATTTTCTTTCCCCAGACTTTTTTATTTTGGCAGAAAGAAGCAATTGAAGAGTTTTATTCCAGACATAAATGTTATGTTCAAATAATTTGCATACAACATACAATAAAATGTTAGATATTATGGAAATCTGACTGATAACACTGTCACTCTTAAGTAGAGATTTTCTTTCTATTAGATCCATTATCCAGTATTACTTAACACTTAGAATTTTTCTGTGCACAGTGAGTATCATTTATGATAATCCATAGTGGAAGTGCAGTTGCAACTTTTCAGATATTTTACCTGTAAATCATAGAAAAATATTCTGTTGAACTACAACAATTTAAGCTTGATTTTTTTTTTCCAGTTGTTATTCCTTTCCTTTATATAAAAACTAATTTCTTTCTTACAATCTAAACTGAATGGAACAATGTAGGCAAAGGACAAAGCAAAACAGTCTTAATTCTTCCTTAGAATAAGCCTATGCCTTAAAGTTCCAAAGAAGATTATAGTATTTATTATTTTTTTTGGTATGATTCTGCTTATATGAAATACCCAGAACAGGCAAATTCATACTGACAGAAAGAAGAGTAGAGGTTACCTGGGCTATTAGGAGCAGGGAATGAGGGGTTACTGCTTTAGGTGTTCCAAGTTTCTGTTTGAGATGATGAAAAATTTTGGAAATAGATAGTGGTGATGGTTGCACAACTCTGTGAACAGAACTAACACCAGTTTGTGTTTTAAAAAGGTTAAAATGGCCAATTTTATGTTACTTACACACACACACAAAAGAAACATTTTAAAAAGAAGAAAACATCACTTTGCATTTCAACTCTCATGAGTTGATTGGGTAAATTGGGGGAGAGGCTGTTAGGAGGTTGGAAGAAGTTCCCTGATTCCCATCCTTTCATCCTCAATCACTTCCATCTCCCCTGGAGCAGAGTGTCATAGAGTGGAGAGATGGATGACTTCCTGGTGATAGATTGCTTCCAAGGAGAAGTGTCTGAGCTGGGCATGCCCAGTTCTTTTTCCAGTTTTACCAACCAGTAAGTTAGTACTTAAATGAAGAGGTGCATAGGGTGAGGTCTGGGAGGGTTCCCAGCATGAAACTTCCATGTCCAAAAAAGAGACTCTACCTTCCGTTGTGCACTAATGTCGCTCTCTGCTCAGGAAACTCTCTCTTTGTTAATTTTTTAAATGACAAAATACTACGTTCCTTGTAGAAAATATAATTAGTTGAGAGAGAAAAAAAATAGAGATTCGTATCTCAACGGCAGTTAACAACAACAACGATGGTCAGATAATCTGGTGTTCTGTATTAGGAACCACTCAGATAACTACTATCCATGTCCTGCCATTCAGAGATCTATTTCAAAAACTCAAGGTCATACTATACATTCTCTGCTATGTTTTTCCCCCATCTATGTCTTGATAATTTTCCCATCTCATTGAAATTTTTTCACAATGTAATCAACATAGTTTGGGTAAAGGATTCCCCCCCACCCTACTCCTGTTAAATACAACTTTATTGTCTTGGCACTACCCCATTTCACTATAACCATTCAAAATTTAGAATCTGAAATTAAGTTTTGTGTGTGTGTGTGTGTGTGTGTGTGTGTGATTTGGGTGAAAGTTTACAGAGCAAATTCATTTTCCATTCAACAGTTCAAACACATTTTGTTTCATGACTTTGGTTGCAATACCCAAAATGTAGTAGCTTTCTTCCCAATTCCTTCCTGTGGTTATCTTTTCCTTGTGTTCTTCTTTCCTATGTAGTCCTGCCCTCTGAGCTATCTCCCTGTGAAATGCTGCCCTTCTGCTTATCTGCAGTGATTTATTGTTCCAAGGAGTGTACCCACCTGGTATAATTGTTTACCTCATAGTCCTGTCTATTTTTTGACTGAAAGTTTCAAAGCCATGTGAGTGAGCTCAATTCAGGGTCCAAAGAGTGACCAGGGGCCGTAGATTTGGGGTTTTTACTAGTCTCCATCAGACCAGTGAGCCTGCTCTTTATAGTGAGTTTTGTTCTACATTTTTTCCCATTTTATCCATGACCTCCAACTTTGATCCCATTCCACATTGTTGGCAGTGTTAGCTGGGCACCATCTACTTCTGTTCTCAGGGTCATGTAGCCTGAAGTTCATGTAGTTCACTAGTCCCTTGGACTAGTTGTTTCCATGCATCTTTGATTTTCTTCACTCTTCTTTGCTCCAGATGAGGAGAGACCAATTGTTGCATCTTAGATGGCTGCTTGCAAGCTCTTTAGTAAAGGATTTTTAACCTTTTTTTCTCCACACAAGTATAGTTTAAACTCACAAACCAAGCTCACTGATGTCGAGTCGATTCCAACTCATAGCAACCTCTCCTTGGGTTTCTGAGGCGGTATCTCTTTGGAAGTAGATTGCCCAGTCTTCCGTCTACGGAGTGGCTGATGGGTTTGAACCACCAGACTTCTGGTTAACAGTCAAATGCCTTAGGCACTATGCCACCAGAGCTCCCAAGCATAGTTTAGGTTGTGAAAATGTCCAGAAACAGGCAAGAGAAGACCAAATTGAGGCTCATGCTCCTCAAATGATCCATGATGAAGGATCACTTTCAAAATTTCCAATGCACTGTCAGATGATATTTATGAAAACAATAATAAATTAATAGAAAAGTGAAATGAAGATATACAAAGTAATTTTTTATTGTTAGATTCAGTAGATATGAAATTACTCCATGCAATTGCTTTATGTGTACATTTCTGAGTGCTCATCTCAATTTTTGTTAATACTACAATATTTTTTGTTAATATTGTCATGGGTTAGTGACAGTTACATGAAATGTTTAGTATTGTTTTAGACCTTACTAAGCACATCACACTTCCACCTCTTGGACAGTCCAGAACAGAAAAGTTAAATAATGATTTTAATTTGCTATTTGAAATGCAAGTTTACAATCTTCAACTCTTTCTCATCTTCTATACACAAGAAAGTCCAGAATGGACCCTGGGGCACATCTCAGTGGATGAACATGAGTGTGTCATTCCTTGGGCTTTTCTTACAACCACATTCATGAAACACAGTGTGCATAAGAAAATTATCTTGCTACCTCTGTCCTGCATCCCAGACTTCTTCAAGAATGATTCCAGATTGCTTTCTGGATGAGTCATTCAACAATGGAGGTTTCCACATAGATCTTGCTTTTATTATGATTGATCATTTTAAACAGCTTTACATTGTTGTTGTTGTTATGTGCTATCAAGTCAACTCTGACTCACAACAACTTTATAGGACAGAATAAAATTGCCCCCATAGGGTTTCCAAGGCTGTAATCTGGATCGGAGCAGATCACCAGGTCTTTTTTCCTGTGGAGCCACTGGGGTATAGGAATCACTGACCTGTCAGTTAGCAGCTGAGCACTTTAATCACTGTGCCACCAGGACTCCTTTTATTAAGATACAGATGGCATATAATAAACTGATAAACTGCACATATTTAAAGCATACAATTTTATAAGTTTTGACATATGTATATATCTGTGAAACCATCACCATAATCAACTTAATAGACACATCCATCACCTTTATAATTCCTCCCTCCTGTCCGTCCCCTTCCCTAGGCAATCACTGAACTGCTGTCTGTATAATTTACTTTGCCTTTTTAAGGTTTTATATAAATGGAACCATAAAATACATACTCTTTTTTGTCTGGCTTCTACTACTCAGTATAATTATTTTGTGATTAATCCATAGTATGTGCATAAATATTTCACTTATTTTTATTCCATAGTGATACCTCATTGTATGGATATGCCAAAGTTTATTCATTCACCTGTTTATAGACATTTAGGTTGTTTCCAGTTTTCAGCTATTACAAATAAAGCTACTGTGAACATTTGTATTCAAGTCTTTGCATGGATACAGCTTTCTTTTTTTCTTGAATTAAACACCTAGGAGTGAAGTAGTGGGATTATATGATAGATGCATGTTAAAATTTTTTAAGAAACTGCCAAACTGTTTACAAAAGTAGTTAGATCATTTAATATCCCTTCAGCAGTTTACAAGATTTCCAGTTGTTACTCCATATCCTTGCCAACACTTGATGTTGTCAGTCTTTCTAATTTTAGCCATTTAATAGATATGTAGTATTATCTCATCGTGGTTTTAATTTGCACTTCCCTAACTCAACAGCAGTGAGTTAGGTTTTTTTGGAATGACTACTGATGATGAGCCATCGTTTCATGTACTTATTTGCCATCGGTATATATTCTTTGGTGCCTGCTCAATTCTTGCTCTTTTAAAAAATTACATTGTTTCTTCTCCTGTTAATGTATGAGAGTTCTTAATATAGTCTAAATACAGGTTCTTATAAGACATATGTTTTGCAAATTTTTCTCCCAGTCAGTGGTTTCCTTTGGTATTCATATCATATGTCTTTCAAAGAGTAGATGTTTTTAATTTTGATGATTGAATTTTGAAAGTTATGACTGGTCCTAGATGGCTACTAACCACTGGAAGAGAAGCCCAGCTCCAGAATAAAAAGACAAGAGCAAAAAATTCAGGAAACAGCTGCTGGAGTGAAATCCTCCCTCACCAACCACAGATCAGAGACCAGGCAGGACAGCTATCTTTTTCTGAACAGAGAACATATGAATCTGTTTCCAGGCCAGAGACTGCAATCCCAACCCTTATCAGCTCTTTCTGATTGCTAAGTATGACCTTGGAAGTTAAGTTAAGAGAATGTAGAAAACTTACCTGCTTAAGGGAGCAGTTTAGAAATTGAGAACCGAAAGCACTCTTTGCACTGATTTATATAATTGAGCCAAAGGCTGAGTTGGACACTTATTCACAAAGACATTTTCTAATGTATTCTATTTCAGTATAGACAGAAAGTGAGTAGATGCCCTGAAGAACCCCAAGAACATTCAGTCTAGGTGGAATTAAGCAGAAGGTATTTGCAAACAAACCATTTGACATGTTAAAAGAATTAGAGATGGAACACAGATTCTTTTCTCCAGTGGTTCAAATTGCTTGACATTGGCCTTAGTCTACTTCGCCAATGGGTGAAACTACCCAGAAAGAGCCTCTTTGTGAATTGTGAATCAGACTTTCCTTTCATTTGCTGCTGAACATTTGAAGAACTTAATCAACACTTTACTGGCTATAACACGGAGACAATAATAGTATTTGCCGTATAGGGTTATTTTCAGGATTCAAAGAGATAGTCCGTATAAAGCCCTTAGAACAGTGCCTAGCACTTAGTAAGAACTAAACAATGTTAGCTATTGTTATTTATTCATTAAATGTATATTGAATTCTCTCTTTGATCACACCTCTGCTCAAGGTGATGTGGCGGAGTCAAAGGTGCATCAGTCATAATTAATCCATACCAAAGAACTAAAAGAAATAATTGATGTAGTTGTTGTTGTAGTAATATTAATAACTACCATTTATTAGGCACATTTTGTGTATCAGCTTCTACTCTAGGTGCCTTATATTTATTATTTTGTTTATTCTTCAAAAGACCTTGCAAAACTAGATCTTAAGTGTCCAATTTTATAGATGAGGCAACTGATACTTGTTGGGTAAGTGTTAGCTGCTGCTGACTTGGCCCGACTCATGGTGACCATGTACAACAGAACAAAACGTTGCCTAGTCCTCTGCTAACTTCACAATTATCAGTTTGGCTGAGCTTATTGTAGGCACTGCGTATTTTGAATGCCTTCCAACTCAAAGAGTACATCTTCCAGCACTGTATTGGACAATATGTGGTAATACATAAGGTTTTCATTGGCTGATTTTCAGAAATAGATCCCCAGGGCTTTCTTTTGTGTTAGAACTTAATTCCAAAGCTCTTGGTTTGTGGAAGGCTGCAGTCTACAGAGTGGACCCTAACTCCATTTTGAATCTTGACATAAGTTCAGGATGCCATTTGAGTTCCTTCTGATCATTAAACTAGCAATATGGCTATGCATAGATAAGTCCAGGGCAAACCTAGGGAGGGGCAGGTTGCTCTCAGGATGAGTATAGTTGAAAGCAGATGAGGCTTACACAAAGAACTAGGGAAATTGCCTGGGTGTGTACTTAATGATTTATTGAAAATAACCACATGCTATCTAATATAAATTAAAGGTTGGGGTCCTGCTATTATTTTGTAACCATCTAGTGACTATGACTCAGGGCCACATGGTTATGAGTCATACTCTGCTCACCACATAGCCAGGTGGTCTAGCCCCAGAACCAACTCCATAACCCTTTTTAATCTGCACTTGTGTATGTATCCCAATCACAGTCCTTTTCCCACTTCTATATGCTCACCTGCAACACTGATGAATTGACCTGCCACCAATCACAATTTTGTGATGATTTCCCTTTTTTCTATCATATGTAATAGTGTCTTGGCCATGAATCAGTGGACTTTATTTGGCCTCTGTACTGTGTACATGTTGATGGTTTCCCTCATCTGGGATGCTTGTCTTTGTCTTGTTGTTGTTGTTGTTATGTGCCGTTGAGTCATATCTGACTCATAGCGACCCCTCCTTGGGTTTCCGAGGCAGTATCACTACGGAAGTAGGATTGCCCAACCTTCCTTCCGAGGAGTGGCTGGTGGGTTTGAACCGCCAGCTGTCTGGTTAGCAGGCAAGTGTCTTAGCCACTATTTCAGGCTAAATAAAATGGTCTCTATAGAACATATTTGAATCTGGGGTCTTTTTACCCCAGTATACTTCATAGTCTGTCTTAGTCTGATAGTTCTGCTGAAACCTGTCTACTATGTTAGTATTTGAAATATTGGTGGCATAGTTTCTACCATCATAGCAAAACGCATGCCAATATAGTGTGACCAACTGAAAGACAGGTGGTAGTATTTGGAGTAAATAACCAAAAAAGTAAACTTATTGCTGTTGAATTGATTGCAACTCATGGTGACCTCATATGTTAGAGAGTGAAATTGCTCTATATGAAGTAGCATAAATTAAGTATTAAGTCATTACATAAGATTTACACCAGTCTGTATTTTGCTCCCTTTTCTGTTAGTTTATGGGAGCAAAAGAGATACTGCATATACATCAAGATACATGTTAGCAAAATGTTAGGTTTTTAGGGGAGATGTTGATAGAAATGTTATAAGTATTACAGTAGGGAAAGATTATTCCCTCTTGGGTTTTAGGGAAAGCCCACAAAAGAAGTATTATTTGGGCAGAATTTGTAGGTGCACAATTGCCGAGCTTTGGAATGGGTAGGAAAGTTCCGGGATGTAAGAAGAGTGTGAGTAAAACAATAAAACAGGAAGTTGTGGTTTTTGAATGAGGAACAAGAGGAGCTTAGTTTGACTAGAGTTTTGAGGGAAACCCTCATGACTCTTGCTTGAACCATGGCAATAGCCTCTTTGCTTTCTTTACTTCTCTAACTTGCCCTTCATCTTACCTCTTTCACTGTCCCTCTCCCAGCTTTCTCCAAAATTCATTGTCTACATTACTAGGAAATGACATTTTAAAATCTGATCATGTTGTACTCCTCATATAAAATTCCTCATCATCTCCCAATCACCTATATGATAAATATCTTTACTTTAGAGCATTGCTGATATGTCTCCTATTGACTATCCTCTCTCATCTTTTACACTTTCCCTCTTCCATAGTATGCCCTATGATACTGAACTACTTACAGTTGGGAGAACCTGACATATTCTATCATACTACCCTTGTTTACCTGGAAAACTCTGCCTCATTTTTTTTTGGTTTCAGCCCTAAAATTGTGTCACTTGAAGCCTTCCCAGGCAGATTTCATCCCCAAACTCTCTCTGTACCCCACTTCAAAGCCTGACTTGGCTTGTCTGCTTATGAACCCACTACATTTAGGTTTGTAATTCCATTAAGGTGTCTCTCTTATTATGATGATTATGATTGTTTATTTATTTATTTTCATTTTTACCTCACTGAGGGTAGAAGATATGCCATATTTTCTCTCTGTGTTCTCAAGACTCTATACATAGCAAAACCCAGCATTTGTTCTCTTGGCTTTGATTCAACGTGGTATCAATTGTATCTGAGTACATAGCCTTTTCAATGACTGTTTTTTTGGAAGTAATTACCAAGCCTTTCTTCCAAGATTTCTCTGAGGGAATTCAAACCTCTTATCTTTCAGATAAGAGTTAAAGTCTTGTTTATCATTTGTGCTACTCAGGAACTCTATACACAGCAAGGATCCAGCAAATATACAGCTACTGGAACTGGAAAAATAGTGGGACTGGATTATAAAGGAATAATTAAATTAGATTTTAGGGTATCTTCAGGATAACTTTGGAGCTCTGGTAGCATAGTGCCTAAGACACTTGACTGCTAACCAAAAGACTGGCAGTTCAAACCCACCAGTCACTCCTTGGAAGGTAGATGGGGCAATCTACTTCCATAGTGATACTGTCTCGAAAACCCAAGGAGGGGTCACTATGAGTCTGGGTGACTTGACAGCACAAAACAACAACAACAACAACAACAAGATAACTTTAAGTAATTCAGTACTTTTTGTGTACTTTATATTTTTCCCCATTGGGGAGCCAGGGAAATTTTTGAGTGAAGGCAAGTACTTAAGATGTAAAGCATATAAATTGTGTTCATGAGGAACCTGTATATAGACCAGGAACCTGTCATTCAAACAGAACAAGGTGATATTGCATGGTTTAAAGTCAGGAAGGGAGTGCGTCAGGGTTGTGCCCTCTCACCATGCTTATTCAATGCATATGCTGAGCAAAGAATCCAAGAAGCTGGACTATATGAAGATTGTGGCATTAGGATTGGAGGAAGTCATATTAACAACCTGTCATATGCACAATACAAGAACAAAATGACAAAAGAAATGAAAAATTAGAAATGATGCAAAAGCTACAGATAGAAATCCAGAAGATTAATACTAAATTCTCAAAAACAGATAATACTTGAATGTGCAAAGAAGTAGAACTGAATCAATGGAAGACAGAATTAGTGAAATTGAAGACAAATACCTCAATACTACTTTGGAAATGGATTACTCAGAAAGAAGATGAAAACTGTGTTGGATTGGGTTCTCTA
>NW_006921799.1:4087169-4088908 GCF_000298275.1 Orycteropus afer afer | reverse complement strand
AACAACAACAACAACAAAGGGCATTTGTTAAAACCAGACCAACCTTACAAGAGATGCTAAAAGGAGTCCTTTGAACAAAGAACCAACAGCAGCAAACAACAACTCACTATTAACACACATGATGTCATAACCCAAAAACCAACCCAGTTATAGAAGTATCCAAAGTAAATAAGTCTACAAGATTGTAACAGGGAACCAGAGACATCAATTGACAAATGAGGACAACTACAAACCAAAAAGAGGGGAAAAATTGTGTAGTTACACAACTTCTAAATGGTGAGAAATTCAAGACAATTGCAAGATAGAAAAGACTGTTCTAAAATTGGGAAGAAAATTATAAATCACAAGGTAACTTCAAAGAAAAAGGACAAACCTTCACATCAAAATAAAAAAGAGGACAAGCACAAATATTAACAAATACCTAAATAACAGCAACAAAGGAAGTGATAACACAATTCATAAACAAAACAAGCTCAGCAGAGAAAATTATATGGAACAAAGAAATCAGCAACACCACAGAAAAACACATAACAAAATGACAGCAACAAATTCAAATTTGTTGACAATTAATTACACTGAATGTCAATGGATTATATGCACTACTCAAGAGATGGAGAGTTGCAGACTAGATAAGAAAATATAACCCATCAATATGCTATCTCCAAAATACATACCTTAGATGGAAAGACAAAAATAGACTAAAAATTAAAGGATGACAAAAGATGTATCAAGCAAATGGTAACCACAAAAGAGCAGGAGTGGCAATATTAATTTCTGACAAAATTGACTTTAAGACAAAAACCATCATAAGAGACAAGGAAGAACATTATATAATGATTAAAGGATTAATTGAAGAAGAGGACATAACCATAATAACACACTCAATGAAAGAGCCCCAAAATACACAAACCAGACTTAAACAGAATTGAAAAGACAAATAGATGACTCCACAGTGATAGTACCAAAAAACCAAACTCACTATAATTGAGTTGACTCTGACTAATAGTGACCCCTCCTTGGGTTTCCAAGGCAGTATCTCTACAGAAGTAGATTGCCTAGTCTTCCTTCCAAGGAGGGGCTGGTGGTAGGAGACTTTACTACACCACTTTCAATGAGGGAGAGAAAAATTGGAAAGAAACTCAACAAAGATGCAGAAAAACTAAACAGTACAGTCCATCAACTTGACTTTATAGACATCTGCAGAGCTCTGGTGGTGCAGTGCCTGAGACATTTGACTGCTAACCAGAAGACTGGTGGTTCAAATCCACCAGTGACTCCTTGGAAGGAAGATCGGGCGATCTACTTTTGTAGTGATACTGCCTCGGAAACTCAAGGAAGGGTTGCTATGAGTTGGATCCAACTCCATGGCAGTAAGCTTTTTTTTTTGCAGAGCACTTCACCCAACAACAGCACAATATATATGCATTTCCAGTGCACATGGAACATTCTCCATGATAGACCATATTTTAGGCCACAAAGCAAGCCTCAATAAATTTAACAACATTGAAATACTACAAAGCATCTTCTCAGATCACAATGCTGTAAAATTAGAAATTAACAATAGGAAGATGAACAGAAAAAGAGCAAATACCTAGAAACTGAATTAACACCCTCCTTGAAAATGACTAGGTAACAGAAGAAATAAAAAATGAAATAAAATTTTCCTTGAATCAAAGGAGAATGAAAACACAACATACCAAAATCTTTGGGACACACAAAAAGCAGTGATCAGAGGCCAA
>NW_006921799.1:4068301-4084649 GCF_000298275.1 Orycteropus afer afer | reverse complement strand
AGAAGGGACATTCCTCAACATAATAAAGGGCATACATGCAAAACAAACAGCCAACATTATTCTCAATGGAGAGAGACTGAAACCATTCCCCTTGTGAACAGGAACCAGACAAGGATGCCCTCATTTAACACTTCTATTCAATATGGTATTGGAAGTACTAGCCAGGGCAATAAGGCAAGAAAGGGAAATCAAGGCATCCAAATTGGTAAGGAAGAAGTCAAACTATTCCTATTTGCTGATGATATGATCCTATACATAGAAAACCCAAGAGACTCAACAAGAGAACTACTGGAACTTATTGAAAGATTTAGCTTAGTGTCAGGATACAAAATCAACAGACAAAAATTAGTTGAGTTCCTCTGCACCAGCAAAGAGATTGCTGAAAAAGAAATAAGGAAGTTAATACCATTTACAATAGCTACCAAAAAAAATAAAATGCTTGGGAATAAATCTCACTAGGGACACAAAAGACCTGTACAAAGAAAACTACAAAACACTACTTCAAGAAACCATAGGAGATCTACATAAATGGAAGAACATACTACACTCATAGATAGCAAGATTGAACATTGTGAAAATGTTAATACTACTGAAAGCAATCCATACATTCAATGCAATCCCAACCCAGATCCCATCATCAACATTTTTTAAGGATATGGAAGAACCAATAAATAATTTTATATGGAAAGGAAAGAGACTTTGGATAAGCAAAGCTATTGAAGAAGGAGAACAAAAACAAAGTAGGCGGTCTCACATTGCCAGATCTCAAAACCTACTATAAAGCCACAGTAGTCAAAACAGCCTGGTATTGGTACAATGACAGACACATAGACCAGTGGAACAGAAATGAGAACCCAGAAATAGATCTGGTGGGTTTGAACTGCCAGCCTTCTGGTTAGCAGTCAAATACCTTAGGCACTACACCACCAGAGCTCCTGAAAGCAGTATGGTGATTCCTTCAACAGTTGGAAGTAGAAATACCATTTGATCCAGTAATCCCCTACTAGGTATATATCCTAAAGAAGTTAGAGCCAGGACAAGAACAGATATATGCACACCCACGTGTGCATTCTATGGTCAGTGGATTTCTGACAAAGGGCTGTAATCCAGACCAAAGAGTTGCTCTCTTTAACAAACAGCCAACAAAATTAAATATCCAGTTGTAGAAAATGAAACAAGATTCATACCTCACACCATACACAAAAACTAACTCCAGATGGACCAAAGACTTAAATGTAACACCTAAAACTATAAAGTTTCTCAAGGAAAAGTTAGGGGCAAATTTAGGGGCCCTCATTTATGGCATAAATAACTGTCAAGCTTAACCCAAAATGCACAAACAGCAGAAGATGAGCTAGATGAATGGGATGTTATAAAAATTAATTTTTTATGTACTTCCAAAGACTTCTCCAAAAGGGTCAAAAGAGAATCTACCGTTTGGGAAAAAATATTCAGCAGTGACATATCTGACAAGGTTCTTTGCTCTAAATTGTATAGAAAACTGCAACAGCTCAACAACAAAGAGACAAACAATCCAATTAATAAATGGGTAGAAGACATGAACAGACACTTCACCGAAAAGGATATTCAGGCGGCCAGCAAACACATGAAGAAATGTTCATGATCATTATCCATTACAGAGATGCAAATCAAAGCAACAATGAGATACCATCTTGCCCCAGCACTAACAGCAAAATTCAAGAAGACAGAAAATAACAAATAATGGTGAGGATGTGGAGAGATTGGGACTCTCGTACACTACTGGTGGGAGTGTAAAATGATACAACCACCATGGAAAGCAGTATGAAAAAAATCCAAACTCACTGTTGAGTTGAATCTGACCCATAGTGACCCCTCCTTGGGCTTCTGATACATTATCTCTACAGAAGTAGATTGCTCAGTCTTCCTTCTGAGGAGTGGTTGGTGGGTTTGAACTGACAGCCTTCTGGTTAGCAGTCAAATGCCTTAGGCACTACACCACCAGAGCTTCTGAAAGCAGTATGGTGATTCCTTCAACAGTTGGAAGTAGAAATACCATTTGATCCAGTAATCCCCTACTAGGTATATATCCTAAAGAAGTTAGAGCCAGGACAAGAACAGATATATGCACACCCACGTTCATCGTAGCACTATTTACAATAGCAAAAAGATGGAAACCACCTAATGCCCATCAGCAGAAGAGTGGATAAGCAAACTACAGTACATACATACAATGAAATACCATGCAACACTAAAGAATAATGTAGAATCTGCAAAACACCTCATAATGTGGATGAAACTTGGAGGACATCATGCTGAGTGAATAAGTCAATCACAAGAAGGACAAATATTGTATTAGTTCATTATTGTAAAAAGTCAAGAAAAAGTTTCTATATAGAAGGCAACTTTCTTTGTTGGTTACCAGGGATGGGAAGGGAGGAGAGGAAACACTGCACAAAAAATATAAATAAATAAATAACAAAACAATAAAAAATAACCTGTCACATGCCGATGACACAAACTTCCTTGCTGGCAGTGAAGATGACTTGAAGTATTTACTGATGAAGATGAAGGACTGCAATCTGCAGTATGGATTACATCTCAATATGAAGAAAATGAAAATCTTCATAAATGGATCAATAAGCAACATCATGATAAATGAAGAAAAGATTGAAGTTGTCAAAGATTTTATTTTACTTGTATCCACAATCAATACCCTTGGAAGCAGTAGTCTAGAAATCAGACTTCATATTGCATGGAGCAAATTTGCTGCAAAAGACCTCTTTAAAGTACTGAAGAGCCAAGTTTTGTCTTTGAAAACTAAAGTGTGCTCACTCCAAGCCATGGTATTTTCAACAGCTTCATATGCATGTGAAAGCTGGGCAATGAATAAGAAAGACTAAAGAAGAGTTGATGCTTCTGATTTGTGGTGTTGGTGAAGAATACTGAAAATAACCATGGACTGCCAGAAGAATGAACAAATCTGTTCTGGAAGAAGTACAGCTGGAATGCTCATTGGAAGCGAAAATGGCCAGACTTTGTCTCACCAAATTTCGTCATGTTTTCAGAAGGGACCATTCACTGGAGAAGTACCTCAAGCTTGGTAAAGTGGAGGGTCAGGGAAAAAAGGGAAAACCCTCAGGGAGATAGATTGACACTGTGACTCCAATAACGAGCTCAGAGACAGCAAGGATTTTGAGGATGGTGCAGGACCAGGCAGTGTTTCCTTTTGTTGTACATAGTGTTGCTATGAGTTGGAGCTGATTTGTGGGCATCTAACAACAACAACACAGCATATTGGAAGACTCAGAGTCAGGAAGACCAGTAGCATATTGTAATAACATGGAAGAAATAAAACAAAGACTTGCATTGAGGGTAGTACCAAAAAAAAAACAACATTTTACTTTACCTCTTAGACCCAAAGAAATGTTATTATGAAATTAAGATACCTTTCATTTAGCAAAATTTTTTTCAGAAAATTCTTGGATGTCCCTTCCTTATCTTCTTCTATAAAATGATGTTTTAATGCTTTATGGCTGATATCAGAGGTTTCTACTGAGTTATGCTCCTTCAGGATAGGGCCCATGTATGCAGAGCCTTGAATTCCTGGCATGTGGGTGCTCAATTCACATGTTGAAAAAAATGCCTTCCAATTTGGCATGCGTGATTTCATGGCTCCACTTCAATTGCTCTCATGTGCTCAAACTTTCTCTTGTCCTTTCCATTCAGGTAAACAAAACCTCTCATTTGGATTCTCAGTCCTTGATGGTGCCAGTTCTCCAGCCTATGTAAGACTTTGTCTGTTTCATCAAATCTTTTGTAGCTTGTTCAAACAACAAAAACAATCCATTAGCTTTATTCAGCTGAGTTCAACTCTCTACCTATTCCCACTGTCCTCTGACCACTCTAGTGAAAAACACTTGTACAAGAGTTAAGCCAGTTGCCCAAAATAAAACAAAAAACCCTTCTGCTGGTGTGGGATCCTTGAGGGAAGAAAAGTCTTGGCTTTTTGTGGATGCCCTAGGCCCCTGGTTCCTAAATCTGGCCAAGTGTCATCATCTGGGACTAGTTAGATATATAGATACCTGGGGCCATTCTAACCTCCTTGAATCAGAATCTGGGGTAGGTGGGCCCCCAGAAGGACAGCAAGAAACTCAGGAATCTGAGTTTTAACAAGTGTTCCAACTGATTCTGACATTCAGACAAGTAGTCAAAACACTTGGTGTGAATCCTTTATGGTTACAGTAAGCAAAGGAGGGAGGAATATTCAAACTCTGATGGAGATTGGGAGGAGGGGAATACTGGGTTTGCTGACTCTAACTCTGCCCTTAATTGTTATCTATACATTTCTTACATTTATATTATACATTTTCTTTAATGCTTTTCACATTTAAACCATAGACTGAATCTAGATGTCTATGTGTCTCAACTTCTTCATTTATATAAAAAATCAGAATCTCCATGAAAACCAGCAGATCTGAATTCTTTCCTTTTACAATCCAGGAAATGCAAGGAATCTTAAAGGTCATTTAGTGATATGCAAATTTGAAGACGACCTTAGATATCCTAAGGACAGCAAGGACATTACAGATTTGTAATGCATGTAATTGTGGTAAGCAACACGGTTAGGACTTACCTGAGGCTTCCTGCTCCAGAGCTTTTTTGCTAGAGGACAGAGCAGAGAATCCTGAGTAAAAAGGCTCAAGGGAGATGTATGTTGGAAACTAAAGGGAGATGGGATTGTACTCAAGTACACTCAACACAAAGGAATTTACTTACTCAACTCACTAAACATTTATCACTTTTCTACATGGAGCCTGATCTGATACTAGCTAACAATTCCTGCCTTCAAAGTGCTCTCATTCTAGTTGGATACACAGATAACAGAGGCAAAACCCCAGGATTCGGGATATAAGAGTATGCTAACATGCTGTAACCCAAACCAATATCCATATACAATAATCCAAGGGTTTGTGAAGGCCTTGCAATTTATTTATAGTTTAGAAGAACAACATTAAAATAGATGTGAACTGAGTGGAAAGATGATCATATTCAATTGTTTTTTTAGAGTGATTTTTAATTTGGGTGGTAAACAGAATACTGCTAGTAAACTCAGGAAAGAAAATAACCCAAATTTCTGGAAATGGCAGAAACCAGAACTAGATGTATGAAGATATTATGAAGAAGTGGCTGTCAGAGATATAATACAGAAAAATTTTGTAATGTTTTAGGAGAAGAGATCTCATGAAAGTTGCTTAAGTGAGACAAAATGTAGAGATATCTTCTCTTGAAAGAAAAAATTACCTTTCAGCTAAAATGAAAATTTGGCAAATATATTTTCCCTTTTTAAAATCATCGGCTTTCTTTTTTATTTCTTTAAAGATGTCGGTATTTCTGTCTTTGGGATGGTGTGATGAATGAACACGCTGGCTTCTTTCCTTCCTCCAACCCTAACCGGTCACCATAAAACTATTTTTGGGTACCATGGACCAAAGTTATAAAATGACAACTATGCAAATGTAGATCTTAAGATGTCTCAGGGAAGAACTGGATGGAAGCATAAAATTAAGAAACATACTGAAGATGCCTCAGACTGGTTTGAGGACAAGAATGATGCAAAGATAAAGGGGAAAAAAACAGATGTTGTCAAGTGGAGTACGATTCCAATTCATGACAACCCTGACTCATGGTTACCCCATGTGTGTCAGAGTACAACTGTATGTTTTCAGTGATGGATTTTGCAGGAGTAGATTGACATGCCTTTCTTCTGAGGGACATGTGGATGGACATGAAGCTCCAACCTTTCTGGCAGCAGCCAAGTTTTAACCATTTGTACCACAAGAGACTTCCAAGATAAAGAAGAAGGAATTAATTGGAGTGTGAAAAATTATTCCAAACATGGAAATTGCTGCAATCAGAAGCAGCAGGAAGTATAGTTTTAGACTTATACAATGAATGATAAGCATTCAAAGTGCATTATTTTACTGATTAGCAAGAGGGAGAATGTATTTCCATCTTTAAAGAACCCTGCAAATAAAGAGTATAGTAAGAAATTTCAAGGATACCAGGGAAGATACTATACTGTTATAATGTACAATTACAGTAATTGTTAAATTAATTGAAAATTTAATTTGGCATAATTCCATTAGTAAACACCAACTAACAACTTAGCTTTGAACAAAGTTTAAAAGATCTGTTTTCTCTAAGATTACATAAGAGTCTTATTGCAATAGAATCCTAAACTGTTTCATATAGCTTTCGTTTCTAACAACTAGGTTGAATATGTGCTACACAGATTTAGTTATTAATCGAGTTTTATAATTCAGCTCTCTCCACATACATCATTGTTTCTTTTTTAGTACCTTCTAGTACCAAAGTCACCACTCATCTGTCAGTTTGTCATACAGTGGTGGCTTCCATGTTGCTGTGAGTCTGGAGGCTATGTCACCAGTATTTCAAATATGAGCAGGGTCACCCATGGTGAACAGGTTTCAGCAGAGCTTCTAAACTAAGACAGACTCAGAAGATGAAAGGGGTCATCCATTTCTCAAAGAACTGGCCAGTGAAAACCTTATGAGTAGCAGTGAAACACTGTCTAATATATTATTGGAAAACTTTATGAATCACCTGAAACATTGTCTGATATAGTGCCAGAAGATGAGCCCCTCAGGTTGGAAGGCACTCAACATACCACTGGAGAAGAGATGCCTCCTCAGAGTAGACTCACATTAATGACATGGATGGAGTAAAGCTTTTGGGACCTCTATTTGCTAATGTGGCAAGACTCAAAATGGGAAGAAATAGCTACAAACATTTATTAATAATTGGAACATGGAACGTACAAAGTATGAGTCTAGGAAAATTGGCAGTTGTAAAAAATGAAATGGAACACATAAAGATCAATATCCTAGGCATTAGTGAGCTGAAATGGACTGGTTTTGGCCATTTTGAATCAGACCACCATATGGTCTACTATGCCGGGAATGACAAATTGAAGAGGAATGGTGTGGCATTCATGGTCACAAAGCATGTTTCCAGATCTATCCTGAAGTACAATGCTGTCAGTGATAGGATAATATCCATACGCCTACAAGGAAGACCAGTTAACACTACTATTATTCAAATTTATGCACCAACCACCAAAGCCAAAGATAAGGAAATTGAATATTTTTATCAACCTCTGTGGTCTGATATTGACCAAACTGCAATCAAGATGTGTTGATTATCACTGGTGATTGGAATGCAAAGGTTGGAAACAAAGAAGAATCACCAGTAGTTGGAAAATATGGTCTTGGTGATAGAAATGACACTGGAGATGGCATGATAGAATTTTGCAAGGCCGATGACCTATTCATTGCAAATACCTTTTCTCAACAACACAAATAATGGCTATACACATGGATATCACCAGATGGAGTACACAGGAATCAGATTGACTACATCTGTGGCAAGAGGTGATGGAGAAGCTCAATATCTTCAGCCAAAACAAAGTCAGGAGCTGTTTGTGGAACAGACCATCAACTGTTCATATGCAAGTTCAACTTGAAGCTGAAGACAATTAAAACAAGTCCACGAGAGCCAAAATATGATCTTGATTATATCCCTCCTGAATTTAGAAACCATTTAAAGAAAAGATTTGATTCATTGCACACCAGCTACCGAAAACCAGAGGACTTGTGGGATGACATCAAGAACATCATCCATGAAGAAAGCAAAAGGTCATTAAAAAGACAGGAAAGGAAGAAAAGACCAAAACAGATGTCAAAAGAGAATCTGAAACTTGCCCTTGAAAAGAAAGTAGCTAAAGCAAATAGAGGAAATGACAAGATAAAAGATGAACAGATTTCAAAGAGCAGATGAGAAGATGAAGTCAATTATTGTAATGAAATGTGCAAAAACTTAGAGTTAGAAAAACAAAAAGGAACAATACACTCAGCATTTCTCAAGCTGAAAGAACTGAAGAAAAAATTCAAGCCTCGAGTTGCAATATTGAAAGATTCTATGGGCAAACTATTGAATGATGCAGGAAATATCAAAAGAAGATGGAAGGAATACACAGTGTCACTGTATTGAAAACAATTGGTTGATGTCCATCCATTTCATGAGGTAACATACGATTAAGAACCAATGTTATTGAAGGAAGAAGTCGAAGCTAGTCGAAGAAGTCAAATTGGCAAGGAACCAGGCTCCAGGAATTGACAGAATACCCATTGAGAGGTTTCAACAAACGGATGCCACACTGGAGGCACTCACTTGTCTGTGCCAAGAAATTTGGAAGACAGCTACTTGGCCAACTCACTGGAAGAGATCCATATTTGTACCCATTCCAAAGAAAGGTGATCCCACATTATGCGGAAATTATCCAACAATATCATTAATATCACATGCAAGTAAAATCTTGTATGTGAAAGTAATTTAAAAAATGGTTGCAGTAGTATATTGACAGAGAACTTTCAGAAATGCAAGCTGGATTCAGAAGAAGACATGGAACGAGGGATATCATTGCTGATGTCAGGCAGATGTTGACTGAAAGCAAAGAATACCAGAAAGATGTTTGCTTGTGTTTTATTGACTATGCAAAAGCATTTGATTGTGTGAATCATAATACATTATGGATAACATTGAGAAGAATGGGAATTCCAGAACACTTAATTGCACTCATGAGGAACTTGTACATAGACCAGGAGGTTGTCATTTGAACAGAACAGAGGGATACCACATGGTTTAAAATCAGGAAGGGTTGTATCCTTTCACCATACTTGTTCAATCTGTATGCTGAACAAATAATCCGAGAAGTTGGACTGTACGAAGAAGAATGTGGCATCAGGATTGGAAGAAAATTCATTAACAACCTGCCATATGCAGATGACACAGCTTTGCTTGCTGAAAGTGAGGATGACTCGAAGCACTTGCTGATGAAGATTAAACTCTTCAGTCTGCAGTATATGTTGCATTTCAACATAAAGAAAACAAAAATCCTCACAACTGGTCCAATAAGCAGCATCACAATAAATGGAGAAAAGATTGAGGTTGTTGAAGATTTCATATTACTTGACTCCACAATCAACACCAATGGAAGCAGCAGTCAAGAAATCAGACAAGGCATTGCACAGGGCAAAAGACCTCTTTGAAGCGCTGAAGAGCTAAGATGTCTCCTTAAAGACTAAGGTACACCTAACCCAAGCCTTGGTATTTTCAAGGTGGTGTATTGCCTAAGGCATTTGACTGTTAACCAGAAGGGTGCTGGCTCAAACCCACCAGCCACTCCTCCTAGGAAGGAAGATTGGGCAGTCTACTTCCCTAGTGATACTGCCTCGGCAATCCAGGGAGGGGTTGCTATGAGTCGGATCAGACTTGATGGCAGTGAGTGAGTGAGTGAGTGAGTCATATGCATGTGAGAGCTGGACAAGAACAAGAAAGACCAAAGAAGCGTTGATGCTTTTGAGTTGTGGTGTTGGTGAAGAATACTGAAAGTACTATGGACTGCCAGAAGAACTAACAAATCTGTCCTGGAAAAAGTGCAGCCAGAATGCTCCTTGGAAGTGAGAATGGCCAGACTTTGTCTCACCTACTATGGTCATGTTGTCAGAAGGGACCATTCCCTGGAGGTATCATGCTTGGTATAGTGGAGGGTCAGTGAAGAAGGGGAAGGTCCTCAATGAAATAGATTGACACAGGGGCTGCCACGATGGGCTCAGGTATGGCAAGGATTGTGAGGCTGGTGCAGGATTGGGCAGTGTTTAATTCTATTGTACATAACGTTGCTATGAGTAGGAGCCTACTTCACGGCACCTAAGAACAACAAACAGTACCAAAGTGGAGCTCTGGTGGCATAGTGGATAAGGCATTTGGCTGCTAACCAGAAGATCAGCAGTTTAAACCCAGCAGCTGCTCTGTGGAAGGAAGACGGGGCTATCTACTTCCGTAAATATTTACAGCCTCGGAAAACCAGTGGGGGTTGCTCTGAGTTGGAATCCACTCGATGGTAGTGAGTTTTTTTTTTTTTTCTTAGTACCAAAGCAAGACTGTCACACAGTAGGCATTCTAAAATTATTTGTTGACTGATGAAATTCTTGACAGCACAGACTGATTATATAATTTTGATTTGTGTTCAAAAGAATAATATGGATTCAATAATCCAGTCATTTTTTAAAAATAGTATTTTATTGTGTTTTAGATGAAGGTTTGAACACCAGTTTAGGTTCTCCTTCAACAATTTCTATACAAATTGTTCAGTGGCATTGGCTACATTCTTTATGAGTCAAGAACTTTCTCATTAAATTCCAGTCTGATTGTTTCACTTCCATTAATCTAGTTTCCCTGACCCTTACATTCTCCTCTTGGTTTTAAATTAGTTGTTGAATGTTTGGTTCCATACAGGTGATTTTTTTTTTTTTTTTTTTTTTTAATGAGCACATTACTCATTATTTTGTGAGACAATCAGCTATTTAGCTACATGTCATTTTAACACATGAAACATTTTTCCAAGTGTCAGGAAAATGTATTTTCTGGACATATTTCCATTAGTAAAATTGAAATCTAAATTAATTCTACTTATTAAAGTTGAGGAGTCCTAGTGGTACAGTGGTTACATGCTTGGCTGAGAACTGAAAGGTCAGTAGTTTGAACCTACCTGCTGCTCCTTGGGAGAAAGATGTACAGTCTGCCTCCAGAATGATTCAAATTTTTGGAAACCCAGTGGGTAAATCTACTTTGTCCTATAGGGTCTCTGTGAGTTGATGGCAATGGGTTTGATTTGGTTTTAGGTATTAAAAGTTGAGGCTCAACACTTGGATTGTAAGAGGGTATTATCTATAATTCAGATTTCACTCCAGTATACTTTTGGCCTGAGCAGCTGAATAAAGGTCTTATTTCTCCCATTCAGTTCCTCACTGCAAAACCAGTCACCTGGATTCTGCAGTGTGGCTGGGTTGCCATGGGCAGGCTTGTTAGCTCTTCGCATGCAAAAGAGAGCACCTGTGACTGTGCATGTTGAAAATTCAATTGCAGGTGTATTTGCAAATTGGATTTTGAGGGGGAAGTTTAAGCAAATTTTTTGAATGTGAATCTCTCCAAGGAGTGAGTAATGAAGAAATAAGAAGAAAAGTGACAATCAAAAACCTATTAAAATCCAGTTTCCAGTGAAGAAACTGATTGTCTAATGACATTTATGCTTTCATAGCTAGGCATTTAACAGTCATTTTTGTGTCACTTACTTCCTTTATAAATGTCATGTGGCATGTTTTTAAGTTCTCAGTATTTCTGAGACCCCAATCCCGACCACTCTCAGAGGCTTGAAACAAGCTGATGGGCCTACAAGGTGAGGTTTTCTGTCGGTCTGAATTTCTCTGCAGGATTCTACAATGACAACTCAAGCACCTATGTATGGAGTCAATCACAAATCTTTGTCCAATTCATTCATTCCATTCATTCTTTTATTCAGTCTCTGAAATCCAGAGTAAATTATTAGGGCCAAAAAAAAGGGGGGGGGGCGATTAAACCAAATGACTGTTAAAAGAAAACCTTAGAATTTGTGGTAGCCATGGAGTTGTGTCAAAATTAAAGAAATGATTCTCCCTCCATTCATCACTGATATTTTCAGCTTGCGTTCCTGTTTGTTTTCTCAGTTTGTGCTTTTGCTATTGTCACAGTTTTCTCCCAAAATTTGTAACCTAATTAAACAATTCTATTGTGCTCCTGTACTCTTTCTACTACTGCTCCCAACAAAATGATTGAGAAGGTAGGAGCAGAGATGAATTGGGATTGAGAGAAACCTAGATCTTGTATTTTGGTTTGATTATAAATTCTGAATGAGGGTAAGTATGATTACCTTGTTGTTGTTACCCTTCAGGGCTCTAATTGACATTGGCCATTTTGGTGGCTACAGTGATTGGCTGGTTCAAGGCCCAAGTTTCTTTCTTCTTTTCCATTGCAAAGAATGTATTTCTAATAGAAAAAAGAAGATGGAATTATCTAGTATTAAGCCATCATCAGCCTATAACGTAATTTTGGAGTGATGTAGCACAAATGTACAAAAATCCCTGGTGGCTCAAACAGTTTGAACTCAGCTGGTAACCTAAAGTTTGGCAGTTCAAACCTACCCAGTGCACTACAGAAGAAAAAGACTGGTGGTCTGCTTCCATAGAGATTACAGCCAAAAAACAAAAAACAAAACCGAACAAATACACCCTATGGAGCAATTCTACCCTGTAATACATAGGGTTGCCATGAGTTGGAAATGATTTGATAGCACAGGACAACAACAATAAATAATTTGTATTTATTTAAAAATGTAATGTATTTAAAAAGCGGAGTTGAGATTTTTTTGGATCTCTGTTGGATTCTATGAATTGTTGGACTCTGTGAATTGAACCTGTTCAAATTAAATGCCATATAGAGGAATGTTTTCTGAGAGCAAAACTTGATGTTTGCAAAACTTACAGGCTCATGGGTTTCTGATTGGGAGAGTGCACACAGGCCTCTCCAATGTAAATACATACATTTTAAATTTACCTGAGCGTTTTAAGCAGCTCTTAACATCATATGACAAGGAGAACATTTGTTAATCAGAAAAATTACAACCTATTCATACTTATTGTTTGATTATTTCTTTGCTGACCTCTGGAGGTCCTATTGTTGATTGAATTAGTTATAGTAACTCATATTTATTTTAGCAACTAGCTATTATGAATGCAAACTCTTCTTATCGCCAGATGATTGATAGGCACATTAAGAAGTTGTTCAACAGGTTGCTTGATTTGAAGAAATGCCTAAATCCTGACAGGTTACATTTTTTATCAGCAAAGAGTTGGAATTAGAACAGATAAGGCCATGGTAACAAAAATTTTATTTTTAAAGTGGAATGTTATCATTTCTTTAAATTTGATTCTTTTAAGCAGTGGATTTTCTCAGTTCCCTTCTGTAGATTGAAGTGTATTTTGGTGGGTTGAAAAATGTTCTGCAATAACAACTTGCTTTCCTAGTGTTGGCTGTAGAAGGTATATTATGAGGAATATTGTCAAGCAGCTGAAAATGATAAAAGTATTTTTTGGTACTAATCATCTGGATATTTTTCCTTTTTCTGTCTTGTTTTGTTTTTGTATAAGCCTTCCATTTTGCAAAGGCTTTCGGGCACTTAAAGTAAGTTAGCCCACAATGCCTAAAATTTTTTTTAATCGCTAAGAATTCTGTTTTGATTCTTTTAAAAATGGAAACATAAGCACAATAAGGTAAATTGCCCCTGGCCCTCTGGGAAGTGAGCGGCAGGGTGAAGTTCACAGGTCCTATTTTTAATGTGGTCTTTGGGGTACGAAGTCACCAGTACCTCTCGATCAGATTGATTATCTTTTTGTTTCATTATAGTATCTCCTGAGTATACAGGCATTGTGGTGATTTAAAAAAAAAAAAAAAAACAACCAAACTCACTGCCATCTAGCAGATTCTGACTCAGTGACCCTCATTGGGTTTCCAAGGCTATAAATCTTTACAGAAGTAGACTGTCTAATTTTTCTTCTGAAGAGTGGCTGGTGGGTTTGAAACACTGATCTTTTGGTTAGCAGCCAAATGGTTTGACCACTACACCACCAAAGCTCCGCTGTGGTGATGATAGGTGCCACAGAAAGGCCTAAATATGGACATAAAGGGTAAGTCTAAACAAATCATTGAAATTTTCTTCTTGAATAGAAGCTGAATAATGTTGCTAGAATATTCTGTTGTATGATGCTTCAAGCTGCAAAGGAGTATCTGATGGCATCTCATATGACCTCAATTTCTAATGGTGACTCTTTGTATAGAATCGTTTGGATTACTGTACCATTTTATATACAAACTTGTGAGTGTAGATATCAAGGAATAGAATTATATGTAGGACGGCTTTGACATAAAAAAAATTACCACAGGAATATGGGGATGGATTACATAGAGTTCCTGAAATTGAAACTGGTTACCATTATCTGGTCAAGATTTATGTGGGCTTTTCTGCTGTGGATACTGCAGGTTCAGTATTCATGGACGAGGTGAAGAGTGACAAAATGGCAGAGTGTCTAATTATTAAACAAATCACAGGTTCATATCTCCCTCCCCCTCCTCCACTCAGTTTCCTTGGAGACAGTTCCTTGTCAATTTTTTGAATTACATTAATATTAAACTACAACTTTGAATCAGGAGGAATTCGAGGTATCTGAAGAGTAGTATTTATATCCTCCATGTGACATTTGCATCACATGGATAAACGCTTAAAATGTTCTTAAGAACACTGAAAAATAAGGAAATAGAGTTCAAAAATAAAGTATAGAACTTGTTGGACTAGTTTCTGTTTAAAACTTGGTGGATTATACCTCTTTGTTTTAAACCATTAGAACAGCAATGATTAAATATCAGATTCCTTAAAGAGTCACTAGTTCCTTTTGGAAAGTTTTGATTAAAGTATTGCATTTATTGAACTGTTCTACCCACACATCTTCCCTTCAAGATGTTGTTTTTCCCATGTCTGCTGTTTTATTACATGACAACTATTGAAAGGGTTAGATGTCCTCTAGTTTCTCAAGGTTTATTTTTATATCATAAATCATAATTCTTTTTTTTTTTTTACACATCACAAGAAGCAAAGTGGTCTGTTCCAACTGGGTGTCTGGAGACCTCGGTTCTATTTCTGACTCTGACATGTGACTTTGGGTAAGTTAGTGAATTCATAGGTGTCTCAGTCTCCCCAGCTACATAATGGGGATAATAATATCTCCCTTCTACCTACTTCACAGGTTCCCCCTCCCCCCCAGGATTAATTAGTCAATGTTTGCAAACCACTCTAAGCTCCTTTGATAAAACAGAAAGCACCATTATTTATGACAATAATAATAGTGCCTTGGACCTGTAGACTTCCTTTCATCCCAGCATCACAAAGTACTTTACCTTTGGGGTTGTAACTTTACAGTAGGTTACTGTATGTCCTGGCTGACTCTTCTTGAAGAAACAGATAGTAACAAGCTGTCTGGGGTTTCACTGCAGAGTAATTAAGTCTCCCACCAACTCCTTGCATCATTTGCATAAACTTCAGAAGACAGAAAGGCAGCTCCCAAAAGAGAGCTGGGAGAAACTGAGTTAGGCCATTCACCCCTCCTAATGATTTATATGAAAGTCACAGAGGATTTGGAATTTGGAATAGCTATGTTTTCAACCCCAAAATCTATGTCTTGAGAATTTGTTAAGACATGGGACTATTTAGACAATAGGTAAATTTGGTTCAACTAAAATGTGAAAAAAGTATAGAACTTAAAACAAATGTGGATTATATTAAGGTCTTTCAGGCTTATGTACACCAATTATGTACAGGCTCTATGATCTCTCCTTGGCAGTCTGGTTAGGCTAAATTTCAACTAGTTGGCAAATATCAGCTAAGTACCTAAGCCCTGAGCATGTCTGGGGTTATTAAAAAGAAAAGTATACGATATGGTCCCTGCCTTCAAGTTGTTTACAACCTATTTGAGAAGATGAAACTAAGATACAGGAAACAATTAGTGGACCATGGAAGACAGCATATGAATAGTGGCTAAATTGTGTGGAACAGATCATAGAAAGCTGAGAAGAGGGAATGATCAATATAGATTGGGAGAGTTAAGGAAAGCTTTATTCAAGAGGTGAATGAAAAAGAGTGTGCTTCACACAGGACCACACTTCTTTCAGGACAGTAAGCTCTGTGTTAGAAGTCATGGTGAAAGAGTTAGACTTTCTAAGTAATGGTGGACTTTGATGGCCAGTCAGGGAGCAGGAATCTCGCAGGATACCTCGCACTTTCAGAGGCAGGCAGAAGAGTTTGGATTCAATTTAATTCTCTTATGCTTTCATTTGAAGATTGCAGAAACTAGGCATCTGATAAAAGCAGTATCTTGGACTGATTTTTTGACAACTGTGTGCAGAAGTCATTGGAGTAGGAAAAAGATATAAAGCTAGGTTCTGATATAGTAATCCAGAAGGGATTTATTCAGAACTTTATCTAGAACAATTATAGTGGAAATGAAAGGAAATAATGAGAAATAGAACTGAAACAAATTTTTTACTTTATTATTTTTTTGTTGAGAATATACACAGCAGAGCATCCACCAATTCAAAAATTGCAACACGTACCATTTAGTGACGCTGATGACCCTCCTCAAGATGTACAAACATTCTCACCCTCCTTTTCTGAACTGTCCCTTCTCCATTAACATAAATTCACTGCCTTCTAAGTTTCCTATTTAATCTTTTTTTGTTGCTATTGTCAATTTGATCCCGTATACAGATAGTTCAAACCCACCAGCCACTCCTCGGAAGGAAGGTTGGGCAATCCTACTTCCGTAGTGATACTGCCTCGGAAACCCAAGGAGGGGTCGCTATG
>NW_006921799.1:4066286-4067786 GCF_000298275.1 Orycteropus afer afer | reverse complement strand
TTTTTTTTTTTTTTTTTTTTTAACATATGCTGGGGAGGTGGGAACACATCTTATTTTCACAACCACCCTTTTGTTGTTAGGTGTCCTCTAGTTGAGTCCAATTCCTAGCGACCCTATGTGCAACAGAACAAAACACTGCCTGGTCCTATGCCATCCTCACAATCCTTGCTATGCCTGAGTCCACTGTTGAAGCCACTGTGTCAATCCATCTTGTTGAGGATCTTCCCCTTTTTCTCTGAGTCCACTTAAGCAAGCATGCTATCCTTCTCCAGGTACTGGTCCCTTCTGACAAAATGACCAAATGTGGTGAGACGAAGTCTGGCCATTCTTACTTCTCTGGAGCATTCTGGCTGCATTTCTTCTGGGACAGATTTGTTCATTCTTCTGGGAGTACGCGGTATTTTCAGTATTCTTTGTCAACACCACAATTAAAAGACAACAAACCTAAGAGATACTAATATTAACGCATGTTAGCATGATCTCCTGATATGGAAACTGTGACTGACAGGGCCTATATAACTTGCCCAAGGTCACAGAGATGGTATGTGACAGAGTCAGAGTTGGAACCCAGCATGAATCCTAAGCCACTAATTTTATTTAAGAGACTAATATGGTAGAGGTAGATATTTTGATAAAACATAACCATCTAGGCTAGTTAGGAAAATGCTGGATTAAACAAAGTTAAAACAGATATATTCCCCCCTTATATTCCTGTGGGATGTCTTAGAGTCTCTATAGTGAATCTGCAGGAGACTTTAGTCTGAAGAGCATGTTCCCACACTGCTGTTGTGCAGAAAACATTTGGAAGATGCTGGTTTAGAAAATTCCTTCATAGCTAGAGTGATTCCAGGATCAGGAAGGCCAAGAAGCCCTCAAGAGCTGGAGTGGAGGGTATTCAAATTACTATTGAAAACCACCAGTTGCCATGGAGTTGATTCTGACTTTGTGGTGACTCCATGTGCGTCAGAGTAGAACTGTGCCCCACAGGGTTTGCAATGGCTGATATTTCAGAACTAGATTGTTAGGCCCTTCTTCTGTGGTGCCTCTGGGTGGACTCAAATGTTCAACCTTTTTCTTTCTTTAAATAATATTTTATTATTATTATTTTTTAATGTAATTTATTTTGTTTCTTATTGTTGAGAATACACATAGCAAAACATACATTAATTCAACAATTTCTACATGTACAATTCAGTGACATTGATTACATTCTTCAAGTTCTGCAACATTTTTTTTTTTTAAATTGTGATTTGGGTGAATGTTTACAGAGCAAATTCACTTTCCCTACAGCAGTTCACATTCATGTTGTCTCATGACATTGACTACAATTTACCCCAATGCAACAACTCCCCTCCCACTTCCTCCCGATAGTTACCACTTCCCTGCGTCCATCCCTCCATGCACTCCTGCCCCTGAGCTGTCTCCCTGTGCATAAGCAGCCCTTCTTTCTCCCATGATTGTTCTCTCCAAGGAGTGTATCTACCTCAGGTAAATGTTCAA
>NW_006921799.1:4063410-4066063 GCF_000298275.1 Orycteropus afer afer | reverse complement strand
TTTTTTTTTTTTTTTTAATGGGGCTCTGTGCTCAGTGGTAATAGCCTTTATTTTGTGTGATAATCTATTTGACTAAATGTTGACCTCAGGGATAGTTTCAGTTCAAGATTTTAAGAGAATCTAAGGGCTTTCAAAGGAGTTCTTCAGTTTCAACTGGTCCAGTAAGTCAGAACTTTCTAAGAATTTCTGTTCTGTACCGCATTTTTCTCCTATTTTATCTAGATCCATCTATTGTGGCACTGATCAGGTAGTAGATAGTGGTAGCTAGGAACCATATAGTTCTAATCTCAGGGTAGATAAGGCTGTGAAACCTCTAAGTTTTTGGTTTGCAGTTGACCATATCAACTGTTTAAACTACCCAGGGACTCATGATTACTACTATTGTTGTTGTTGTCATGTGCATGAAGTTAATTCCGACTGACAGCAACCCTGTATGGCAGATCTGCACCTCCCCACAGGACTTTCTAAGCTGATCATCTTTACCGGAGTATGTCACCAGGACTTTCTCCCACAGAACCTCTGGATGGGTTCAAACTGCCCCCCTTTCTGTTAGTAGCCAAGCACTTAACAATTGTGCCATTGCTCCTTCCTGATTACTATTAAAACCAAACCAAACTCACTGCTGTTGAGTCAGATCTGACTCATAGCAACCCCTCCTTGGGTTTCCAAGGCAGTAGCTCTATGGAAGTAGATTGCCCAGTCTTCCTTCCGAGGAGTGGCTGGTGGTTTTGAACCGTTGGCCTTCTGGTTAGCAGTCAAATGTCTTAGGCACTACACCACCAGAACTCCTTGATTACTGTTTACTACTAGAGAGCCCAAAATTAGGATCTGTGTTAACCCTTTTGTGACAAGTGGGACACATATTGCTCACCAACATTTTCAGCTTCTCAGATTTCTTGGGAAACTTCTAAACCAGTTGTAGTACATGCTACCACCTGGCAGGGACCTGTATAACTCCATGGATCTGAAGAAATAGAAGGCCTTACTCCACCAATCTTACCACCAGAGTCCAGTTGGGGCATATGTGTCCCATATAATTGTATCAAAATCCATATTACCTCAAATATATATGTTTTTCCCTTGATGTCAGCATGAAAACACATGGTATTGACAAATTCAAAGCAAAAAAATAATTTGGTCATGAAAGGGTTAAGCAGAAGCAGAAAGTGAGAAGAGAGACAGATAAGGGAGGCTGCTATCAGGATGCTAGGTTACCTTTAGGGACCTGGAAATTCAAAGTGGGAAGGTTTACATCACAGGCAAATTAGTTACAGAGAGAACATAGTGTCTGGAACGGCTAATACCCACTGTACCTGGTGGTGCTCTACCTCTGCCTCTTCTGGTTGGACCATGCAAGTTCAGCCTATCCATTTTTATAGTTTCTGAAAGGGCTAATGTTTGGCAGTGAAAGCTCTAGGATGTGGCTTTTATGAGAGGTAAGTAGGTTCTTCTCCTAATTGGATCTAGTTAGGTTGGAAAAGATGTTAGAAAGTTAGGTTGGAAAAGATGTTAGAAAGTTAGGTTGGAGGTGGAGTAGATTTTAACATTTTACTTTGACTTAAGCCCAGGGTTCTAACATTTTATTTTGACTCAAGATGATATTGGGAATAATTTTAATAAGAAGAGAACATGCTTAAGAGAAAGGATTCTTTCTGTTTATTTCTGAGATGCTGGAAGAAGAAAAGGTTAAAACAGAACTACAGCTGAACCTAAAGTTGAACCCCAAGACACCTTAAGCCTTAAACCTTGGCTGTGTTTAAAATTCTACTACAAATGATCAGAGCATTAGCTATTATTTCTAAAGCTTACAATTTGACTTAAGAATCCACATACTGATTACATTTTGGATACATTTGGCAGCCAGAGTGGAACAGGAAATCTTTATTGGATAAAAAGGGCCACACAGGAGGAAGTTTTTATTGGCAGATGCCAACTTACATACTCACAGAATCCTATCATCTTAGTCCTAAAGTCTATCCCCCTGCCTCACCAAGGCCCCTGCTAAAATGCGTGTAAGTCTCTTCTTTTTTAATGACTCCCCTTAGTTCCAACTCTATGAAATGTAGTCCAGTGTCCAACACTATCAGCAAATACCCCCACATATCAGTTTGAATCTTTTTTTTCAGTTCTTGTTATCTCTTCTGTGAAAATGGAAAACAGTTATCATCTTTTCTTTTAAAACCCTTTGTATACTACAAGGCTATAATTAAATTTCCCTCAATTTTCTCAGCTTTAGATGGCATAATATACATGTGTGTGTCTGACATTTGTTGACTGCTCGTGATATGCCAGGCACTGAGTCTTTCACAGAAATTATCTCATTTAGTTCTGACAAAACCCTGCAAATCAGGCATTTTTATCCCATTTGACAGATAAGGAAATTGACACTTGAGAGTCCGAGGTTAATAATAGCTTTCAAATAGTTAATAAATAGAAGAGCCAGGGTTGAAGCTTTGCCATTCTTACTGTGAACACATGGATTGAATTTTCCAGCCCTTTAAATTAATTCACCCGGAGCAATTTTTCTTTTCTTTGATTCCTTTGTTTTTCTTCAAGGCCTAGCTGTCCTCAGCCTTCCTTTCTATATCCTCCGTGGTTTCTTTGACTGCTTGAAGCCTCAGAGTTCTTCCTTTTTAGCAATAGTATTTTAATA
>NW_006921799.1:4062468-4063310 GCF_000298275.1 Orycteropus afer afer | reverse complement strand
ATATATATATGTATTTCCCCTTTTTATCTATAATAGAAGCTCTTTGAAAGTTGAAACTATACCTTATAATTCTTTGACTTTTTAGCTAAAATTCTACCCTGAGTGATAATTGTCTTAATTATAAAATGGGAAAAGAGAGGTCAAATTAAGAAGGGAGAAACGTTTACAAAGTCAGACCATTACTCCTTCCTCTGTGCACCAAAAACATTTCTCACAAATGCAGCCAGCTATAGCAAAAAGGAGTCCTTGGGTGTTGCAAACTGTTAAGGGCTCAACTACTAGCCAGAAGGTTGGTGGTTTGAACCCATCCAGGGTTCTGGTGGCGTAGTGTCTAAGGCATTTGACTACTAACCAGAAGGTTGGCAGTTTAAACCCACCAGCCACTCGGCAGAAGGAAGACAGGGCAATCTACTTTCATAAAGATTTACCACCTCAGAAATCCAAAGGGGGTTGCTATGAGTCGGAATGGACTGGATGGCAGTGAGTTTTTTAGAGTGTAGAGGTGCTTCAGAAGATAAGCCTGGCATTCTATTTTCAAAAGGTCACAACCTTGAAAACCTATGGAACAGTTCCCTCTGCATATGTGGGGTCACATGGTCGCCATGAGTCAGAATTGACTCCATGTCAACTAACAATAACATAACAAACAGAAGGTAGGTGCTGGGTATGAAGACTTGGGTGAAATCTTAACTCTAAAATTTACGAGTTGTTTGAGTTTGGGAAAGTTATGATAACTTTTTGTGCACCAGTTTTCTTATTGGTAAAATGAGGACAATAATACTAATCTTGGAGGGTTCTTGTGCAGATCTTCTCCTAATTGGATCTAGTTAGGTTGGAAAAGA
>NW_006921799.1:4056923-4062024 GCF_000298275.1 Orycteropus afer afer | reverse complement strand
TATTGTGAATAGTGTTGCAATGAATAGTTTTGTACAAATATCTCCTTCATTCTTGTTTTCAGAACTCTTGGATATATATCTAGGAGTGGAATTACTGTTGTTGTTGTTATGTGCTGTCGGGTTGGACCCGACTCATAGCGACCCCTCCTTGGGTTTCCGAGGCCATATCACTATGGAAGTAGATTGCCCAACCTTCTTTCTTCTGGTTAACAGTCAAATGCCTTAGGCACTACACTACCAGATCTCCTCAGAGTGGAATTACTAGGCACATGGTAATTCTATGTTCATCTCTTTGAGGAATCACCAAACTGTTTTCCACCATGACTGCTCCTTTTTACATTTCTACCAGCAATCAAGGAGGGTTCCAATTTTTCCATATCCTCACCTCCATCTATTGTCTACTTTTAATCATAGGGAGGTGAATCTCCTCCTAGCCAGAGTGAAGTGGTTTTGAGTTGTGTCACTTCTCATTT
The DNA here is from genome assembly GCF_000298275.1 of Orycteropus afer afer. NCBI lineage: Eukaryota > Metazoa > Chordata > Mammalia > Tubulidentata > Orycteropodidae > Orycteropus > Orycteropus afer. The sequence goes on along the minus strand of NW_006921799.1, from coordinate 4,061,551 downwards.
TTATCATTGCTGCCCTCCAGCTCAATGCCTGTCACATTTTTTTTTTTTTTTTTATTGTCTATAGGAGAAGCAAAGGAGCTCTGGTGGCATAGTGCTTAAGGCATTTGACTGCTAACCAGAAGGTTGGTGGTTCAAACCAGCAGCCACTCTACAGAAGGAAGACTGGGCAATTTACTTCCATAAAGATTTACTGTCTCGGAAACCCAAAGGGGATTGCTATGAGTCGGAATCGACCTGATGGCAGTAAGTTTGGTTTTGGATAGGAGAAGCAAGGAGCTCTGGTGGTGCAGTGTCTACTTCTGCAATGATTTACAGCCTTGGAAACACAATGGGGGTCGCTATGAGTTGGAATTGACTGGATGACAGTGAATTTGGTATTTGGTTTATAGGAGAAACATTCTGTTGTCAGAAAGGACCAATCCCTGGAAAAGGATATCATGCTGGTAAAGTGGAGAGTCAGCAAAAAAAGGGAAGACTCTCAACTAGATGGAGCAACACTGGCTGCGTCGATGGGCTCAAGCATAGCAACGAATGTGAGGATGGCGCAAGACTGAGCAGTGTTTCATTCTATTGATCATGGGGCCACTAAGAGTGGGAACTGACTCCATGGCACCTAACAATAGCAACATAGGAGAAACATACAGATTGGAGGACTTTGTAAATTGTTCTTTTTAAAACTATTTATTGTGATTTGTGTGAAAGTTTGCAGAGCAAATTTGTTTTCCATTCAATACTCATTTTAATTTGCTTTTGAATGTTTCTCATAACTTTGTGGCATTAGAGTCCAATGTGTGATTCACTTCCTTTTAGGTAAATTGTAGTTTTAAACATTCACTACAAAAATGTATGTTTACAAATACTTGTTTTATTATAGTTTTTGAACAGAATCGTGATTTACATGGTTGAGAATGACACACATATGACTCTTTAAAACTAAGCACAGCTTATTTCTATAAACTGTTCCTTGTATCAGGTCCTTAGCCTTTTAAATATTTTACACAAACTTAAAGTCTCTTTCAGATTCTTTTATTACCTCTAGTTGCTATATTCTATAACCTTTCTTTAGTTGGATCTGTTATATCTCTCTATCACGGTAATTGGTTTTCTCTGTTGTAATTTTTTGTCAGTGAACTCTGCTTTAGTGGGAGGAGCTGTTTAGAGGGATCCAATCATGTCCTCTGCTACCTTTGTCTATTTGTCCTACTGTGGTTTTGCTATGTGGCATGTTGCTATGACACTGGAAGCTATGCCACCGATATTTCAAATACTAGCAGTGTCACCCATGGTGCACAGGCTTTAGCAGAACTTCTAGAGTAAGACAGATGAGGAAGAAAGGCCTAGTGTTGTACTTCCAAAAATTAGTCAATGAAACTTTGAATTACAACAGACTATTTTTTGATATAGTGCTGGAAGATGAGTACCCCAGGTTGCAAGTTATTCAAAATACACCGTGGCCACAAGAGTGGACTCAAGGATACCAACTGTCATGAAGATGGCACAGGACTGGCTAATGTTTTGTTCTGTTGTACATGAGTCATCACAAGTCAGAGGTGATTGATGGCAACTAAAATCAACCATGTCATGGATTGTGACAGTGGTTTCCTCTTTGCCTTGGCTGTGATTTTACTGGGCTAAACAGATGTAGTCCAAATTTTACTATTAACAGTAAGATCTGGAGTCTAGGCCCTAGACAGATCCCTATAGATTCCTTTTCTATATGCTTGCCTGACAACCAGGATGTGATTACAACCCTGTTCTTATATTTTCCAAGATTTTGATAAGGGCCTGGTAAAAGTCCTGCTTGCTATTATTTCCCCAGTACTGTCTTTCTGCCCCTGTCTAGCAGCTCTCGTGGCATAGTGCCTAAGGCATTTGACTGCTAACCAGAAGGCTGGCGGTTCAAACCCATCAGCTACTCCTCTAAAGGAAGATTGGGTAATCTACTTCTGCAGTGATACCGGCTTGGAAATCCAAGGAGGGGTCTCTACGAGTCAGAACCGACTCTCTACAGCAGTAAGTTTAAAAATTTTTTTTGTCTTTCTTGTTTGGGAAATGAGGTGATCCAGACAGGATTAGGAAGTCATGATAGTTATTATTCAGGGTGGAGTTTTCTTTAAAGAGTTTATTAAATTGATCAATGATCCCTCCCCACCTTAACTATAGAAATGAAGATCTTGGGTGGATGTATTTCTAGGATCATTATTTGTTTAACAGCTTGAAGAAACTTTTAAAGATTTTATTATATGGAAGTAATAACTATGTTTGGTGTTATACAAAACACACTATGCTATTTTTTCTAAAAGACATTGTTGCATTAATAAAAAAATAATGGTAAGTGGTCCTTTGATGAGGACCTTTGATGATGGTGGTTGATTCTTATAATAGACTCAGGTCTAAGAAATTAGAGATAGTGGCATTGCAAGGATACGTGAAGACATTGATCTGCTCATCAAGGAATTTATAGTTTAGCAGTGATATACATATTCAGGGCAATGGAGAGGGTATAATAGAGCAAGGTACTGTCTGGAAGATAAGTATAAAGAGCTTTGTGAATACAAATCCAAGAGTAATTAATTTTGCCAAGTGGAAGAGAACAAAAGAAAGGAGATGGTCTTCTGGCTGTTCTTGGAACGAAGATTTCACTAGGAAGGCATGTGGGGGGACATTTGGGCAGAAAGAATAGCTTGAACAAAGACAGTTGTAATGCCACAATACTTGGATGCAAGAAATAGTACCCTGGTGATGCTAAGTGCTTGGCTGCTAACTGAAAAATCAGCCTCTCCTTAGTAGAAAGGATGTGGCATTCTGCTCCTTTTAAAGATTTACAGCCTTGAAAACTGGTGCAGTGAATTACTTGGTATGGCTCTTCTAGCCATGGTCTTTGTAACTCCCACCAGTTTACTGGGTGAAACTATGCAAGTGTAAGGTGTCTGTGTCCCACCAAGGGACTGGATAGCTTCTTAGTAATGTAAATAAGGTACATGGCACCTTTGTGGGGGTGGGGCCATGGAAATAAGGCGTGTGGAACTCTAATGTGCGGTTTGGTTAGTTTTGTTATTCTGCTAGTCTTAAAATGAGCCCTGCTAGAAGCAGAAATGGGAGCTCTGGTAGCATAGTAGCTAAGGCACTTGACTGCTAACCAGAAGGCTGGTGGTACAAATCCACCAGCCACTCCTCAGAAGGAAGATGGGGCAATCTACTTCCGTAGTAATACTGTCTCGGCAACCCAAGGAGGGGTTGCTATGAGTCAGGTCCAACTCAATGGCACATAACAACAACAACAGCAGAAGCAGAAAGGGGAATCTCACTGTCATCAAGAGAGAAGAGCTGGAGATGGAGTTGAGCGCATCCTTGGATCCAAGACCCATGCCCAAGACTTTCTTGGCAGAGAGGTCTGTGGAGAGGTGGCAGAGGTGACCAGCAGAGATGACTAGCAAAGAGATGGCAGCAGTGCAGCCAAGAGGAATGAGGCAAAGTTGTGGGCTTGCTGACCCTTGGAGTGAGAAAACTGAGTGCCTTTGGGCAGGAGGCTTGCTGGTGGAGTGGAGTGCCTAGGTGCATCTATTAGCAGAGCTAAAAGAGCTTTGAAACACTAGTCCAAATGAGGCAGATACCAGGCAGAGAGGCCAAAGGCCAAAGAGAGGCATGCCTGAGGGCATGGCTGAGAGGAAGCTGCCCTGATGGAAGAATTGTATCCTGGGCACATTCCTGAACCTGAATTGTAACCTGTTATTTCCTTAATAAACACTATAGTTGTGAGTATTGTCTGTGAGTTCTGTGTGGCCATTACAATGAATTATCAAACCCAGCACAGTAGTGAGTGCCATTGGAGGGATGGCTGGTGTTAGAATTTGTAAAAAGGTTGGAGGGTGGTGGCATGGCTGGCCTCACAGGAACAAGCCTTGTGCTCATGGTGATTCTTTTTCCTCCTCCTGAAGTTAGAGGAGGTAGAAGATGCCGCCCCCATGCCCTTTTTGCAGAAATCCTATGGGGCAGTTGTACTGTCCTGTATGGTTGCTGTGAGTTGGAACTGACTCGAGGGCAAGGGGTTTCTTTCTTTTTTTTTTTCTAAATAAAATACAATCTTGTTTATAGTTTCCACCCATCTCTTATAAGGAAATACGAAGTGCCATGCCATACTCCACCCATCTCTTATAAGGAAATATGAAGGGCCATGCCATACATAATCTAGAGGATTCAGAGACAAGACTTTGGTCTTTATTGCATCATGACTGCCACTGAGATGTTCATTGTTAAGGCTCCCAGGGTCCAAAGGAAGGTTGCTCATGGTGTGTACTGTTCCTGAGTATTCCTCTTCCCCAAGGGACTGGAGTTTTTCACGAGGCTTTAGAGACATCCTGGAGGTTGGGCTGAGGTCTCATAGTTTTGTATGCAAAGTTTTATTCAACGTCTTATTTTCCTTTTATTCCTGCTCTCTGCTCTACATTGTGCCCAATGCCTAAACGTTAGATATCTCAAGCCTGGTTCAGTGGTTGCAGAGAATAAATCTGCCTCTTATATGTATCACTATTTTTATTGTGGTAAATGTATATACAACAAAATATTTTCCATTTAATATTTTTTCACATTCACAATCCAGTGCCATTATTTATGTTTATGTGTTATGC
>NW_006921799.1:4051650-4054048 GCF_000298275.1 Orycteropus afer afer | reverse complement strand
GATTCCTGAGAAAGTTGGAATTGGAGATACCATTTGACCCAGCAATCCCATTACTAGGTACATATCCTAGAGAGGTGAGAGCCAGGATAGGAACAGATACATGCATGCTCATGTTCATCACAGCACTATTTACAATAGCAAAAAGATGGAAACAACCTATGTGCCCATCAGTGGAAGAGTGGATGACCAAACTATGGAACATACACAATGGAATGCTTTGTAGCACTAAAGAGTAATGTAGAGTCTGCAAAACACCGCATAATATGGATGAACTTGGAGGACATTATGTTGAGTGAAATAAGTCAATCACAGAAGGACAAATATAGTATTAATTAGTTCATTGTTTTGGAGGGTCAAGGAAAGGTTTATATATGGAGGGAAACTTTCTTTGTTGGTTGCCAAGGATGGAAAGGGAGTGAAGGGAACATGGAAAAAAAAATTCATTGACCCATGTCACTTTAGTTCTGTGTATTTCACTGTACATAAATTATATTTCAATAAAATGCTTAAAAAAAAAAAGAACGATGGGGCCAACATGCAATCCCAGGAAAAAAAAGGATGAAAGATAAACTATCTGTCCATGCAAAGAATGTGTCAAGATATAAACAATTGTTGCCAGGAAAAATGTGTTTGTGACTACAATCATGTATAACTGAACTGGCTGGCACTATTCACCTAGGTGGTAACTCATTCCTTTCTAGTCAAGTGGCTGACCTTTATATTTCAAAAGATTTCAAGCTAAAGTTGATCATGTCTATATTTGACCATTAAACTCTACTTTTCCTTTGTTTTCTATGTTTATAAACTCCTCTCTCCACTTGAACAGTGGAGTGCTTTCTGTTTTTATTTAGCACTGCCCACCTTGAGCTGTATTATTCCTCAATAAAACTCCTTTTCTTTCACTTCTAACAGAGTAAGAGATTTTCTTTGACATTTCTGATGTCTGAAACAGGATTTCAAGGTTCATTATCTTTGACAATCCCTGGGCATTGAGGACAACGACATGGCACATACTAAGTTGCTTTGGCCTCTCTGCTTCTGCACATTTTTGGCAATCATTTAAGGTACAAAAACCTCTCATATCTGAGCTCTGTTTGCTAATGGTGCTAGCTCTTCGAGTTTTATTATGGACCTGCAAGTAAAAGTTTGTTTTGCTGCAACTGTTATAAAATGAGGAATTCTGTGTCTACTGGAGATTTGGAGACATGTTCTAGAACTCCTCCTCATTACCTTAACAAATGTTATGGTCCCTTATCATGCATGATCTTGTCTGTCTGGCATGATCTCATTTGAGACTGTTTGGAAAATCAATGGCTACTTTGGGGTTTTTTTGGTCTCTCTAAGTTAAATTTTTCTGCACACTAATTTAGAGAACCAAGGCTTTCAGATTAAACAGTTCCAGTGGGATGCCTATTTTTATTGTTATATTGAGGCCTCTAAAAGACATGAAGAGAGTAACATTGTGTTCCTGCAGAACACTGTCTCTAAATTAACTAAGCAGAATAAAGCATTACAATGTCAAATTTCAGCTACCACCTCTTCTACTGCCCTGTAGGCTGCCATCTCTTTATACTCTTCTTTGCATTCATACTCTTCTGATAACACTTTATCTGAACTTTCCTTTTTTCCTTTCCTGAAATGCCCTTTAAATTTGCCTCAGAGGTGATGAAGATTTCCCTCATATTGCTTTTTCCCCATGGACATGCTCAGAATTATGTAGCATTGTGAAAGATTTTCCCAAATTCTATAAGGATGCCTAAAAATTTTCTGGAGAATTAAAAATTCTTATCAAAGCCTACCAGCCTAGGATCCCAACTTATATCAGCTTATTCACATGATTACTGGCCAGGGGAAGCCCAATTATGGCTAGAACAGGCAGAATGGAAAGACTCCACAGACAGTTTAGCCTTAAATATCAGTAAAATGGCCACTAAGCTGTTGGAAGACTCTCAGGTCATGAGTAAAAAAAAAATTCTAGAGAGGCTCTCCTTAAGGCCTTTCTTCCATAAATTGATAGGACTAAAATTTACACTTGTAAAAAAATAAAGATGAGAATTTTTATGATTATCAGATTTGGCTTCTCCAGAAGTTTTCTGAATACTCTGGCCTCACTTTGACCACACCTGGTGCCTCCAGCACTTTTAATGCTGTTTTCATATCTGATCTGAAACCTGAGATCTCAGCCTTAGTAAAGCAGTATCGATTAGACTGTGGGATAGCTTCAGTTGTCAAGCTAATCAATTTAGCTTACAAACTTTCCCAAAACTAAGCCAAGATATTTTCTAAGGCTAATAAATTGATGGCCCTTCAGTTTCAACAATTACAATCTCCTAGTCAAAAAAAGGAGCTCTGGTAGCATAGTGGCTAATTCACTTGACTGCTAACCAGAAGGCTGGCG
>NW_006921799.1:4050355-4051550 GCF_000298275.1 Orycteropus afer afer | reverse complement strand
CTAACCAGAAGGCTTCCCGTTCAAACCCACCAACCACTCCTTGGAAGGAAAGTTGGGCAATCTACTTCCCTAGTGATACCCCCTCAGAAACCCAAGTAGGGGTCGCTATGAGTTGGGTCATACTCAATACCACATAACAACAACAACAATCTTTACAGGAACAATTCTACAGGTCCTTCTGTGGAGCTGCTAGGTGAATTTGAACCGCCAGCCCCTCAGCATATATCCCTGTTTTGTTTTACCTTCTCCCACTTGGCAAAGCTAGTTGCTGCTTCTTCATCTGTTCTTGTTTTTTTTTTGTCTTCAATTTTACTATTTAGGACTACAAGTATCTCCTAGTATTACTGATGTTAAAATTGATCAAAACTCACTGAAATTTGAACACAAAGTTAATTCAGAGTATTTATTCTATATGCACAGAGGGAGACCATTTTCATCCCAGAAAAGCAAATGGCTTGAAGAAGCTAGGTACAATGAGGCAGGAGAAGAATAGAAGATCAACCATTGGTTGATCTTAACGTGATTGAATCTTATGTTCCTCCCTTTAAGAGGAGCCCAGTGGTGCAGTGGTTAAGTGCTCGGCTGCTGAACCCACCACCTGCTCCATGGAAGAAAGATACAGCAGTCTGCTTCTGTAAAGATTTAATCCTATGGGACAGTTCTAGTTTTACTTTCCTATAGTGTCACTGTTAGTTGGAATCAACTTAACTGCAAGGGTTCTTCCTGCCCCACTCCACCTTTACTGAGATCAATTGATATCAGGTTACTTCAGGGCTGGCTGCTAATAATGTGGTCTCCCACCCTTCTGCAAATCAGGAGGCTTTTTGAAATTTAAATTACTAGGTAGTGGTTTTACAAGTATCCTTTTCTAGCTGGAAAAGACACATTTACATTTCTGTAGAGCCACTTTTGGCAGGCTTTTGCAGTTTGGGTCAGTCTTTTTATGGTTAGTATTTGGTTTTGTGGATAAGAAAAACCTCAAAATCAAAGTAAGATGTCTGTTTTTAATTTTCCTGTTGGGACTTCTGGTGGCCTAGTGCCTAAGGCATTTTACTGCTAACCAGAAGTCTAGTGGTTCAAACCCACCAGCCACTCCTTGGAAGGAAGACTGGGCAATCTACTTCCTCCTCATTACATTGTTGTTGTTATTTGCCTTCCAGTCAGCCCCGACTCATAGTGACCCCTCCTTGGGTTT
>NW_006921799.1:4047114-4050224 GCF_000298275.1 Orycteropus afer afer | reverse complement strand
ACCTTCCTTCCGAGGAGTGGCTGGTGGGTTTGAACCGTCAGCCTTCTGGTTAGCAGTCAAGTGCCTTAGGCACTATGCTACCAGAGCTCCTTACATTACTGCTCTGGAAACCCAAGGAGGGGTTACTATGAGTCACAATCCACTTGACTGGTAGTGAGTTTGCTTTTTTTTTTTCCCCCCTTTTTTGGTATTCAACACTGATGAGAGAGTTAAAAAATTTTTTTGTTGTTGTTCTTGTTGTGGATTTTGATAATCTCTGTAAAAAGGATTACTCCACCATCTTTGAAATAGCATTAGAAAAGTTAAATTTTTATTTCCCTTATTTTCTAACTTTCTAACATTTCCTAGTTCATGATATATTCTCCCCTCTTAGCTCATTAGACTTTCATCTACTTCTCCTTGTATTAAAGATGCAAATCCACCCTAATAAATTATTTAATTTGAAAAATTAATCTTTATTTTTATCAGAGTTATTAATGCACATAGTTTAAAGAATTAATAGTCCTCTAGGCTTATTACAGGAGCTTTGGTAGCATAGTGCCTAAGGCACTTGACTGCTTACCAGAAGGCTGGCAGTTCAAACCCACCAGACACTCCTGGGAAGGAAGGTTGGGCAATCTACTTCCATAGTGATACCTCCTCAGAAACCCAAGGAGGGGTCGTTATGAGTCGAGCCCGACTTGATGGCACATAACAACAACAACAACAGCAACAACAACAAAGCTTATTATAAAAAAAAAAAAGCTGTCCCCTGATTGCCACCATCCCCTTCATCCAATATTCCAGCTCTCTATTAAACTTTTAACCGTTTCTTTTGATAATTATATCCGTAACACTAAACAATTGCTTATAGTGTTGTATCCTGATTTTTCAGTTTGTTGTTGTTGTTGTTGTTGTTGTTATGTGCTGTTGAGTCAGCCTGACTCATAGCGACCCTTCCTTGGGTTTCTGAGGTGGTATCACTACAGAAGTAGATTGCCCAACCTACCTTCCGAGGAGTGGTTGGTGGGTTTGAACAGCCAGCCTTCTGGTTAGCAGTCAAGGAACTTAGGCACTATGCTATGAAGAGTTAAGTATTATCTATTGGCCAACAGACCAAACCCACTACCATCAAACCAGTTCTGACACATAGCAACCCCCATTGGGTTTCCAAGGCTATAAATCTTTAAGGAAGCATCAGACTATCTCATCTTTCTTCTGTGGAGCAGCTGGTGGGATTGAACTACTGACCTTTAGTTAGCAGCTAAATGCCTTAACCACTGCACTATCAGAGCTCCTTTCCATTGGCTACAGAAGACGAGAATTTACCTCTTCTCTTTTACCCACCATTCTCAAACACATACACATTCTCTAACACACACACACACGTGCACACACACACACTACATAACTCATCTACCCTACAAAAATTATGATAAATCATAATTTTATTTATACCAATGTTCAGCATTTAGAAGATTATGACTTTATGACTATACAAATACTAGTTGAAACTGAGCTATGGGATGTATTATGATTGTTTTTCCTGTCTTGAACCTCATTCTGCAAATTTCAATGAAAAATATAATTATCTTGTTCTTTATTTTGCCTAGTTTCTATTATTTTATTTTTTCTTTAATCATCTCCAAACTCCCATCCGAATATATTCAAGTCCAGCAGATACTCTATCAGTTTCATCTTCTTGAATATTTCTCTCTGTCATTTTCCCCAACACTTTTCAGATGTCCAATTTGATGGGCACATCTCCGGTAAAGCCTATTGACTTCCAATCAGTCTGGAGTGTGCCTCTACACCCAGTGCAAAACAACCATCTTAAACTTCTCCTTCCCCATCATTCTGGAACCTTCTTTGTTAATTTGTTGAGTTGATTCCATTATTTTTTGGATTTCTATAAACTTTCTTTTTGATCTTTGTTCATTAAAAAAAGTCACCTTCTTTCTGGATGTAGTACATTCTCCTATCTCTATGAGGATATTGGTTATAGTGATCTTGAAGTTATATTTTTTTTTCCTCTGGCAAAGAGAAAAGTTTCAAACTGGAGGCACTCATGTTAGATGTAAGAATAATGGGGCCGAACATCTGGTAAGATAGAGGAATAGGCAGACAAGTGACATAGACCCTCTTCAACAAAGAAAAGAAAAACCAATTGACAGAGATACAGAAGATAATCCTGGAAACTTGAGCTTTGAAAGGCACTATACAGAAGTGGATTAGGCACCAACTAGTGGAAAAACCTGAACAAAAACAGTGAGTACAGAGATGGTTGGAGCTGCAGACTGTCAGCTACTCTGACGAGACCCACAGCCTGAATATTTCCAAGTGGTGTTGGGACCTAAGAATTGACCTAAAGATCAGTCCCAGTCACCAAAGACTGCAGGGACAACTGCTCTGGTGGCCTATGACTAGGAAGGGAAACAGCCAGGAGGGAGACAAACTGAGCTGTGGACTTTCTGCTGTCCAGAGGGAGCAGCCATATTGACTGTTTACATGTGGCAGACATTTTGGATATTTAAAGTGACCAAAGGTGCAGCCGTTTTGAATGTTTACAAGTGGCAACCATTTTGGATTTTAAAGTGATACCATTCTCATTCGGATTCCAGGGACCTAAGAATAGGCTCTGTTTGCCAGGGTTGGCAAGGACATACGAGAGGCTGACTATAGGAAAAGAAACAGGTGGTGAGTGTATAAGTGCTGTCAATGAGTGAATAGAGGAGTACAGCACAGTACCCTGCCTGTATAGATAATATACAAACAAAACAAAGAAAATGCAACTTGTGGGCAAGTCACTCTAACATATAATCACCAATTAAATATAAACACAAAAATGTCACAATGCCTTGGGGACAACAGAGCATCACAGTTCACACAAAGAAGCAAGATAAAGCAGGAGAAACAAGGGACAAAGATACAGACCCAAAACACATCCCTGAGGAAAACACAGCATTGGAACTCCCTGATAAGGAATTCAAAAGAATTATATTTAGGTATCTTTAAAGGATTGAGAGACAGACCAAAGAAAACACAGACAAAACCCTAGAAGAATTTTGGAAGAAAATACAAGAACAAAATGACAAAATAAATGAAAAATTAGAAATGATTCTAAATCTACA
>NW_006921799.1:4029060-4042997 GCF_000298275.1 Orycteropus afer afer | reverse complement strand
TGAGTCGGGGCTGACTCGACGGCACACAACAACAACAACACAACAGTCAAAAAAAGAATGCTAAATTTTCTAATGACAGAAAGGTGAGTATTTGTCACTATTGTAAAAAAAAAAAAAAAAAAAAAAAAAACAACCCTAGGCCACTGGAAAAATGGATCTTATAAGTTAAAAAACAAACAAAATACTGGCATAGCCCCACTTAAAAAAAAATTTCCATAATCTTATTTAGAAGGAAGGGGTTCTGGGGATAAAACAGGGACTTTTCCTGTGGTGGCTCTTAAACTGCAAGAAGAAACTAATTTATCTATTAATGGAGAACTTTGTCAATTTTTAGTTGACAATAGAGTCACCCCATCTTCTATTAACCCCACCTGTGGTAGTTAAGGTTGTGTGTCAACTTGGCTGTGCTGTGCTTTTGAGTGTTTGAGCAGCTGAATTTAGTTATTCTCCATGATGAGATTGTAATCAGCTCCATGGTGGAATCTACTGTGAGCAGCTAAGTGGTTGAAGGGGAGTGACCTTTGGGGTGTAGCCTGCTTCCAGTATTTATAGAGAAGCTTTGGGAAAGGTCTATAGCTTTTTGGCACATTTTGGATCCTGCATTTGGCTGAGTCTTCATTTCCAGATCCTGGACTTGAACCAGTAGACTGCCATGTTGCCTACTGATGTTGGGATTGTTCCTGGATTTGAACCAGTGGCCTTCTATATTGCCTGCTGATCTTGGATGGCATCTTTTTACCTTCCAACCTTGAGTTCATCAGACTCAACAGTCAGGAGCTGCATGAGTTAGGACAAACTTCCAGATCCAGTGAGCCTGGAACAAAAAGCAGAGCTGAAGCCCTAGGTTGAGGATCTTTCATCCAGCCCCTAGAGCCGGCACTTTGAATTCAGACTTCTAGCTTCCAAACTGTAAAAGAATAAATTCTTGTTTGTTAAAGCCATCCACTCGTGGCACTGGAGAACTAAGACACACCTGTTTATAGAAGTCCCTATGCCAGAGTACTAAAACCTCAAAAGTAGTGGGGATCACTGATCAGAAACAGACTTTGATTTATTCCCAACCTGTTCTGATATCTCTTGGTCCTACTGAAGATTACCCCCACCTCCTTTTACTCAGTTCTGATTTCCTGTCAATGTATTGAAAAGAGATGTTTTATATAAATGGAATTGTCACTTATAATTTAATGAAAAGGAATAATTATTGAGTCTGCCTGTATACCTAAGTCAACAGAGACAGGCTCTGAGTTCAACAATATTCAGGAAGAAGAAGGCATTTACTAAAAGCAAGCACTTCTCACACCCCTCCAGAATTCATTTAAGCCTAGTTCTCACCCTTCTGACATCTTTTCCCCAGTTCTTAAAGCCTTATGAGCCACCACATCCACAAATGTAAGTAGAGTTTTGTCAGCTAAGCCAGGTAATTTTTTTTTTTTTTTTTATTGTGATTTGGGTGAAAATTTACAGAGCAAATTCACTTTCCATACAGCAGTTCACATACACTTTGTACCATGACATTGACAACATATTACCACAATGCAACAGCTCCCCTTCCACTTCCTCCCTACAGTTACCTCTTCCCTGTGTCCATCCCCTCATGCACTCCTGTCCTGTGAGCTGTCTCCCTGTGCTTAAACAGCCCTTCCTTCTTCCATGATTGTTCTCTCCAAGGAGTATATCCACCTCAGGTAAATGTTTAACTCATATGTCTATATTTTGATCAGCTGAAAGCCATAGGTGTGGGTTCAATACCAGACATGAAGGGCAGCTAGGGGTCATGGTCTCAGTGGTTCCACCAGGCTCCATCAGACCAGCAAACCTGGTGCCCCCCCCTTTTTTTTTCCAAATGATTTTGAGTTTTGTTCCACATTGTTTTCTCTCTCTATCCAGGATCTCCTACATAGATCTCTCTCTGAGTGGTCAACAGTGGCAGCCAGGCATCATCCAGTTCCTCTGTTCTCACAGTTGCACAGGTTGTGGATCGCATGGTATACCAGATGCCAGGAGCAATTCTTTTCATGAATCTCTGGTTTTCTTCATTCTTCCTTGCTCTGGACGAGGAGAGACCCATCATTGCAAGATGGTTGCCTGCAAGCTTCCAAGATCCCAGTCTCTACTCACCAAAGCAGAAGGTGGAACAATATTTTGTGTAGTATGTTATGCCAATTGAGCTTGACATCCACTGTGACAATGGTCCTGAGCCCACATGTTCAACTACTCAGTCCCTCTAGGTAGCTGGCTGTGACCAAGAAGTGACTACAACCCTGTCCCTTGTCAGCTCTACTATACATCTGGGAATTCAGATCATACAAATATACTTATAGGACCATTGTCTTAAGCCAAGTAAAATTTACATAGATTTATCTAAACCTCTGCCCAAAATTCTCCAGTATCCACTCAAACAAGAAGAAAAAGGTTTAGCTACCACCATACAAGAGTTCCTTTCTAAATGTTTAATTATCCCTTGTACCAGCCCTTGTAATACTCCTGTTCCTTCCAATTAAAAAAACAAATAATAAGGGCTGGAGATTTGTTCAGAATTTACATGCAATCAGCCACATTGTTATTCCTAGATTCCCAGTAGTCCTTAATCCTCCTTTAATGCCCCTTTAGATGCAACTCATTTTACTGTTATGGATCTTTGCAGTGCATTTTTCAGTATTTCTGGGCATTCTGAAAGTCAATGTTTGTTTCCTTTTACTTGAGAAAGTCAATAGGTAGCCTGGATTGAAATGCCCCAAGATTTAATGACTCTCAAACCTAGTTTTTCAGATTCTGGGTGTGGCTTTGCAGTCTTTATAGTTTACAAACAAATCCACATTGCTGCAAGATGTTGGTATTTTCTAGTTTGCTCAATTTCCCAGCAAGCCTGCCTTGATGACTGCATAGCTTTATTAGAACACCTGGCTATTGGTGCACATAAGGTTTCCAGAGAAAAATGACATTTGACTCAGTCTTCTTTTAAATATTTGTTGTTGTTAGGGGCCGTTGAGTTGACTCTGACTCATGGTGACCTATGCACAGTAGAATGAAACACTGCCCTGTCCTGGGCCAACTCCATGATTCTTGCTATACTTGAGCCCATTGCCATAGCCACTGTGTCAATCCATCTCATTGAGGGCCTTCCTCTCTTTCATCGACCCTCCACCTTACCAAGCATGACATCCTTCTCCAGGGAATGGTCCCTTCTGAAAATAAGACCAAAGTAGGTGGGATGAAGTCTGGCCATTCTTGCTTCCAAGGAGCATTCCTGCTGCACTTCTTCTGGGGCAGATTTGTTAGATCTTTTAGCAGTGCATGGTACTTTCAGCATTCTTCACCAGCACCACAACTCAAAAGCATCAACTCTTCTTTGGTCTTCCTTATTCATTGTCCAGCTCTCACATGCATTTGAGGTGACTGAAAACACCATGGCTTGTGTCAGGCACAAGTTAGTCCTCAAGGAGACATCTTTGCTCTTCAGCACTTGAAAGAGGTCCTTTGCAGCTGATTTTCCCAGTGCTATACATCATCTGATGTCCTGACTGCTGCTTCCATTGGCATCAATTACAGAAACAAGCAATGTGAAGTCTTTGACAACATCAGTCTTGTCTCTGTTTATCATGATGCTGCTTACAAGACCAGTTGTGAGGATTTTTGTTTTCTTTATGTTGAGATGTAATCCATACTGCAGACTGTATTCTTCAATCTTTGTCAGTAAGTGCCTCAAGTCATCTTCACTTTCAGCAAGCAAAGTTGTGTCATCAGTGTCTCGCAGGTTATTAATGAGTCTGCCTCCAATCCTGATGCCACATTCTTATTCATATAGTCCAGCTTCTCAAATTATTTGCTCAGCATACAGACTGAACAAGTATGGTGAAAGGATACAACCTTGATGCACTCACTTCTTGATTTTAAACCATGCAGTGTCTCCTTGTTGTGTTAGAACAACAGCCTTCTGGTCCATGTACAGGTTCATGAGTACAGGACCTCATGAGTACATTTAAGTGTTCTGGATTCCAATTCTTCTCATGTTACCCATAATGTGTTATGATCCATACCATCAAACGCTTTTGCATAGTCAGTAAAACACAAGTAAACATCTTTTTGGTATTCTTTGCTTTGAGCCAAGATCCATCTGACATCTGCAATGATATCTCTTGTTCCACGTCTTCTTCTGAATCCAGCTTGCATTTCTGGAAGTTCTCTGTCAATATACTGCTGCAACTGTTTTTGAATTATCTTCAGCAAGATTTTACTTGCATGAAATATTAATGATATTGTTCTCACCATCAAGTTGGATACACTGTTAGAGCTTCTACTGAAGTCCTAGAAAGTCAGGCTCTTCCTGAAGCCACTTCAGCCCAACAAACTTAATTAATTGTCCTCACTTGAGCTTTTGGAATTGCTTCAGGAAAATTTGTTAATCTTTTTATGTATAGTAGATATTATTTTGGAGTAGTAAATGATTTTGGCATGTTATGGAAACAAAGGTTTATTAACTTCTTCTGGAAATATCATAAAAATGAAGCTTTCATAGCAGCCTTTCTAGAAGCTCTATTATTTCTCTCTGAAATTGTTGTGATAAAAATACAGGTTCACCTACCAAAATGAGTACCCTAAACTGGTGAATTATGTGGAAATAATCGTGCTGATACAGGAAGTCCCAGGTTACAAACAAGATTCTTTCATAAATCTGTCTTTAAGTTGAATTTGTAGGTAAATCCGGACAGTTACCTAAAGTTCTTTGTTTAGCATCAGTTGGTCAAAAGCGTATGAATATAGAGCATGTATTTTATCTTTTTATGCATATAAAGCTTAAGAAACACTTCCACACACACAAAACACCTTAAACACAACAATACAGTTAATAATAATAATAGTACAACAGAAGCAATACAAGTAGCTACATACAGGACTGTAACGAAGAGACAGCATCTATGTATGTATGTGTCTATGTGTGTAGATGTTGTTAGGTGCTGTCTGGCTGGTTTTGGCTCACAGTGAATGAAACACTGCTCAGGCCTGCACAGTCCTCAAATTGTTGCCATGCTTGAGCTCATTGTTGCAGGCATTGTGTCAATCCAATTTATTTGGGACTTTTCTCCTTTCTTGCTGATCCTCTACTTTACCCAGCATGATATTCTTCTACAGGGAATGGTCCCTTCTGATAACATGACAAAAGCATGAGGATGACGTCTGGCTATTCTTGTTTCTAAGGAGAATTCCAGCTGTATTTCCTCCAAGATAAATTTGTTTATTCTTCTAGCAGTCCATGGTACATTCAATATTCTTTGCCAACACCATAATACAAACACATCGACTCTCCTGTGGTCTTCCTTATTTACTGTCCAACTTTCACATGCATTTGAGGCTACTGAAAATACTACAGTTTCGGTCAGGTGAACTTTAGTCTTCAGAAAGACATCATTACTCTTAAACACTTTGTTGTTGTTATGTGCTGTCAAGTTGGACCTGACTTATAGCGACCCCTCCTTGGGTTGCTGAGGCAGTATCACTACAGAAGTAGATTGCCCAACCTTCCTTCCGAGGAGTGGCTGGTGGGTTTGAACTGCCAGCCTTCTGGTTAGCAGTCAAGTGCCTTAGGCACTATGCTACCAGAGCTCCTTTTAAACACTTTGTTGTTGTTGTTGTTATTTGCCGTCGAGTCGGCCCTGACTCATAGCGACCCCTCCTTGGGTTTCCGAGGCAGTATCACTACGGAAGTAGGATTGTCCAACCTTCCTTCCAAGGAGTGGCTGGTGGGTTTGAACCGCCAGCCTTCTGGTTAGCAGTCAAGTACCTTAGGCACTATGCTACCAGAGCTCCTTAAAGAGGTCTTTTTCAGCAGATTTGCCCAATGTGATATGTCATTTCATTTCTTGACTGCTGCTTCCATAAGCATTGATAGTAGACCCAAATAAAAATAAAATCCTTGAGAAGTGCAATCTTTTCTCCATTTATCATGCTAGTCCAGTTGTGAGGATTTCTGTTTTCTCTATGTTTAAGTGTAATCCGTACTGAAGACTGTAGTCTTTGATCTTCATCAGTAAGTGCTTCAAGTCTTCCTCACTATCAGCAAGCAAGGCTATGTCATTGGCATGTCAAAGGTTGTTAATGAGTCTTCCTCCAATCCTGATACTGCATTCTTCATGACCACTTCATAGTCCAGCTTCATGGATTATTTGGTCAGCATGCAGATGAAATAAGTATGGTGAAAGGATATACAACTTTCCTGGTAAACCACACAGTATCTCCTTGTTCTGTTCAAACAACTATTCTTGGTCTATGTACAGGCTCCTTATGAGCACATGTAAGTGTTCTGAAATTCCAGTTCTTTACAATGATATCCATAATTTATTATGATATACACAGTTGAATGCCTTTATGTATTCTTTGCTTTTAACCAAGATCCATTTGACATCAGCAAAGATATCCCTCATTCCCCATCCTCTTCTCAAACTGGCTTGAATTTCTGGCAGTTCTCTGTCTATATACTACTGCAACTGTTCTTGAATTATTTTCAGCAATTTTTTACATACTTGTGATATTATTGATATTATTAGATAATTTCTGAAATTTATTGGATCATCTTTCTTTGGAATGGGGACAAATATAGATTTCTTTCAGTCAATTAGCCATCTTCCAAATTTGTTTGCATGAATGAGTAAGTGCCTCCAGTGCTGCATCAATTTGTTGAAACATCTCAATGGGATTTCTGTCAATTCCTGGAAACTTTTTTTTTTTAGCTTTGATGGACTTTTTTTTTTTTTTTTAATTGTGAGTTGCGTGAAAATTTACAGAGCAAATTCACTTTCCATACAGCAGTTCACATACACTATGTCTCACGACATTGATCACAATTCACCACAATGCAACAGGTCCTCTCTCACTTCCTCCTGACAGTCAGCTCTTCCCTGTGTCCATCCCTCCATGCACCCCTGCCCCCTTAACTGTCTCCCAGTGCATAAATGGCAAAACATCTTTTTGGTATTCCAAAATGTTCAACTCCTATGCCTGTCTTCTGTTTGGCTGGAAGCCACAGGTGTGGGTTCAATTCCAGACTGGAAGGGCAGCTAGAGGCCATAGTCTCAATGGTTTCACCAGGCTCTATCAGACCAGCAAACCTGGTCTCCTCCCCCCGCCCCTTTTTTTCCCAAATGATTTTGAGTTTTGTTTTACATTGTTCTTCCTCTCTATTCAGGATCTCCTACATAGATCCCCCTCTGAGTGGTTGACAGTGGTAGCTGGGCACCATCTAGTTCTTCTGGTCTCATAGTTATATAGGCTGCAGATTGCGTGGTGTACCAGTCGCTAGGACTAATTGTTTCCATGAATCTTTGGTTTTCTTCATTCTTTGCTCTGAATGAGGAGAGACTCATCGTTGCATCTAGATGGCTGCTTGCAAGCTTTTAAGATCCCAGTCACTACTCGCCAAAGTAGGAGGTGGAACAATGCTTTGTGTAGTATGTTATGCCAATTGAGCTTGATGTCCCCTGTGACTATGGTCCTGAGACCACAGTGGAACCTTGTTTTTTGTCAGTTCCTTCAGTGGAGTTTAGATTTCTTCTTTCAGTATCATCTGTTCTTAATATATGGTACTTCCTGAAATGATTGAATGGTGACTAATTCTTTTTGGTACAGTGATTCTGTGTATTCCTTCCATCTTCTTTTGATGCTTCTTGCATCGTTCAATATTTTGCCAGTAGAATTCTTCAGTATTGCAACTAAAGCCTGGAATTTCTTCTTCAGTTCTTTCAGCTTGAGAAATGCCGAGCCTGTTCTTCCCCTTTGAGTTTTCACCTCCAACTCTTCACTATTTCATTACAATACTTTACTTTGTTTACTCAAGCTGTCCTTTGAAATTTTCTGTTCAGTTCTTTTCATTTAGAGTATTCAGTGCTATAAAGAAAAATGTTCTTAAACAGTTTTGATCAGAAAAAAAGAAAAAAGATCATGATTTTAGGTTAAAACTCTCATTCCACTGATGTCTTGCATACCAGATGAGGCACTGGTAAGTAATATTATAACATTAGTAATTGGATGATTCATGAGAAGATGACAGAGAGATGGCTACTGTTGAAGATGATGAGCCTGCTGTTGGAGAGGATAGACCTGATGCTGGAGAGTCATGGTTTGATTCTGCTGTATAATAGTTGGAGCTGTGTGTCAACTTGGCTGGACCACAATTCTGTGTGGTTTAAACAGTTGTGATGTGGTTATTCCCATGATGGAATCAGATGAATATGTTTTGAATAGCCAGTCCTTGGAAAGGGAGTTTCCCTAGGGGTGTGGACTACTTCCAGTATATTTATGGACATCCTGGGAAAAGAGACATACTTCTGTGGATTGGGATTCTGTTGTGCTGCCTACAACTGTCTGTGAGCAAAAAATCCACCATTCGGCCTAGAGATCTTGGATTTGTCATTCGTTGGAGTCAGCAGCCAGTATACTGCCTGCCAACCTTCATCTCCTTGGCCCCTGCAGCTGCAAGAGTTGGGAAAAACCTCCAGCTTGATATTTGATCCAAGAACTTTGGACTTGCTAGCTTCTATAAGTGTGTGAGCCATTTTCCTAAGATAATTTTTTTTTCTCTCTCTTTCTATAAGCTTTACTGGTTTTGTTTCTCTAGAGAACCCAGTCTAACACATGCTGCTTTTTAGCAGTCTGGTCTTAAGTATGAGTTGTCCATAAGTCAGGGTTCTTAGCCTGGGGACTTACTGTACATCACCCAACAGGTTGACTCTCAAGTTATTTCTGCACTTATGATAAATAAAGTAAGGGACTTCCCAAATTTGTCTATGGATAACTCTGACTTTCATGAATTAACTTTAAACCAACTTTGGAAACACCATCATTTAGCCCAAACAGAAGAAATGAAAGTGTATGAAAAAGGCAGGTTGTTTCCAAAATCCTTCACCTAAATTGTTGACGAGGCCTAATGCGACAATTGTCTTATGCAATTACATTACATGAAAGTTATCACATGGGATGAGATAAAATTATTAAGACCCTGAAAAAATATTGGTGGGAAAACTTTTTGAGGCTGCCAAATATTTTGCCACACTTAGCCCTATTTGCCCTCAATACAATCCTGGCAAACACCTTAAAGTCCTACCTGAACACTTTGCCTTTTGGGCCTATGCTTGAATTACAGCTAGAGTTTATTCAACTTCCACCCTCAAATGGTTATAAATATGTATTAGCAATAGTTTGTAGATTTTCACATTGGGTAGAAACCTTCCCCTTCCGTTGTGCTACTGCAGCTTTTATAGAAAATAACTTCTTGAAAACATCGTACTCACCTGCGGAAAACCAAAACTCTTTGGAGTGATCAGGGAACTCATTTCACTAGTCAAGTCATCCAAGAATTGTGTCAAATTTTTCCCAATTACCAAAGGCTGCATTGTGCCTTCATCTTCAGTTTTCTGATCTAGTAGAGAGAATTAATGGAATAATAATAACCCAAAGAGCAAAGCTTTATGAAACTTCAAACTTTTTTTGCACTTTCTTTATCAGGGAGTTCCAATGCTGTTTCTTCCTCAGAGATGTGTTCTGGGTCTGTATCCTGCTTCCTTGTTTCAACCTCTTTATCTTGCTTCTTTGTGTGGACTGTGATGGTCTGTTGTCTCCAAAACAACATCTCAGAGATATTTAGATTTCTGTTAACTGTTTGTGAAGAGCAGGTAAAGGTAAGTCAGGCTTTTCTTGGTGGTTGTTTATTGTAGGCCCATTGGTGGAGAAGGAAGTGGTGACTCTCACTCAGTAAGTGAAGCTGCAGGAGGTGTGGGTGTAGTTGTGTCATATGGGGACTTTTGCTGTGTCCCACTCAGTTAGACAAAAATAACAATTGAATAACTATCAAAAAAGTAAAAGCAAATGGACAAAAAACACACCATGTAATCACACAGGAACAGTAACCGAGAAAGAGAAAAGGGAAAAAAACAAAAACAAAACAAAACAAAAAATACTGAAATAAGAGAAAAAAGTAGAGAGGGAGAATAATGAAGAAAAAAAATGGGAAAAACACAAAAGGAAAAACAAGGAATGGGGTTATCCACAAGAAAGAAAGAAAAATAAAATTGGAACCAGGAACAGGGAAAAGAAAAAAAAGCTGAAAACTAGAACCTGGGAAGGGAAGAATAAAGAATGATAATAAAAAGGACAAAAGTAATAATAAAAGTAGTAGTTTTAAAATAGGCAAAAACAATCGAACTAAAAAAAAAAAAAAGAAAAAAGAAATTCTGGACAGGGCACCCAGGTTCTGTGGGAGCACAGACTGGGATGGAATTTCTGCCACCCTAGAAAGTGGGTGGGAGTAAGGGATGGCCACACCTCCGTTCACCAAGAGGGTGTGGGGTATAAGAGTAACATGGGGAATGTTGCACCTTTCTAGTAGTCTGTGTGTCTGGGATGTCTTTACAGTTCCCAGCAAGTGGAGCCTGTTCTTAAGTGTTTAGAACCTGGAAGAATGCTGTCACTTTAAATATTCAAAATGGTCAAGCCGCTTGTAAACATTCAAAATGGCTGCACCCTCCAGACAGGCAAAAGTCCACCGCTCAGCCTGCCTTCCTCTTCTCTGCTTCACTTTTTATTCCCTAGCCACCAGAGCAGTCCTCCATGCAGTACTTGGCTAACAGGGCTGATTTTTAGGTTGATTCTTAGGTCCTGCCACCACTCGGCAATATCCAAGCTGTCTGTGCTGTCAGGATCGCTGCCAGACCACAGCTCTGTATGTCTCCTTTTCTGGTATTTTCATGCAAATTCTTCTGCTAGTTGGAGATTAGTCCACTTCTATATCTTTCCCTTCAAAGCTCAGGGGTCCAGGATTATGTTCTTTATCTGTGTTAGTTTGTTCCCCTTTTCTTTGTTGAAGAGGTTCTGTGCAGTCTTTCTGCCTATTATGCCATCTTACTGGAACTTCTCTGCACTTTCCTTAGTTCTTTTATATATGAGGACCACACTATTTGGATCTAACAAACTTACCCACTATGAAGTAAATACCAGGAGACCCATGGTCCTTCCTTAAGTTGTCTGCACTGACCCTAACATTATTTAAACAGAATTAATGAATTATTGCCCATCTTTAATCCAATATTCTAAAGAATGTTTTTCACAGGTTAAAGAAGACTTCAATGAACAAACTTCTGTGATCTGCCTAATATCGTACCAGGAGAATATGTATATTGGAAGAGCCACCAAATAAAAGACTTATTAGAACTTTGTGGAAGGGACTATATTTAAGACTCCTTATTAATCCCTGTGCAGCCAAAATAGAATAAAACTTTGAATCCATTTATCACAGTTAAAAAAGGCTAAGACTGCTCTTTTGATTAGCCAACCCACTGGAGAATTGAAGAATATATTTAAACACCCATGTGGCCAGAGGCAGATAACATCTAAGCAGATGGCTTACCTAAAACCCTGGACTAGGCCTGAAAATGTACCTCTTTATTTATTTATTTTTCTTTTTACCTTTGTTACAGTCATGCCTCTACTAATGTTTTCCTATGTTGGGTAGATGTTTATGCTCACCATTTAAAAAGGTTTAATTGATGGATATGTGGCTCCTTCCCAATCTCAAGTCAGTCTGGCCTTCCTTAGTGGATGTCTCCACTGCAGAGATCTGATTGGATTACTTTTGATCTATGGATAATGGAGAAAGAGTTACTTCGGGGAATTACTACACTAGAGTTTTCATTTTTAAATGGCCTCTGTTTTGGATCTGAATAAAACAGAGGCCATAACTTAACCTATACTCTTAACACAACCTTTATTTTATTAAATAAAACCACCCAAGAAGAGGTAGCTAAAGAATCTTCTAAATCCACAAACAGTATTCTTCATATTGTAGGTCCATGTAAACAACTGTGAGATGCATCACCAACAGTTGTATTGCATTGATTGAAAATAATGTATAAATAAGTAAGAGGTGAAACCATTGAAGACTTAATGGAACTACAGCAGGAGATGATAGCATTTGTGAAAGAATACCAGGACTTAAAACTCCAGAACCAAAAAAGTTTTTGATGAAAAAGTTCGCTGAAGGCTTTCTCAATGATGGAGGGAAGGCAAAGTTAGAGGAGCAGGATCCTAATAGAGAGAGGTTCACCAAAGTTTATTATACAGTTACCAAGGGCCTCTGCTGCTACAAGGCCATTGATGACAAGAAAAGCTCTGAACAAACTTCTCTTGATGTCTCTTCAAGAAATTGACTCCAACAGCAAATCTCCCTTCTCCCACAGCAGAATGAAACCATGACGCTCCAGCATCAGGTCTATCCTCTCCAACAGCAGGCTCATCATCTTCAACAGTAGCCATCTCTCTGTCATCTTCTCATGAATCATCCAATTACTAATGTTATATTACCTAACCAGTGCCTCCTCTGGTATGCAAGACATCAATGGAATGAGAGTGTTAACCTAAAATCATGATCTTTTTTCTTTTTTTCTGATCAAAACTGTTGGAGAACTTTTTTGTTATAGTACTGAATACTGTAAATGAAAAGAACTGAACAACTTCCAAGGGAAGAAGTCAGCCAGGTTGCTCCCCCTTTGCTGGAAACAGTCTACCCTATGAATAACCTTGCCATCTCCAAACATATGGATGGCTTCCAATGTTTGAATATGCATCAGTTATAATAATACAAGCTAGTGATTGGCTTGCCACCAACTGGGTATGATGCTAATGGCCTTTTGGCTATGCAGAACCAACCTTTGGCCATGCTTCAACCAGGCTGGATTGGAAGATGCACTCTGGGTCTGAGCTGGACTCAAGGACATAGTTTTACTGAAATCCCTTTATCATCTTGTAAAGAATGATGTGGGTATAGCATTTTACTTCCTCTAACTTCACAAGGGAGGAGGAGGATCTAGGTCAACAGGTTGATTCCTATGAGGCAGAGGTCAGACATATTTCCAACCTCCAAATTTTTGTTACCAATTCTGACACCAACCATCCCTCCTACGGTACTCTCTACTTGTCTTCTGGGTTTGATAATTTGTTGCAATGGCCACACAGAACTCACAGACAATACTCACAGTTGTTGGTTTATTACAGAAGTAATAAGTTACAACTCAGGATCAGAAACAACTCAGGATACAGTTCTTCAATCAGGACAGCCTGTTCTTAGCAGTGACTGCAGGCCCTTGGCTTCTTGTCCCCGTAGCCCCTTGGTCTCTGCCATGTTCAAGCAAGTACAGAGCTCTTTTAACTCTGCTGGTAAGTGCTCAGAGGCACCCCAGTCTGTCAGTAATCCTCCTGCCTGAAGACATTCAGCTTTATCATTCCATCAGTGGGTGAGCTTAGTTCTACAGCCAAATGCCTAGAGTCACCTATTCCACCAGCAAGACTCCTGCTTCAAGGCACTCAGCTTTCTTGCTCCATGGAGTTGGAAGCCTACTGCACCGTCTCCTGTTGGTTCTCCTGGTTCTGTTGTTGCTATTTCTCTGCTGCTGTTTCTTGCCATCTTTCTCTGTCTCAGCAAAGTGTTTCAGCTCTCTATCTCCTGAGATGACAAGATTCAGTGCAGAGATTTTGGGTTCAAAGGACATGCTTTACTCTGGGCTCTTCTTTTCTTATGGTAGTGGGATCCCCACTTCCCATCTCTGGGATGGCTCATTTTAAACCTAGGAGGATGGCAAAACTGACCAATCCCCATGTTAGTAGTGTTCCACATACATTATTTGCATGGTTCTATCCCTACAAAGGCACAAGCATGCCATGTACCTTATTTGCATTATTAGCAAGTTGTCCAATCCACTTGGTGGGCTATAAGCACCTCACATTTGCATAGCCTTACTCAGTCATTTGGTGGAAGTTACAAAGCCTATAGCTAGAAGGGCCATATTAAGTTGTTGTTGTTGTTAAGTGCCGTCGAGTCGTTTCCGACTCATAGCAACCCCATGCACAGCAGAACGAAACACTGCCCTATCCCGCGCCAGCCCCACAATCCCTGCTAT
>NW_006921799.1:4021410-4026033 GCF_000298275.1 Orycteropus afer afer | reverse complement strand
TCTTCCTTCTTCCTAGTCTGTCTCAGTCTATAAGCTGGGCTGTTACCTGTGCACCAGGTGCATCTCTCTGTATTTTCACCTCTAGAAAGACTTGATGATGTTATGACACATGTAGAAATATTATCAATATACATACAAACTGCTCTAATTGATAGTGCCCCTGGCCTTCAACAGATCAATACTGAAATGGCAATAAGAAAAATGGTACTCTAAAATGGAACAGCACTTGACATTCTCACTATACCCCAAGGAGGCACCTGTGCTATAATAAAATCTGATTACTGGGCCTATGTTCCTGACAATAGTGCTCATATTACACTCTATGTTAATTATATGCAACATATAGTATCTCACCTCAATGATCCTGTTCCTTTCTTAGCTGATATTATGAATAATTGACTCTCTTTTTGGGGTGGATGTTAGAAAATATTGCTACTTCTTTTTGGAACCTTAACATTTCTCATTATCTCTGTTATTGTAATTATAAAATGTTGTTTTGTTTTGGTTCAACATATTTTATCTATGGTATGCTATATTTCAAAACCACTTAATCCTTCACATAAAGTCATGCCGGTTTCCCAGGTTTTCACCAATGATTGTGTTGGTCAATCACCTATTCTTCTCTCCCTTAGTATGTTTCATCTTGACTTGTATCATTTTATCTTGATTGAGAAATGATCCTCAAATGTGGCCTTGTCCATTAAGATGTCCCCTCATAAAACCTACTCACCCCGAAGATGAGGCCTATTAGTTTAGCAAAGTGAAGAAAATAATTTTTATTAACCAAAAATCCTCAAGAAAACATACATGGTCCTTGCAGAAGAAAGGCTACTCTGCTGTGGGTGATTAGCGAGCTGTGGTAGCATGGTGGCTAAGACACTTGCCTGCTAACCAGACGGCTGGCAGTTCAAATCCACCAGCCACTCCTCGGAAGGTTGGGCAATCCTACTTCCGTAGTGATACTGCCTCAGAAACCCAAGGAGGGGTCGCTATGAGTCGGGTTTGACTCGATGGCACATAACAACAACAACAACAACAGCAGAGGACTGATCAAAAGGGGGAAATATAAACAGAAAAGTTTCAAACTGGAGACACTTATGAAGGATGATAGAATGATGGGGCAAACATGGATTTTCAGGAAACAAAAGGTCAATGTTCAAACAATTTGTTTATGGAAAGAATGTGTCAAGTTGCAAACAGTTTGGTCCCAGGAAAAATGTGCTCAAGACTGCAGTAATATATAACTGACCCAGTTGGTGCCACTTACCTAAGTGATGACTCACTCACTCCATCTTAGCCAAGTGGCCCACTTTTATATTTCAAAGGGCTTCAAGCTGAAGTTGATCTTATCTATAATCATTAACCCCCTACCTTTCCTTTGTTTTCTGTTTTTTCCTTCATTCTTTGACCTCTCTGAATGGTGTAGTGCTTTGTATTTTTACTTGGTGCTGCCTAGCATGAGTTGTATTAGTCCTCAATAAAACTTCTTTTCTTTTACTCCTAACAAAGTATATGATTTTCTTCTCTGACTACTTCATAGTCTCTGTTTCCTCAGAATTACTTCTGATTTTATTTGTTTGTTCTCTCTCACAGTAGATTTTTCTCTCACAAACTTGGTGACTATATTTAACTTGGGTCATTAAAACCTGACTGGAAATTCTGAGCATATGGATGGGTTTTTGACTAAGAGCTGAGGCCACTATCACAGGGTGATCTGGCTTAGTCTTTTTTTTGGGAAAATATCCATGATGTCAGTATTTTCAGATCTTTCTTTACAAGCTTCCACAGAGAATAAACTTTCAGTCTCCTGTCACAGCCATGCTCCTCAAACTTTAGTGTGCATACAATTTACCCCAGGATCTTGTTAAAATGCAGATTCTGACTCAACAGGTCTGGGATAGGTCTGTGATTCTACATTGCTAACTGATGATGCTGGTCTGAGAACCATATCTTGAATAGCAAGGGAAGAGGGAATATGATCTTGGCTGCCAGTCCTGAAAGTCACACTGGAAAAAAGGATTGGGGAGTCTCAATATTCATTTGCACACACCAAAACAACAACAAGAACAACAACAACAAACAAACACACTGCTGTTGAGTTGGCTCCAACTCACAGCCACCGCTCCTTGGGTTTCTGAGGAGGTAACACTGCAGAAGTAGATTCCCCAATCTTCTTTCCGAGGAGTGGCTGGTGGGTTTGAACTGCCAGCCTTCTGGTTAGCAGTCAAATGCCTTAGGCACTACAGTACCAGAGCTCCTATTTGCACATAGAGACTGACTTAATCACTCTGCTTTTAGTATGGTACCTTTTCTCTCAACTATGTGTAGTATCCTCAGGTCACAGACCTTGTGCCATCTCCAGAAAAAACAAAATAAGACAAAACAACTTCTAGTACTCTGATGAAGATGAAAAGATGGGAGAAGTAATATTTTAGACATGGGATGTGGTTTAGGAATATTCAGATTTCTTTTTAAATGTATTTTTTTTTTTTAAATGTATTTTTGATCAATGCAGTTTTGCTCTTATCTTTACCCTTACATCCATAGGTACCTAATTTTTATCAATATTTGAGGATTAAAGGAAATACTTTACGTAAAGCAAATTGGGTTCATGCTTAGGTTCATTTGATTTCTGATTTTAGGGTTTAGCTTTCTTGGACTCCTTACTTTATTTTGGTAACATTGGCCCTTCTATTTTCCAATCTCTATTTTCTTTTTCTCTATTGATTCTTCCATTCTCTTTTCCTTGGGAGTTTTGCCCTTTTTTTTTTTTTTAAAGTCTACTTTTTGTGATTTTAGGTGACAGAGATGAGAAGTATATACAGTTAGTCCACTATCCTTACCTATGAGTCCATCCTAATTTGTTCTTTACTTCTTGCTCCTGTTTTCCAGTGTTCTTGAATATATGTTTGACAGTATGCAATTTATGGGACTATGATTCCTCATTGAGACTGACTTGATTGCCTTTCCAAGATTCAGTAATTTGAGCTCATCCATTTTGATCTATAATAGTCTTTGAGTCTGTATGCAAATGTGACAAATGTCATTATTTTATTGACCAATTTTCAACATTTCTTCTAGTTTGGGCTCATAATCACCATTGTTGTTTCTCCATTTCTGATAGCTCTAAGGGCATAAATCAAATAGTATGAAACACCTACTTGTCTTAGAACTGATTTGTTTGTCGCTGAAGGGAGATAATTTTTTAAAAGATATATTTTTGGTGGATACATGGTGAAAAGTATCTTTACTCATGGGAAGTGATATAAACTTTTGGAAACTCGTTTAAGAAGGAAAAGAGGCAAATGATGGAGAGGAGAGGCCAAGGAGATGATTGTTCTTAGGATCTAAAAGATTTGAACATAGGAGTAAGGTGTGTGCAAAGATCCCTGGGGCAATGGTTAAATGCGGAGCTGCTAACCAAAAAGTCGGCAGTTTTAACACACCAGCCACATGGTGGAAGAAAAGACTTGATGATCTGCTCTCATGAAGATGCAAACCAAACCGAACCAAACCCACTGCCATAGAATCAATTCCAACTCACAGCAAATGTATAGAAAAGAGTAGAACTGCTCCACAGGTCTACAAGGCTGTAAATCTTTATGGTAGCAGACTGCCTCATCTTTTTCTCATGGAGCAGTTTGTGGGTTGGAACAGTCAAACTTTCAGTTAGCAGCCAAATGCTTTAACCACTGTATCTCCATTACAGCCCAGAAAGTCCTATGGGGGCAATTCTACTCTGTCACATTGGGTCACTATGAGTTGAAATCAACTCCATGACATCTTACCACAAAAAGGTGTGAGAAGGAGTGACTGGAGCAGAGAAAACTGATTATATATTTCTATATGGGATGTTGACTTTGTTACACTTGCTTTCTCCCTTCTTTCCAGATAAGTATATAGATGAAAGGAATATCATAACAGATGTTCCCTGATAATCTAGACCTGTTTTTCCACTTCCTGTAAATTCCTTGATGAGATCCCTGGGTGATGCAACCAGTTAAGCGCTCAACTTCTAACTAAAAGGTTGACTGTTCAAACCCACCCAAAGACACCTCAGAAGACAGACTGGGCAATCTGCTTCTGAAAAGTCATAGCCTTGAAAACCCTATAGAGCAAGTTTACTCTGACACAGGGGGTTGCCATGAGTCAGAATTGAATCAATGGCAACTGGTATCTTTTTGGTTTTGGTTAAATGACAGGGAGCTGAGCCTAGAAATTTAATAGAGGGAATATTTGATATGTTGGGAGAATTTAAATATGATAGGGAATGCTCACGTTGAGATGCCATGATTTTATGAGAACCTGCATGTCTGAAAGTATCTGAGACCCTGAGTTGTCTTTTCTTGCTGTCCCTGATTATATGAGGAAGTAGGGAAGAGTGGCTAAGAAGACACACATAGCCTTTGGAACCACATAGATTTTGGGTTCAGCTTATTTATGAAAGAGGTGGGCTTGAACAAGGTACTTAGTCTTCATAAGTTCCAGTTGCCTCACCTGTAGAGAAGGAAATTTAATACATGCTATACAAGTTATTGGGAGCTCTGGTAGCATAGTGGCTAAGACACTTGCCTGCTAACCAGAAGGCTGGAGGTTCAAACCCACCAGCCACTCCTCGGAAGG
>NW_006921799.1:4020590-4021109 GCF_000298275.1 Orycteropus afer afer | reverse complement strand
GCACTTGAAACAGTTCCTTCGCAGTTGACTTTCCCAATGCCACACGTCGTCTAACGTCCTGACTGCTGCTTCCGTTGGCATCGATTGTAGAACCAAGCAACGTGAATGCAACGTGAATGCTGTTCCATTTTAGAGTACCATTTTTCTTATTGCCATTTCAGTATTGATCTGTTGAAGGCCATGGGCACTATCAATTAGAGCAGTTTGTATGTATATTGATAATATTTCTACATGCGTCATAACATCATCAAGTCTTCCTAGAGGTGAAAATACTGTCACTAGGTGATCAATCCAAGGAAACACTGATCAAGAACATCAAGTTCTTAATATAGATGTATTAGATGTGTTTTGCAATGAATTACTTAATATGGCTCAGCATATAGATTGAATAAGTGTGGAGAAAGAATACAACCCTGATGCACTTCCTTCTTGATTTTAAACCATGTAATGTCCCCTTGTTCTGTTTGAACAACAGCCTCCTGGTCAAGGTACAGATTCCTCATGAGTACAATCAAGTGC